>NW_020954590.1:97899258-98170146 GCF_900497805.2 Vombatus ursinus
CACACACACACACACACACACACACACACACAAAACCACCTAAATGATCTCAGTAAAACAATTTAACAGGTTTTAGAAGAAAACCAAAAGAAGTTCAGAAGGGTACACAAATAGAGAATTTTTTGCTACCACCTTCTTACATGTAGCATGTGTTCATATGTGGTTATCATTTATGAAGTGTTTTAGGTTTGCAAAACACTTCACAAATATATACTTTGAAAAACTAGGTAGATGTTGGCAGTTTCTTATCCAAGTCTCTTTATTTTTATTCTTTGTAAAACTGTATTTGTGTTTATTTATACTTGTTATGTATGTTTTTTTTAAAAAGTCAGCATGTTTTATCCCCAAATTAAACCTACTAGTACACTAGGCCAGGAACTATGTATTATCTAAACTTTTTATCTTTCCCACTTCCAAGCCTAGTGTTCTACACATAATAGGCCATTAATCCATGTTTGTTAAATTGAATTTGTAAAATTATACATAAATAGAATAGCTATACTTATGCCTATTAATTTAATCTTATTAGGTTTGGCTCATTATTGCATCCAGTTAAGATCTCTTTGGTTCCTTATCTTGTTATTGAACATATTAGCTATTTGCCCCAGCTTCATTTTATCTGTAAATCTGTTAAACATGCTAACTTTAGCAAAGACTCTAATGAGACAATGCATATGAAGTGTTTTGTAAGTCGTAAAACTCTGTATGAGAAGCAGAATAGGGTAGTGGTTAGAATCTGAATTGGAATGTTGTTTCAAACTTTTATTAGCTTCATAACATTGAGAAACTGACATTTCTGAGTATCATTTACCTCATCTGTAAAATGGAAATAATAACCAGGTGTTGTGATATGATAGTCCTTACTTCTGGGGATGTGAAGGTCTGGGTTGCTTGAGTTTAGGAGTTTGGAGCTGCTGTAGAGTTAAAATCTACTGATGTCAGTAACTAAGTCCTGACCCCATTTAGTGAAGCCTCAAGAGTGGAGGCCACTAGGCTCTCTAAGAAGGGGCAAACCAACCCAAGTTAGAAAAATGAGATATGTCAAAGCTCCCAGGCTGAAGACTAGTAGGATCAGGCCACTGAACTTCCAGCTTGGGAGAAAAAAGGAAAACCTATGGTTACAGGAAAAAAAAGGCAGAGGGAAGTGAAGCCTAAAAATAATAGCACCTATATTATAAGGTTAAGGCAAAAATCTAAATGAGGTAATCTATTTAAAGTGCTTTAAAGCACTATGCAAAGTCAGTTATTGTTATTATTGCTCTTATTAGTTAGTACTTTCAGAGAATGCAGACTGCAGTCTCTGTTCAGTTTGGAGAGAAGATGAAAAGCTGGAAAGACTTTGGAATAATCTAGGGAATTGTCAAGGAAGGGTTAGTTTAGAATGGTTTCTCTACAATATTTTCATTTTTTTCTTACAGGAAGAGATGAAAGTGCTTAGTCATTGTTATAGTAAATCTATCATGTTTGGGGTACCTATCCCTCCCCTTTATACTTAGTATTTGGCAACAACAAAAAGTTATTCTAAGGAATAAATTTTGACCTTTGTGTTACTTGCAAGGGCTCTCCTTGAAAGCAAAACAGTTGCGTCAAAAGGAGACTTTGCATACTTCTCAAAGTGCTTAAATTAGAGAAACATAGAAAAGTGCTATTGAATGAGCACTACGATAAAAACAAACAAAAAAAATGAGCAGACTCCTTTACTCCCATATGGAGATCAAAGGAAAGGGCCTCTGATTTCAGGATTCCTGGGATCAATGCATTCAGACAGCAAAGCAGATATTAAATAACAAAAAAAATGGCTTAGAAGATTTTTTTTCAGATTTAGCAGGATTGGAGTTGTTTTTTTTTTAACATTAAAAGACTTGGAAGCTCACAAACACAACATAAAGTGTTGTTCTTTTCAATTTTCCCTTGAATAGAATGCCATGGTTCTTTTTTTTCCCCTCTTAAATTGTTTCAGTTGCACATTTTTACAAAACCTTTTCCCTCAGTTCACTGTTGGACAAAGGCAAAAATAAAACCCAAATGTTTTGTACTTCAATTTCAAGGGAAGAAGTGCTGATTCAGAAATGTTTCCATATGCAAAGAATTGGGATCCTGCTGCCAATTTCCCTGAAGCCCTTCCAACATGCCTGTAGTCGACTGCTTTAAAAGCATTCACTGCCTACTCTCAGGAAGGGGAGAGAGATGAAATGTTCAGTTGTCAAACCATGATAAATTGATAAATTCCTCTTTGAGAATGTGTTTCTCAGACAAAATGTTGTAATGCAGAGAGGTACATAACTAGCTTCCAAGGAAGTAGTCTGACTTTGCCCAAGGAAAATTCATAGGCAATGGAAAGATTCAAGCACAGGGTGGAGTAACTACCTTCCTGGGATGTCATGTAAGGTATTCCAACCATCACATACTAGAGCTGGAAGACACTCTAAAGGTCATCTAATCAAACTCTCTTCCAAATGCAGAAAAAGGCCATTCATTCCATTTTAGATAGCTCCAATTTTACAATAGTTCCTCCTACTATTAAGGTAAAATTCATTTCTCTTTAATTTTCTCCCATTGGTCCCACTTCTTTTTTTCTGCACTCAAGTACACCAAGTCCCACATATCTTCCAGTATATCTTGTGATAAATCTTCAAATATCTGAAGAATGCTCTCATTCCCTACTACTGTGTTGTTGTTTTTGTTGTTTTCTAGGCTAAACACCCCTCTGTCATTTGACAGATATTCACACGATGTCTTCCTACTCAAGTCCTAGAGTATCTGCTTTTTGGGTACATTCCTGATGAGCAGTGTTCCTTTGAAAATGTGAACTAGATGACCTATAAAATAACTTTCAATTTAAATATCCTATCACCATTTGCAGTTAGGGGCTCTGTTGACAAAAAGAAAAACTAGTATTACATGTTTAAAATGATTTTTTTTCCATGAGTAGTCAAGGAATCACCAAGGACTTATTAAACACTCACTATGTGCTAGTCCCTATTGCTCTGACACTTAAAAGCAAAACTTTTTGCTATTATAAAATAAAGTAGATATGTAACTTAGTGAATAGAGTACTGGACCTGGAGTCAGGAAGATCTGAGTTCAAATCGAGCCTCAACCTTTTATTAGATATGTGATTCTGTTTGCCTCAGTTACCTCATCAGTAAAATGAACTGGAGAAGGAAATGGCAAACCACTCCAACAAAACCCCAAATAGGGTAGTGAAGAGTTGGATACAACTGAAATGACCAAAGAATAATAACATATGAAGCCATTATTTCTCTGTATGGTCTCCTTCTGTTATCTGTTCCCTTCTAAAGCATGTATCTCTGATTACCCTCCTGTACACAGAGTAATCTACTTCTATAAACTCCAACAACATCGTATTACAGTGTTCTGAGCACTGTATATTATCAATGCTATAGATTAACTAAATTAATATTGATTCAATGATTGTGGGTAGCTAATTCTAGGAGTGTTGCCAGTGCCCACCCGAGATAATGACAGGGAAAAGAAGTCTTCTGGCTGTTGTAATTATTCTGATGACATCACCAAGGGGGCAGGAAAAGAGAGAAAGTCCCCTCCAATACCTTACAGCTCTCTGTCCACAACTGACTTCAATTCTTGAACTCCTCAAATTCTAATTAGCTTACTTCCTCTACATGTAAGCCCAAGGGGTGGTGTCAGTGATGGTGATGGTGTGGAGTGAATAATGATGGTGGTGGTAAGGAGTGGATAATTGATTCTCTCAGCCACTCACAAGATAAGTCCTCTGTAGTGTAAGTTGATTTCGTTCATTGGTTAAAGACCAACACTCCCACATTCATGAAGGAACTTGCAAACATATTATAGAATTGTAAGAAAAATCTCATCACCTCCTTTATATTTTGTGATTGCATTCTGGGCCTTGTGTGGAGCCACTGCTAATGCTGACACAATTTGGCATGCAACATTGGCATTGGGAGGTAAATTTCATCCCCTCTCTCCCAAGAGATAAGAAACTGTAATGTACATGGCATTTAGTAATATTTAAACATGTTTTGCCAACACCAAAATTTCTTGATAGTGTAAATATTCACAAAAATATCTTCATTACAGGTAACTCAAAAGCACTAAAGGAATGATTTATTTTTATTTGTTAGTATAACATATTCACTTACCCAAAACATTTTTTTGGGGAGAGCTCACTCTCTGGATGGTACCGTAACTACTACAAAGATGACTCGCTGTCCAGGAATTTATGATCTGACTGACAGTTTCTTTTTCTTTTTTTTTTTAACATTTTTATTTAAAGTTTTGAGTTCCAAATCCTATCCCTCCCTCCTTCCCTCCCTCCCCTCCCCACTCTCTGAGATAGTAAGCAATCAGATACAGGTTATATATGTGCAATTATGTATAACATTTCCATATTAATCATTTTGTACAAGAAGACTCAAAAGAAAAAAAAAAGAAAGTGAAAAATAGCACGCTTCAGCCTGTATTCAAGCAATATCAATTCTTTTTTCTGGAGGCAGATGGTATGCTTCATCATTAGTCTTTGGGTAATTGTTTTAATCATTGTTTTGCTGAGAATAGCTAAGTCATTCACAGTTCTTCATCAAACAATATTGTTATTACTATATATAACATTCTCCTTGTTCTGTTCACTTCAGTATGTATCAGTTTATGTAAGTCTTTCCAGGTTTTTCTGAACTCATCCCTCTTGTCATTTCTTATAGTACAACAATGTTCCATTACAATCATATACCACAGCTTGTTCAGTCATTCCTCAGTTGATAGGCATTCCAAATCTTAGCTGCCACAAAAAAAAGCTGCTATAAATACTTTTGTACAAATAGGCCCTTTTCCTTTTTTAAACTTATCTTTGTAATATAAAGCTAGCAGTGGTATTGCTGGCTCAAAGGGTATGCACAGTTTTATAGCCCTTTGGGCATAGTGCCAAATTGCTCTTCAGAGTAGTTGGATCAGTTCACAACTCCATCAATAGTGCACTAGTGTCCCAATTTTCCCACATCTTTTCCAACATCCAACATTTTCCTTTTTTGTCATATTACCCAATCTGATAGATGTGAGGTGGTACCACAGAGTTGTTTTAATTTGCATTTCTCTAATCAATAGTGATTTATGCAAAAACTCATATGATTATCAACAGCTTTGATTTCTTTGTCTGAAAACTGCCTCTTCATGTCCTTTGACCACTCATCTGTTGAGTAGTGGCTTGTATTCTTATAAATTTGGCTCAGTTCTCTATATACTTGAGAAATGAGGCCTTTATGAGAGACCCTTGTTCCAAAAATTTCCCCCAGTTTTCTGCTTTCCTTATACTTTTGGTTGCATTGGTTTTATTTGTGCAAAAAGTTTTAATTTTACATAATCAAAATAATCTATTTTAGATTTTGTAATGTTTTCTATATCTTCTTTGGTCCTAAATTCTTCCCTTCTCGATAAATCTGATAGATAAACTATTTCATGCTCTCTTAATTTTCTTATAGTATCACCATTTATGTGTAAATCATGTACCCATTTTGACCTTGCCTTGGTATGTGGTTTGAGATGTTGGTCCATGCCTAGTTTCTACCACACTGTTTTCCAGTTTTCCCAGCAGTATTTTGTCAAATAAGAAGAATTTTGTTCCAAAAGCTTGGATCTTTGGGTTTATCATATATTAGATTACTATTGTCTTTTACTATAATGTAATTTGTACCTAAACCATTCCACTGATCCAGCACTCTATTTCTTAAACAGTACCAGATTGTTTTGAAATTACTGTTTTGTAACGGTTGGAGATTTGGTATGGCTAGACCATCTTTTTTCATGCTTTTTTTAATTGATTCCCTTGATATCTTTGAGCTTTTGTTCTTCTAAGTGAATTTCATTAATTTTTTAAAGCTCTATAAAATAATTTTTGATAGTTTGGTATGACACTGAATAAATAGATTAATTTAGGTAGAATTATCATTTTTATTATATTGACTTAGCCTACCCATAAGCAATTAATATTTGTCTAATTGTTTAGATTTTACTTCATTTGTGTAAAGTGCTTTATAGTTGTGTTCATATAGTTCTTGGGTTTGTCTTGGCAGATAGACTCCCAAGTATTTTACATTCTTTATAGTTATTTTATAAGGGGTTTCTCTTTCTATCTCTTGCTGCTGGACTTTGTTGGTAATGTGCATAAATGCTGATAATTTATGTGGGTTTATTTTGTATCCTGCAACTTTGCTACAGTTAATAATTTCAAATCTTTTTTTAAGTTGATTCTCTAGAATTTTCTAAGTATAACATCATAACGTTTTCAAAGAGTTATAATTTTGTCTCCTCAATGCTTATTCTAACTTTTAAAATTTCTTTTTCTTCCTATGTTATAACTAACATTTCTAGTACTATGTTGAATAACAGGTAATAATAGGCATCCTTGCTTCACCCCTGATTGTACTGGGAAGGCTCCTAGCTTATCCCCATTACAGATAATGCTTGCTGATGGTTTTAAATAAATATTACTTATCATTTTAATGTAAACTCCATTCATTCCTATGCTCTCTAGTGTTTTAATAGGAATAGGTACTGTATTTTGTTAAAGGCTTTTTCTGAATCTATTGAGATAATCACATGATTTCTATTACTTTTGTTATCAATATGGTCGATTGTGATGATTGCTTTCCTAATATTAAATAACTCTGCATTCCTAGTATAACTCCCACTTGGTCATAGTGTCTGATCCTTGTGATATATTGCTGTAATCTCTCTTCTAGTGTTTTATGTGAAATTTTTGCATCAATATTCATTAAAGAAATTGGTCTATAATTTTCTTTCTCTGTTTTGGTTCTTCCTGTTTTAAGTACCAGCACCATATTTTGTCATGAAAGGATTTTGGTAGGAGTTGTTCTTCACCTATTTTTCCAAATAGTCTCTATAGTTTGGGGATAATTCACTTATGAATACATCTGGTCCTGGGGATTTTTTTATTAGGAAGTTCTTTGATGGCTTGTTCAATTGTTGTTTGTTTGTTTTTTGTTTTTGTTTTTTTTGGTCAAGCAGTGGGGTTGTGACTTTCCCAGGGTCACACAGCTAGTAAGTGTCATTTGTCTGAGGCCAGATTTGAACTCAGGTCCTCCTGACTCCAGGACCAGTGCTCTATCCACTGTACCACCTAGCTGCCCCTCAATTGCTTTTTCTAAGATTGGGTTAAGTATTTTATTTCTTTTTCTGTTAATCTGGGTAATTTATATTTTTATAGATGTTCATTCAATTCATTTAGATTGTTAAATTTATTAGCATATAATTAGGTAAAATAGCTCCTAATAATTGTCTTAATTTTCTCTTCATTGGTGGTGAATTCATCCCTTTTATTTTTGATACTAGTAAATTGGTTTTCTTCTTTCATTATTTAATCAAATTAATCAATGGTTGTACTATTTTTCCATAAAATCAAATTCTAGTTTTATTTATTACTTCAATGGTTTTCTTACTTTCAATTTTCTTAATCTCTCCTTTGATTTTCAGTATTTCCAATTTGGTGTTTCATTGGGGATTGTTAATTTATTCTTTTACTAGTTTTTTTTAATTTCATGCCCAATTCATTGATCTGTTTTTTCTCTATTTTATTGATGTAAGCAATTAGAAATATAAATTTTCCCCTAAGTATCACTTTGGGTGCATCCCATAAATTTTGGTATGTTGTCTCATTGTTGTCATTCTTTTATGAAATTATTGATTGTTCCTATGTTTTGTTTTTTGACTAATTGATTTTTTAGGATTAGATTATTTAATTTCTAATTAATTTTAATCTTTTCCACTGTCCATTATTAAATGTAATTTGTATTACATTATAAACTGAAAAGGATGTATTTATTTCTGCTTTTCTGCATTTGGTTGTGAGGTTTTTATGTTCTAATACATAGTCAATTTTTTGTGTAGGTGTCATGTATTGCTGAGGAAAAGATATACTTCTTTCTATCCCATTCAATTTTCTCCAGAGATCTACCATATGTAACTTTGCCAGAATTTTATTTACCTCCTTAATTTTTTTTGTTTATTTTTTGTTTAGATTTAGCTAGTTCTAAGAGGGGAAACTTGAGGTCTCCCACTAATATAGTTTTATTATCTATTTCCTCCTGTAACTCATTTCACTTCTTAAAAAAAGTTAGATGCTATACCATTTGGTGCATATGTGTATAGTATTGATATGACTTCGTTGTCTATGGTACCTTTCAGCAAGATATAGTTCCCTTCTTTGTCTCTTTTAATTAGACCCATTATTGTTTTTGCTTCATCTGAGATCATAATTGCTACCCCTACTTCCTTTACTTCAGCTGAAGCATAGTAAATTCTGCTCCAGCCCCTTACCTTTACCCTGTGTGTTTCTCTCTGCTTCAGATGTATGCCTTGTAAACCACATACTGTAGGATTTTGGTTTTTAATCCATTCTGCTATCTGCTTCCATTTTATTGGTGAGTTCATCTCATTCACATTTATAGTTATGATAACTAATTGTGTATTTCCCTCCATGTTATTTTCCCCTTGCTTATCCCCCTCTTTTTGCCACCCCCCCACTCTTTCCCTCCTCACAAGTGTTTTACTTCTGATCACTGCCTTCCCCAATATACTTTTCCTTTTATCTTTCTCTCCTCCCCTTTCTATTATCCCCGTCCCTTTTTACTTCCTTATAAGGTAAGATCGATTTCTATATCCAACTGAGTGTATGTGTTATTCCGTGTTTGACCCAATTTTGATGACAGTAAGGTTTAAGCTTTTCCCATCCCCACCATTTCCCCCTCCATCATAATAGCTGTTTTAGCTTCTTTTATGTGTTATAATTTATCCCCATTCAATCTCCTAAGTTCTTCCAGTAAAATTTTTTCTCACCCCTTTATTTTTTGGGGGGTTATCATTCCATCAAAGTCACTTTATATCCATATCCTCTGTCTATATATACAACTTCTAATTGCTCTTATAGTAATAAAGTTCTTAAGAGTTACAAATATTATTTTACCATCTAGAAATATAAATGGCTT
The DNA here is from genome assembly GCF_900497805.2 of Vombatus ursinus. NCBI lineage: Eukaryota > Metazoa > Chordata > Mammalia > Diprotodontia > Vombatidae > Vombatus > Vombatus ursinus. The sequence continues at coordinate 97,908,255 of NW_020954590.1, forward strand.
GACCTTATTCAATTTTTTACATTTACTTTTTCTTGTTTCTTTCTTTCTTTTAATTTTTTTTTTACCTTTTTATGTTTCCCTTGAGTCATGTATTTGGAGGTCATATTTTTAATGTAACTCTGGCCTCTTGATTAGGAATGCTTGAAAGTCCTCTATATTGTTAAATGTCCACTTTTTTGCTGAAAGGTTATATTCAGTTTTGTGGGTAGTTTGTAATCCTAACTCCTTTGCCTTCCAGTATATCATATTCCAAGCTTTCTGGTTCTCTAATGTGAAAGCTGTCAAACTGACTGACAGTTTCAAGTTGAGTGATATTCACTTTAAAATTCAAATATTTATAATTCAAATGATCACTTTAATAGAGAAAATATTAAGGATAGGTAGCTCTTTATGTAAAAGTTTAGTGCAGCTTTAAACTATTATGGGACAATCTTGTATTTTATCAGCAAGTAAACCATTAAAAATATTTCATTTTTACAATTAACATATCCCTAGGAAAAGGGTAACTTCTATGGATTCCCAGGACATTTTTATGTAGTTATTTCACAGTTCTAAAGTGGAATGCTATTGAGGTAACTTCATTTTCCAGTATCTTTAAAAAAAATTCTAGTCATGATTTCATCAATGTAAGAAGTTCTCAATAATAGTGAGCACTAAAATAGTGCTTAAAGATTTATAAAGTGATTCACAAATATCAGAGGCAGCTAGGTGGCTCAGTGGATAGAGCACCGGCCCTGAAGTAAGGAGGACTTGAGTTCAAATCTGGCCTCAGACCAAACACTTGACACTTACTAGCTGTGTGACCCTGGGCAAATCACTTAACTCCAAATGATTGCCTAAAAATAAAAAAATAGAAATATCTCATTTAATCATCAGAACTGTTCTGGGAGGCGATATTATTATTCCAATTGTGTAGAAGTGAAAACAAAGGCAAATGGTAGTTAAGTGACTTGCTCAGGGTCACACAGCTAGTAAGCATCAGTCAGTTATTCTGGACTCTAGGTCCATTGTTCTTTCCACTATATCATCTAATTGCCTCATTAGTAAGTAATTTGTAAAAAAAAAAAAGACTTAATAGCTGGCATTTTCACAGCACTTTAAATCATTTTACAAACATCCTCTTATTTAATCCTTACTACTCTATGTCCTAAATATGCATCCCCCCATTTTACAGGCATAGAAACTGAGAATTTAAAAGACTCAATTATTTGCCAATGGTCACACAACTAGTAAGTACCAGAGATGCAATTTGAACCCTATTTAAAAACCCCATATTTTACCATTACACATTTCCACTCAACATAGAGATATAGATATATATCAGTGTGCATGCATACACACGCACACACACACACACTCACACACATATACACATTCACTAATTTAGGTAGCATTGGTAAAATGAATAACTTGAAATAAAACAAACCACTTTTTGAAAAATAAAAGATCCCAAATTTTGCCTGTAATAGATCAGAACTCTTGACTTTTACTAATAAACACATAAAAATTGTATACAGTTAAATATCATTCGGGTATTTATTTTCTCAATGCCTATTAACTACTGCATATGAAACAAATAACCTTACATCACCCATTTGTTTTCATGGAATGGCTCATGAAAGAATCTGGTGACTTCTATTAGTTAGTTTTGTATACAGTTTCTCTGACAGAGCATGCACAGCTGCTCAATCAAAACAAATCTGACTCAGTTCTTGCTGCTCAGATTTAATATGCTTTCTGATGTTCCCATATGCATTCACCTGTCAAGTAAACAGTTGCTATGTACTGCTTTGGCTGATAAATGAGATATTGGATTTGATCCATGTATTACCTTTCAGTGCCTATTTCTATACTAAGATAATGCAAGAGTATTTGTGTTTTATGTCTCTTGTTTATTTACTTTTCAAATAGTTCCCTATGTCTTAAAAGCTGTCATTCTCAACAGAATAAAATGAAAAAAAAATTTCTCATTTTAAACTCTGTTTTTCTTAATTAAAACTGTCCTTCAGGCATCTTAATCTGGCTAAGTTGTCTCTCAAGTTTTTGATGATGATTTCAAAAAGCCATATAATTGAGTTACCCAAGGTTCTGTCTAACGAAGACAAAAACTAAGGATTTCTGTGAATGAACAGAATACCTTACTGCATAAGATATATTTTTTTTGCAAATTTTTTATTTACATGTGGAGAATTTTTATTTGCAAAATCAATCTATTAAAAAAAATGGAATCCAAGTAAAGATGGGATTATGATACCTGGGAACAGAGAGGGCATGGCTACTCAATTCTTTTTGTTTGGTTGGTTGTTTTGCTAGGCAATGGGGTTAAGTGACTTGCCCAGGGTTGCACAGCCAGTTAAGTGTCAAGTGTCTGAGGTCAGATTTGAATTGAGGTACTCCTGACTCCAGAGTCAGTGCTCTATCCACTGTGCCACCTAGCTGCCCCATGGCTACTCAATTCTTATGGAACTTATGACTTCTCTGTCAAGGAGAATGACTTCTATATTGGTAATGGTAGAACAGAACAAACATGACTAACCAAGAGTTGATAGCTAAAATAAAGAGAAGGTAGAAAAGTATTTAACTGCCCTTGATAGATTCAAGTCACCTGGCCATAGTATTTCTAGGATACTAAGAAAAACTTACAAATGTAATAAGTAGAGCTACTGTCTATGATGTTTGAAAGACTATGGAAAACAGGAGAGGTAACATAACATTAGAAACTTGGGAATTGCTGAGCTGGAGCTGTTTTTGAATATGAATAGATAAACATGCACACTTTTCATTCTCCTTGGTGGATCCAAGAAAGGAAAAATGCATTGAGCTGCAAATGAAGGAGGGGTAGCTGAGTGCACACCTCTACCCAGCCACCATATGTTCATGAATACATGGTGCTTCTATTTCTTCTAATTTAGGCATACCAGGATTCTGAGATGGGGTTGTCTTGGAGACCTGATGAGTTTTGGAAATACAGAGGTCCCATTGGATGTTCTATTACCAGCTAGAGGTGGTAGTAGAATCCACCAGAGTCAGTAGGAATAGTCATAGAAGTCAAGAGGTGACAGAGCAATAATCTTGAAGCAAAGATCCTCAGATGGTAAGCTTATGAGTTTGAGAGATTCAGAAGTCCCCCTATCTACCAGGGATTATTAAGGCTTCTGTCAGAATGCAGAGTATCCCCCAAGGAAAGCAATAGCTTCAGAAATCATATCTCCTTAAGTGAGAAGAATTGACTATGAACAGACAGAGGCATGGGTCTTTGAAACTCAGCTGGAATGCCTCTATCTAGTAAGGACCTACACTTAAGAAGAACTTCAAGAAGACACAAAAAGAGAAAAGGACTTTCAGGGCCGTCAGGAGGTATCATTTTGCCTTATGTGTATTCTATACATGTCCTTCACTGTCTTTGAACGTTACATTTTAATCAACTTTCCCCAGGGACATAGTTTGTGCAAGGAGCAAGTGCCCCCTTATTCACCATCCATTTTGAGGGAATGTGTTATACCAACTCATATTACTATATCTTCTCAGAAAATCCTTTGGTTTTGACTCTAAGATTATCTCCAGTTTTTCCTGTCTATATCTTAGTTGATCGCACCTTCTCACTCCCTTTAGACTTTGAGCTCCTTGAGGGCAGGGATTGTTTTTGCCTTTCTTTGTATCTCCAGCACATAGTGTGGCATCTGGCACATAGTAGGCATTTTTGACCTTTTTTTTTAGGCAATTGGGGTTAAGTGACTTGGTCACACAGCTAGTTGTGTCAAGTGTCTGAGGCCAGGTTTGAATTCAGGTCCTCCTGACTTCAGGGCTGGTGCTCTATCCACTACTCCACCTAGCTGCCCCATATTAAGCATTTTTAAAAATGCTTGTTGACTTGATTTAATTTCAACTTTGATTTCTCAGTATGATTTTTCAGGTATCCAAATCCAACTAAGGAGAAAACAGTGAAGTAAATTTTCCAAGTTACCCAATCAAACTGAACTTGGAATTTATTTACAGGACTAATAATCACAACACTTAGTTTATATACATGTAAGTGTGGTCTGACCTGCCCAGTTCAGCTAATATAAAACAAGAAAGATTTAAATTTTAAAGTAATTTGGCTTTCTGCTACAAAACAAACCACAAAAAGCTAAAGATATTCATAATGTTATTAAGTTTTCCCTCCCTTTATTTCTGACCTTGATTCAAAGAAAAATAGATCCTACTTTAAATAAATATGTATGCCTATAAAATCCTACATGTGAAAGAAAATTAGAATGGTCAATCAATAAACATTTATTAAGAAGCTACTATGTGCCAGGTACTATGCTAAGCTCAGAACATCTTTAGAAGGTCCTTCCCAAAGTAAGATCCTATTTCAAAGCTTCATTCTGGCTTGGAAGTAACTCTAGGCTTTTCAAAGCTATGTTTGTAGCTCAAACTCTGGTACTTTCCAATAAGGTCAAAAGGCTTTGAGTATAGACCCAACAACCAGTCTAACAACCAGTTTATTAAGTTTGAAGAGACTTAATGCCAGTCAAAGGCTGTCCAGTTCTTAGCACAGTGCCTGGCATATAGTAGGTTCTTAAGAAAAATGCCTTTTTAAAAAAAAAAATTGTCTACCCAACAGTAGAAGCAGCTAAGTGGCACAGTAGAGTGCTGGGCCTGGAGTCAGAAAGACTCATCTTCCTGAGTTCAAATCCAGTCTCATATACTTACTAGCTTATGGCCTAAAGCAAGTCACTTAACTCTATTTGCCTCAGTTTCTTCATCTGTAAAATGAGATGGAGAAAGAAACAGCAAACCACTCCAGTATGTTTGCCAAGAAAACTCTAAATAGTGTCATGAAGAGTCTGACACACCTGAAAATGACTGAACTACCCAACTACCCAATAATGAGTGTATCTGTGTGTCTGTGTGTCTGTGTCTGTGTGTGTCTGTGTCTGTGTGTATTTCCCAGCCATAGAAACTTTAAAACAATTTGCTATCAAGACCTGGGATAGTTGGAATATATATTTTAGTTGAGGGAGTATCAATACCAATGAAATGATAAATTCTGGAGCTATTGGAATACAGTGGAAACTTCTGTGAGGGAAGAAAATCTGAATCATTCTTCTTTCTGGCAGAATAACTTTAATTCCTCCAATAGGGAGAAGAAAAGAATTTAATTCAATCTATTTCTAGCAGGGAGACCAAGGGACTTAGTGAGCCTTCTAGTTAATAAGTCTTCACCTACTACACTGCCTTTGGACCAATATTTAGACCTTAATTTGGGCCTTAAGTTCTAATAAATTTCATTACTGTGGGTTTTCCATCATTCTGTTCACAAGTTTTGGTGCTAGACTTTTAAACAAAATTATTAAATGATTTCAAGGTTGGTGTGACACAACTGTCTCTGCAGTCAGATGACCTGCCTTCAAATCCTGCCTCTGACACAGTTCTGTGACTGTGGGCAAGTCATTTAAACTCTACAAAATGATAAGGATGGACTAGATCAAATACACAGCCCACACAGCCAGCATCCTCAAGTGTGGGGAACCAGATTAAAATTGAGAAATATCTAATTGAGAAATATTTAGCAAAATAAATAAAAAATACAATAGAATATAGATGTTAATACGTTAATGTTAAATGGTGATCATTTTATACAATTTGGTGGCCCCTATTTCTATTTGACTTTGATACCCCCAACTTAGATACTCTCTGTGGTTCTTTCCAGCTTTCTATCTAGAATAGAGGTTCTTCACATTTATAACCAGGAGTTCATTAGTTTTTTAATATGTTGATAACCTACATTTCAATAAAATTGATTTTCTTTATAATTGTGTATGTTTTAGGCACTGAAAAAACATTATTCTAAGAGAGGAATTTAGGTTTCACCAGACTACCAAAGGGGCCAAAAAAGGTTGAGAATATCTGATATAGAACCTAAACTTGTATACGTTTTAAAAATTATTTCCAATGTCATTTAATAGAATTGTCCTGGGAAAAAATATTATGGTTTTTAATCATCTAAGTTAAAAAAATGAAAGAAAAATAAAAGTATTGTGTGGAAAAACAAAAAGTTTTGCTTTGTCATCTTTAGGGGAGCACAAATTCTAACTCCCTCAGCCAATGGCAAAAAGAAGTAAAACTGCCAATCCACAGCTATGGCCATTGTTTACCTTTCCTCTGGCATGGAATTCTTTCTATGTAACCTGAAGAGTTTCATGAGCAGGATCATATAAAATCTAGAGTCTGTCTTGTTGGTAATGTTTTCCTCCGAAATGTTTCGGGAGTGTATTTTTTGGTTTATGTCTACAAAGCTTCACATTATGATTTTAGAAAATAGATCTCAGCTTCCTATAGTATCAACTTGTCCTTAATAATCATATTGAGGAGGATTAGACAAAAATAACACTTTCCAGTGAACATCAATGTTGATTTAGGCTGAAAATCATATTTTCATCTACATTTTTTTCATGTTCTCTGTTTGTGGAGAGCTGTGTTCTTCCCCACAAAAATCATCCCAAATAACAAAACTACAGCATACACATACAAAAAAATGGCAAAAAATGTTTAAAAAAAAGGTTAAAATACCCTCTTTCCCTATTTACTTAAGACTTTAAGTTTCCATAGCGCCCTTGGTATTATTCCTGTTTTCATTTTTATGGTTCACTTTCCAGAGGAACTAAGAAGACTTTAAGTAAAGCTATTGGAAACTATATCTGCTGATGCTAAAGCCCTATGTACTCCAACTCAGATAAGAACAGCAGATCAGAAGGAGGACAACAATGGCCCAGTCAACATTGGTTCTTCTGAATTTATTTGATTACATGAGCAAAGTTTTGTTTATCTGAAATAATTTCCTCAGCCTTTCTGATGATGATTTTAATTTTGAAAAGGTAATTCTGTTTTTATCTTGAAAGATTTACATATTCAACAATACCTATTTAGAAATTTTAATAAATATATGATTTTGTTGGTTGAGTGCCAAATCAGCTAATAATGATCAAGATGTTTGATCTTGCAAGATGCAAGATACATGCATTTTCGTTTTGTATAATCATTGTTTATATTTTCTTGTAAATTCCCCCTGGAAGATCTACCCATTACACAAGAAGATTTTTTGAGGGGTGTCATTTTAGATTTTGAGTTGTCTTTATTCTTGATTCCTGGTCATTCACTTCATTTTACAGTTATACATATCATCTATGTTTTGCACCAATTCTCCTGTGCACATCATCAGTAGTGATAATGTGCTGCAGCTTTCTTACGCCCAGCATGTTATTCAGTTGACTTTGGGGTGACTTGTAATTTTAATCTTCTGTGTTCATGGTGTTCTATTATCCATAGACATATAAAATATAATGTCTAGACTCACTTCCCCACACAGGCATTCAGACTTATAGGATGCGATTCTCAGAGGGTGACTAACTATTACTCTTCTTTCAGGATTCTATTAGGTAGGGATAAGGGTTACCACGTAAGTTGTTAGGTGTCATGTAAAGGTGTCCACATACAAATCTATTTGGGTATATAGGGTTATATTTACCTATAGCATGGTTGTCTGCTAATAACAAATATTTGGGGTGTAGCTTCTCTGAGGCACAAAGGTGACTCCTTATTGCCTGGGCCTTAGTGGTTATTTTTCCCCTTGATGGAGTCCTTGTAAAATTTCCCCTAGCACTGACTTTATATAGGTCTCTTAGTATCAGTACCTGTCCTGTCTTTATAGTTGGCCCTTCTGTCTTCAAGGTCCATACTTCCAGAAGCCACCATCAACCTTAAGTAATTGGCTTTACAAATCCATCTACAGGATGTCATTAGACAGAGGAAGCTACCACTTCAGTTGCTACTGCTGCCAGTCCCAGTATACTCTGTTATCAACCTTGGTTTCCAAGAGAATGTCTCATAGTTCTGATGGATCTCCAGATTTCACAAGATCACTGCCTGGAATATATTCCACCTTAGGATACTCTTTCACTTAAAATCAAGAAAGAACAAGCACAAAAGAAAAAGAATTGTCATGTGTTGTAGGACACATGGAAATCAAGTGGGAGAATACAGCTCACTACAACTCAACCATTTGACTCATATAAACAGTAAAAAGAAGAGGAAAACCCTGATTGATGACCATTTTTCTATACAAACTCAACTCTGTTTCAGCATTTCATGAGTCATCAGTTCTTCTGTGTTCATAGGCAATTAAAAGCCTTTTCATCACCACAACATACCTACTCCCTCCCCAACTACTCAGATCCAGAAACCGGCTCCTCAACTGGTTAGATTAAAATCAGTAAATATCTGAACATCCTACATGCTCTTCCTTCCATCCCTCTAGGGGCAAATCTGACCATAATCTAAGGACTGGGAAGTATTGGCTAGTCACTCCATTAAAGTAGGGAAATAACATACTAAAGAGGTAGATTTTTTTTTCAGTGTAGACAGTTTGGGCTTATCAAAATGGTTATGCAATTTCTCAAATTAATCTAAAAGAATTTTAAAATATTTCTAATTATAATGCATTTGGTTGGTAATTTCAATTGAGTACATAATCACTTTTACTGTAATTATGACCACCTTAAAAAAAGGTGAGATTACTTTTTGATTTGCTCTGTATTTAGCGATTTCATTGAAGAGGACTGTTGTATGAGAGAAAGGGAGAAGTTTTAACTTTGTTCACTAAAATTTTCAAGTAAAATATTGTAAGCATTTATTTTGAGCAGAGCACCCTGCTAGATATTGTAAAAGATACACAGATAAATAGATAAAACTCAATTTCCTTCACAAACCTTCCCACAGTACTTTAAACCTCTCCCTTTGTCCACCCATCCCTTCATTTGCTCTAATCACAGAGAAGGAAAAAGAGAAGGTTAAAACCTCCACTTTTACCTTTAATCATATCTCCTCCTTTTTTTCCTATATCAAATATCTCCTATCCCTCATGCTTTTTTTTTCAGTTTTTTCCTCTATACTGAGTTTCTCCATCCCTACTGGATCCTTCTCTTCAGCTTATAACTATGCACTTGTCTTTTGTTTTCAGGAAAAAAAAACTAACAAAAATAAAACCCTTTTTTCATGTTTCTATTCCTTCAAACTACCCAAGCCTTCAAGTTTCAGGAGGGATGTCAAATAGAAGAGTGACCAGATTTGCTTTGTATGGCCTCAGAGAGGAGAAAACTATAGAAACTGCAGAGAGGTAAATTTCAACTTAATGTGGGGTATAGCTTCTTTGCTGTTATTGCTGTTTAAAGTCAAATGCACTGCCTTGTGGAGTAAAGGATTTCCCCCTAAACGGAACTCATCAAGCCTAAGGTAGTTAACTATTTATCCCAGATATTCAAAAAGGATTTTTATTCAGGAATTGATAGGACTTAATAACCTCTTAAGTCCCTTCCATCCATGAAACTGCATGACTACCCGGCCTGAAGTTCCAAGAAAGGTAGTCTCTATGTTGTATCTCATCCTCAAAGTCAGTGAACTATTTTTCCCCTTAGTTCTTCTACACACAAGTATACTCACACCTCAGAGTGTACTGTATCACAGAGCTATGCTACTTTCAAGATACTGAATTGAAAAATTCCACTACTTAAATAGCCTGCAGTCCTTCCAGTTCTCACATTCTTTCTTTTATACTATAGCTGCTCTGCCCTTTTAATGATCTCTGGTCCTTGATCCCCACTTATTCTTTCAATACATTTTTCTTCACTTGCCACCATGAAATTCAGTACTTCAGTAGCCACCCCCAACTCATAATTCCTCACCTCAGACCTTCTGTTTTTGCTGACTTGGCAATCCTTACCTTTAACAACAACTACCATTTAACTTTTTCCTTTCTTTCCTGATCTTTGTATACTGATTATCACTGAGGAAAAAGTCATAAAATTGATTTAATTTTATTCACTTGGCATTTATGGTGCATAATTCAACTGAAACTTCATTGCTCCTAAGAAATCCTACTACTTTTATTGACTCTCTATCTCTTCCCCAAAAATGATTGTGTTATATTGGGTTTTTTTCTTCTTTAAGTTTTTTTTTTTACCATACCCCTGAACCACCTCACACTCATAATAGATGACTAACCTTCTACTTCAGTGTGAAGACTGAGACATGAAATGTGACTTCCATTTATTCCTCTCATCTACTTAAAATATCTTTCTTTTTCTATCCTAGAAACTCCACTAAAGAGATAACATTTAAGCAGCATTTTATTGTGTAAGCATACTTAATGAGAGTGGGCATTCTAGATGACAGAACTATTATTAACAAAACAAGGAACTGGAAAAAAAGTTTTTGAAACTTTTTGAAAAAAATATTTGAAAAAAAGTAAGCTATTCCATTTGACTGGGTCATAGAATGCATGTAGGGTAATAGTTTGATATAGTGTTTAAAATAGTCTGACAAGACAGGTTGGAAACATATTTTAGATGCCTTTAAGTTACAACTATTTTACAGGCAATAGGAGTTATTGAAGATTTTTGGGTAGAAGTCAAGTCAAGTCAACAAGCATTTAAGTGTACAAGGCACTTTGCTAAGTGCAGGGAATAAAAAACATATATAAGAAAAAAAGAAAAATAATCATTGCGCTGACATTCTAATAGGGAAAGAAATACATAAAAAAGGTGAAACAAATGGGGATGTGGAGAAATGGGTGGAGGTAATACATGTAGGACTATCATAGAACAAGGCTCAAGAGTCAGGGGTAGGCCCTGAAAAGGAATGAAGACATGCCTGGCTCATGTATATTCCTTAAAATGGAAATTCTGGGAAGAACCAGCCAATCAGAGGGAGAAGCCACAAAGGCAGAGGGTACTTTTAATGTGAGAAGTCCAGGGATAAGTGAACTTGCAGGGTGAAGAAATTTCTGTGATCCTATAGTTAAAAACTAGAGAGTGACTAGGACAGTCTGAAGAGAAATGCAGCTGGAGAGCAAGATGAATGGAGATTGCTTAGCAATATCAAATTGATGTCAGTGTTGGTAAAGGAAAACCAGTTAAGAGATTGAAATAGTACACATTGAGGGAATGAGGGTCTAAGCTAAGGTGCTAGCAGTGTGGGAAGATCAAGAATGGATGCAAGAAATTGTTGAATACTTAGTACCTATAGGATTGTTTGTTTTTGTTGTTCACCCTTCATTCTTGAAGAAAGACCTATAGGATGTACCTATAGGACTAACTCTTGGATATTTCAAACTAAATGTTTTGCATTCCTCTCAAACTCGGCATATCCAAAATGGAGTTCATTATCTTAACTCCCAAACCCACTTTTTTTGAACTTCATCTTTGTAGTTACCCAGATTTACAACCTCAATGTCATCTTCAACAGTCACACTTATTCCAAATGCTGAATTGCCAAATCTTGTTATTTCTATTTCCATAACATTTCTTGTTCCTATCCCCTTCCCTAAACACACAGCCATCATGTCGTTTCAGGTACTTACCTGGACTATCTCCCAGATTCAAGTCCTTTCTTACCCTAACCCTGTCTTCACACAACTGACCAAGTGATCTCCCCATACCACAGGTCTAATTATGTAATTCTCCTACTCAAGAATCTTCAGTGGCTCCTCCCCTGTTTGTCCTTAAAAGCTCTTTATAATCTGACTCCTACCTATCTTTCTAGGCATTACATTACAACCCTTCATACAGTCTACATTCTAGACAGACTGGCTTACTTGATGTTCCCTATACCTAGCATTCTTCATCTCCACAACTCACAGAACCCTTTCAAGTCTTAGCTTCAGAGTTTAAGTGACTTGTGCAGGGTCACACAGGTAGTAAATGTATGAGGAGGGATTCATTCACATCTTCATTCTAAGCCCTTTGGCCTCTATACTATACCATTCTACATCTCAGAATTAAATTGAATAACTTTTTCCAGTTTAAAGCAAAGGTTATGCTGTTGAAAATGCTCCTAAAAATACCAGCGCTTGTTAATTATTTCAACTCTAAATATAATCTGTTGTTATCATTCTTATTAAGTAAATATGAAACCTTTCCCCAAAATACTTTAGTTTTGAGGCTTATAAATGATTAAATTTCTGGTCAGACCCTGAATGATAGGAAGACTTTCACAGACAACCAGATTAAATAAAATAGGTAGCATTATTAGAGCACTTTAAGGTTTGTAAGATACTTTACAAATATTATCTCATTTGATCGTCACAACAACCCTGGGTGGGTAGGTGCCAGCTATTATTATTCTCATTTTACAAATGAGGAAACTGAGGTAGATAGTAATTAAGTGACTTGCCCAGGGTCTCACAGCTGCTAAGTATCTGAGACCAAATTTGAACTTCAGTCTTTCTGGCTGGATCTCAGTACAATGCTTTATCCACCTGACTACTTAGTTGCCTCTTAGTAATATATCTCAAGTAGGTTTGAAACGTGGCATGAATCATCAATTGCTATCAGTTCTTCCTTTTAACTGTTGCCTCCACTTACATTTACCCCATCGCATGAGCCTTATAATTGAAGGAATTCAATTCAACACATATTTTTAAAACATTTTTCTCTGTGAAAACGTGATGAAAAGCCCTGGCTTTTATTTCACCCCTTTGAGAGTACACTTAGGCATCTATGATGTAAGCCAGGCATGATCTGTCTCTTGCATCTCTTCTCTAAATAAACAAAGGTGAACATTCCTGAGCAATATTCTCAAAATTTATTTAAGCCATACAGAAAATGGAAATGCTTTTAAAAAAATTTTGTAGGTTGAACTGAAGAATTTTTCAGCTGAAGAATTCAGATACAAAGACCCTCTTGTTTTGGAGGTGCTCTAAAGTCTAAACAGGCATTACAGGTAGAACATGCATCATTTTATTTTCACATATTTATTAGTGATCTGAAATTCCATACTATTACACAGATTTTTTAAACCACCCACCCAGACTTGTAATTAAGGGAACAATGCTTGGACTCTAGGGCTTTGCCTCAGGTTGCAGACTTTTAAAGAGTGCTAAAAGTATTTGGCCTCCAGCAAGTAGAAACAACTGAGCTTAGCACCTAGTCAGCAGTAATTAGTTAAAATAGGAAGCTACCACTACATGGTGCTTCCTCTTCAGAGGGAACACATCAACCTCCCAAGCAGCAGCTCCATGGTGTCTCAAGATCTCTTCCTGTGAGGATCAGTGGCACCATCTTTTTTCTCTTCCTCCACATATTTGACCATGTAGTTTCACTACATTTTGATGTTCAATGTATGCTTGTAGGAAGAAAACAAACATTTGCTAAGCACCTACTATGTGCCAAGGCACTGTGCTAAACACTTTACAGATATTATCTCATTTGAAGATCCTAACAACCCTAGGAGACAGGTGCTATTATTATCCCTATGAAGAAACTGAGGCAGAAGTTAAGTAACTGGCTCAGGATCCCACAGCTATTTAGTGTTTGAGGCCAAATTTCAACTTAGAACTTCCTGACTCCAGGCCCAGAACTCTATCCACTGAGCCACCTCGCTGCCTCTGTCTCTGATTGTATCCTCTTTTCCTTTGTTAGAATGTTGCTCCTTATTAATCAACAAATATTTATTGAATCTTTAATCTATGACCCTTTAGTAGTAGATACTAGAATCTAAACCAATATTTCAATGATATGTTCTTAAGAGGACCTATAGTTGTATATACATATGTATGTGAATATGCATATATATGTATATACATACACGAATAAATAGGTATATATTTATGTATAAAATGAGATAGTGTATATCTATACATGGACATTCACATACACAAATATATATATATATAGTATATATATATATACACGTACATGTATATCAGCTTATAGATTTCACATACTTTTTGCATGGAACATATTCATTTCTCAAGGTACCAGTTTATTTTTCCTTGCTTCAAAAGTTTTAGGGGATTTAGGGGAAAAGACCTTCATTAACATCTTCTCTGGCATTGTGGGTTAGCTTAATTTGGAGCAAGATTAGCTTCCTAGGAGAAACAAGGCTGTATTCAAGTTTTTGGAACTCTCTCCCTGCCCTTTCATCTGATTTTCCTCCCTTGGGCAAAGACATATCTCAGATCTCAGATATATTTTATTCTAGCCTGAGAAGTACCAAAAAGTTTTACTTTGGGTATCTTCTCAGAGAGTTACAAAACAGTCATAGACCTTTTGAGCTAGAGGGGACCTCAGGGATTATATGCACTAGTCCTTTCAAGTGTCAACTGCTGCCCATTTCTTTATACTTATTAACTATTAAGCCCATGGGATTAATCACATATACACTGCATGCTATGTAATTGACTATTCCAATGTGTTGAAGCCATGGATGAATTATTAAGTAAAAAATCTTAAAGGATCCCATAAATGCATATGGATACCTGATCACTTGGCCTACTTTTGAAAAACAAAATGTGGGCTTTGTAAACTTGTAAAACTTCCTCCTTCTCTCAGACCTCATATAAATTAATTTTCCTATCTTATCCAATTAGGGAATGTCTTTCCTTAATTAGAAATTGGCCTGACCCCCTGCCTTAAGTGAAGAACTATGGAGCTACCTCTTTCTGCTAAGTGAAGCCAGCCAACTCTCTTTAATGGGAAATGGGGGAGGGGATAGTAGAATTTGGCTAGCACTTGTCCTTTCTTTGAGTTAGTCCTCTCACAGTTTAAGCAGAGTAATAAGTTGCTAGTGAGGAGAAAATAGCAGTGAAGGTTCTGCAGCCAGCATTCTGGGCTACTCCAATAAGAAACCATGATCACCTATCTAATGGAAGTAAGAATCATTTCATTCACCTGCTTTAAACTGGGTTGCCCCCCCCATTCCACTGTACCCCACCACATACACACACTCTAATTTGCTGACTGAGCCAGTCCATATTTATGATGGTGAAGTAAAGTGGTTAGGCAGAGATCTTTTCATATTGTGCAGCCTAATCATTTAAGGAAAATCCTCAAATCACAGAGTTCCAGTTTGAAAGGATTTCAGAGGCCGTCTAGTGCAACCTGCAAGAATCCTGCATTCAACATAACCAGAAAGTCAATATCCAGCCTTTACTTGAAAAACTCAATGGAGGGGAAACCTATGACCATCTAAGTAAGCTCATTCCGCTTTGTGATAACTCTCATTACTAAGATGTTTTTTTTTTCCCCTTGAATCAAGGCCACATTTCCACCTTTGAAATATCCATCTATTACTGGTTCTTTTGCATTTTATGGACAAACTTAACAAGTCCAACTCCTGTAAATTTCATTTAATTCAATTAAGGTAATGTTTAAGTTCATAAAGTCGTTTCATCTTGACTCTGTTATCTATCTGGTTTGTTAGCTATCCCTTTTTTTTGCATATGCACATTTGGTAAACATCTCATCTATGCTTTCATTAAAGTCAGTGGTAGAAATGTAATAATAATAATAACAATAATAACTATGATTTATATAAAGCTTTAAAATTTACAAAATTCTATACATATGCTCATTTATCCTAACCATAACTGATAGATAGGTGTTATTACTATACTTGTTTTACAGATAAAAAAAAATTGAAGTTGAGAGAAGTAAATTATTTGCTTAAGGTCACATAGCTTGTGAGTGTATGATGGGATTTGAACTCAGGTCTTCTGATTCCACATCCAACTCTCTATCCACTGGGCCCCCTGGCTACTTAAAGATCACAAGGTCACGAACAAATCCCTGGGGTTTTCCTTTAGAGACTTCTGCACTGTCATTTGGCAGTTAAGTAGTGCAGTAGATAGAGTGTCAGGCTTGAAGTCAAGAGGACTTCTCTTCCTAAATTCAAATCTGGCCTTAAACACTCACCAGCTGTGTGACCCTGGACAGGTCACTTAGCCCTGTTTGCCTCAGTTCTTCAACTAGAAAGTGAGCCGGAGAAGGAAGTAGCAAGCCACTCCAGTATCTTTACCAAGAAAAACCCAAATGAGCTCACTAATAATTGAACATGACTGAAATGACACAACAATAGTACTGTCATTTTACCATTTATGATTACTCTTTGGTTCTGGACATTCAATCAGTCTGTATTGACCTATCTTTATATCACCCAGCCTTCCATAACGTTTCCCAAAAAATATAAGAAAGATTTTGTGAAGTACTTAATTAAAATCTTGACAGCGTTCTGTTTACTAGATTGTTAGTGCTAAAAGAGATTTTAGAGAAAGAAAAACAAAGGGACATCCTGGATATGAATGAGGACTCCCATTGAGGGGGGGAACTTACTACCTCTTGAGGCAGCCTACCATAAGTATTGTCCCGTATATTAGAAAGTGTTTTCCTGATAGCAAGGACAAATATTCTTCTTTGCAAGTCCAGCTCAATACTCCTAGTGCTGACCCCTGGGACCAAACAAAATAGGCCTAATCCCTTTTCCAAAACAGTCCTTTAAACACTTCAAAACCCTTATTATGTTCTTTTTGGGTCTTCATTCTCTTCTACAGGTTAAATATTCCCAGTTCCTTTGACCAACTTTAATATAGCATAGATTCAATAGCTTGGTTGTTTTTTTCATATGCTTTTTAACTCTTCAACATCCTTCCTAAACTGTGGTACAGAGAGAAGAACACGATTATGTGAAAGTGATCTGATCAGAATAGAGTTTAGTGGGACTATTCTCTCATTGGTTTTGAAAGCTGTGCCTTTTGTAATGCAGCCCAGAATAGCCTTAACTATTTTGGTTGCCGTGCCATATTATTGACTTACATGAAACTTACACTCCAGTAAAGCCTGTAGATTCTTTTTTTCAAGATAAAACTATCTAACCCGACTTTCCCATCTCATGTCAAAAGTACCTTCTTTTTCTAAAAATATTCATTTCTATGGCTTCATTACAATTAAAAGTTCAACATTTATTAAATATCTATAATATCCAAGAACTGTGCTAGGCACTGGAGATATTGGGTTAAACAGAGCCCTTAACAGGTTTCTGGAGAGACTACCAGGAGAATTTGAGTATAAACTAATGAGAGAGCCCAAAGGCTTCCCTTTTTTCCATTAGACACTTAAAGGAGTTGAGGCCTCCACTGTGGAAACTAATCCAAATATTCGCTTGGATATTTGTACATAAAATTCACATCTTATTTCACCTACTGTGTAGAGGCAATGTTGCTTTGTGGCCAAGTGTCAAATTTGGATTAAAAATAGCCCTGAGTTCAATCCCACCTCTGAGCCTTACTGTATGTCCATTGGCAAGTCATTTAACTTCTGTGTATTTTGGTTATCTCTCTAGGACTTGTCTACTAATTCATAGCTGGACTAATTGTACTGGTGATAGAGTTCTTATACCAGGAGTTCCAAGGATAAGGTAATCACTGTTCCTTACATGATCACATATTACTTATTAAATATTCTTCTTTCCTCCATTCCCAATTCCACTGCCCTTTATCCCAAGAAATATCTGGAAGTTCATAACATTGAAATAACACATTAAGCAAATACCTTTTCTACTCCAAGGACAACGTAACCCAATGACCCTCTATTGTAGAGACATCCAAACAACAATTCATAGTACACAAATAAGTTAAGACAGCTTTTCCATCATTTCACAACTTAGTATTAATAGTAATGACTTACATATATATAGCATTTTATGGTTTACAAAGCACTTTACATCTGTTATCTCATTTGAGCGTCACAACAAACCTGTGAGATAGGTGTTGTATTATCCCCATTTTACAGTTAAGAAAACTGAGTCATCCAGGGCAGCATAGTGTCTCAGGCATGATTCAAACCCAGTTCTTGATTCAAAACCAAGGCCTTTTATTCAATATAGCTTGCTGCTGTATGGGAGGTGAATCAATTTGATCAGTTATATTGGAGTGATATCAAAACTCCTGGATGTGCTGGATTGTGTGGGTTGATGAAACAACCACAAAGCACCAAAGTGTATTTCACTGCTCACGTCTCTTTTGAGCAACCAGGTCCTCAGTCCATTCTGGATTCAGCAAGATCCCTGAGTTCTAAGGGCACTTCAGTTATGTTTCTGTTGGTGCTTATGATCATTTTCTATTTTCTGCTCAATTTTGTGTTTGGTATCTTAGTATATTGAACTCTAGGGTGCCTGCAGGCTGCATCATGAGCCCATACTGCACAACAAATTAAATGAAATGAAGAAAATGTTTTCTCTCAGCTGACTGGGGCTAGCTGGGAAATGGGATTCCCACTACCCTGCTGTTGTGTGCAATGAAAACAAGAGATTCACCCATATGAAAGCCAAAGCTGAATATATATTTCCCTTTAAGACATATCAGGTGACAAAATGTCCTTTTGAGCTCCTGCATTTTGACTTATTAGAGTAGAGTAAACAGCCCTTGGTTAATAATGCAGAACACATGGACCTATTTTGATAAGCTCATCCCTAGTGATTTTTGCCATTTATTTAAATAGTACTACTACTCATATGTTTCTTTCCCTAAGAACCTGGACATCTTATATTGATTTATAGTTTGCAGATGCTATTTAGTAAATTTTTTCAAACTACATGACTAAAAGAGTAGATAACAGTGGGTATTATCATGCTTTTCCTGGAAGTAAAAATGATGCTCTTATTCAGAATGTTAATGATGAGATAAGAAATGGATAATGAATGCACTTTATAATTATCTTCCCCTCCCCCAAAATGCCCTTCATCCAAATATCCCTATTTATATAGAGTACCACCATCATTCTAGTAACCATTGATTGAAAACTTAAGAGTCACTTATCTCTCTACTTTTCTTCTATCCCTATCAAATCAGTAGGCAGTCTTGTAGATTTTTTTTCTCCACAACATTTCACATACCATAATGAATAGTAAGCTGACATTGGAGTCAGAAAGATTTGGGTTCAAGTTCTACCTTTTATGGGGCAGTTAGATGGCACAGTGGATAGAGTGCAGGGCCTGGAGTCCTGAGTTCAAAATTGGATTCAGACACTTATTAGCTTTGGAAGCCTGGGCAAGTCACTTAACTCTATTTGCCTCAATTTCCTCATCTGTAAAATGAGCTGGAGAAGGAAATGGCAAGCCACTCCAGTATCTTTGCCAAGAAAATCTCAAATGGAGTCATAAAGAGTAAAACATGGCTGAAACAACTGAACAAAAACAACAAAAATCTACCTTTTATACACATCAGCAGTTTGGTATTGGTAAAGTTATTTAACCTCTCTCAGTGTTCTCAGCAACTTTGTTAAAAAAAATCAGACTGAATAGAAGTCACATAAACCGAAAGATTTTACTTTTTTAAATAAGAAGAAACAATAAAGTTTCTCTGAGTACTGTTCCAATTCCACATGGCACCATTTTTGCATTTTTATTAAACATGATGGATTAAGCAATGGCGAGAAAATACAAGGATGTTTTATTTTGTGGCATCTATATTTTTATTCTAAAACATTTTGTCTTGCATACATCATCATGACTTCACAAATACGTACTTTTTATGTAAATTCTAATTGCCAAGGTTGCAGCAAGATGGAGTTGGTATCCATGTTCTCTTTTTTTCTAAGACTAAAAGTTGCAGAGAAGCTGCTGACCTGCCTCAGTAGAGATAGTTTCCTCACTTAGGAAGTCCATACAACTTCATTCTGTGTCCAGGTCCAGTTCCTATACCAATTCTTACCATGCCTCACATTCATATTATTCTCATGAACCCCACCCTCCTTTAGGCCTTTATTACCTTCTGCCAATATTATTTCGATAACCTTCTAAGTGGTCTCCTTGACTCTAGTCTCCACTCCAATTTCACCCTCTGCAAAACTGCCAAAATATTCTTCCTAAGGGATTGATCTGATTATATCACTTCCCTGATCCAGAAACTCCAATGGAACCCTATTTCTTCTAGAATAAAATACAAATTCTTTACCTTGACCTTTTGATTCTTTATAGTATGTTTCCAGCCTATGTTCCCAGGCTTATTTCACATTATGCTTTTCATGCTATCTACATTCCAGCCAAATTATCCTACTTGCTATTCTCTGAACTCAGCAATCCATATCCTACCCCTATGCCCTTGCCCAATATGTCCACCATTCTTATAAGGAACATAGTTCACATATCCATCTCTAAGAATACTTCTATTCCTTTAGAGGTCAACATAGGAGCTTCCTCCTATAGGAAGCCTTTCTTTATCCCCTTGTGATATCAGTTCTGATAGTACCTACCAAGTTGTAAAGCATAGGTCTAGAAAGAGGTTGTGTATCTGTTGCCTGAGATATCAGTTAGCTAATTTGATAGAGGACATGGAGATGACTTTCATAGAATTGTCCACTCACACTTGGGTTGTTCTAGACAAGCTATCCCAAATTCAAGGTATGTTATGTGTCCATATCCTCTGAAAATAATAGCTCACACACCACCAAAATGTAAGTTTTTATTGTTCAGTCAAAGAACATAATTTGTTTAAAATAAAAGCATGCAACTAAGTTGTATTGTAAGTAATGTAGAAATAAACAATTTCTACCATAAAACTAGAGAATACATTTCCACAAATATTTTTAGAAGAGCAGACAGGCCTAGGGAGCATAAGTATAGGGACAAACATGTAGAAAATAAACATGGCCTGGACATATAAGTGGAAGCATAACTCATGACTGAAATGCTATAGGGCTTTTGTGATCTAATGGTAGTATCGTCATGCTGTTTCCATTGGGCCTGCTCTTTCCTGGTCTTTGGTGGCATGCAGGCTCTGCCTACATATATTTATCTTCTGGGCACCTTCTGAGACCCTGTTGGTCTCACATGAACATCACTGGATAATGTTACATTGGCCTCATGGTCACATGCCTCCTTTAGTCTCTATCTTTAATAAGATTACAATTGTTCTAAGAAGTATTTCCATTTTTGCTGTCCATTAACAATAAGTTATGAAGATTATGAAGTTATATTTAGGAATAGAGAATTTGCTTGAAAAAAATTACTTATGTAGGACCTAGTATAGCGCTTGGCACAGAATAAGCCCTTGATAAATGCTCATTGGTTGATTAGTTTATTGTTTTCCAAACCAATTCTACAGAAGAAAAGCAGCTGACTTACACTCAAGAATGTAAAAGTATCATCTAGAGACAGCCCAAATTGTGTGCCCAAACTCTAGAGACTAACAAGTTGGGAATCAGGAATTAGAGTGGGGTGAGGGCTGTATTATGTTGATATAACTCATAGAGATATCATGAGATGAATTCTTTGAAAAAAATAAAAAGTTACTGCTACCATAAATGGAGAACAAGATACAAGAGACTAAAACTTAATAAAACTGAAATTGTTTCAATACAAAAATTGTAATAAAAGTTTTTATTTCTGCTAAATTAATATAAAGTGGAATGGTAGGGACATCTTTTACAACTATATATTTGCAACAGTAAGGAAAGATCTAAAACATGTCAATAATTAGACACCACAGATAAATTCAAATAAACATAAATTAAATTCACCATTGAAATAAGCTAAAGAGACTTCTGCTTCCAGGAGCCAAGAAGGCAGAGTAAAAAGGTAGTCACTCTCACCCTCCTGTATCAACCTCTGAAAGCCCAGAAAATAACGCCCCAGGAAAAACTCTAGATAGCTGAACCAGAAGAAAGATGGGGAACAGCAGTCCAGTAGCCAAGGTAGCTCAAGACCCCTCTTGCACTGGGGGAAGGGGAGCAGTACAGAACTAGAGGCATCCCAGCAAGCTAGCAGAAAGTCCCACTTTACTGTACCAGGAGGAGATCCTGAAGCTCAGGTGGTGGAGCAGGCAAACATCAACACCTGGACCTCTGAGTGCCTCAGTGAGGGCGGGGAACCAGTGGAAACCAGCTCAGAAAACCACCATGTGCCTCGGCATTCTACAGCAGTCACCCAGTGCCCCAGCAAAAATCTGTGAAGCACTCGAAGGGGCCCCAGGTAGATCAACATCTTGCAATATTCATCTGAAAGGAGCTGAAGAAAGCAAAAGGAAAGGAAAAGCAGGCAACATCCAGGAGCCAGACTACCCAATCCTGCCCTTAGAGTTCCAGTGTTGCCGATTCCAGCCCAACACCAGGTAAGCTGCCAGAACCCTACAGCCTCCAACTGCCAGCATCGGGGGCCCCAGCACACAAAGACAGTGACCAGGCCCAAAACTTCCAATACAAAAACTTAGATCAGTGTTCCCCAGCAGGAGAGCTCAATCTCTTTAAAGGCCAGGAAATAAGCAAACACCATGAGCAAAAAGAAAAGTATGATAGATTCATATTATGAGAACAGTAAAGATCAAGGCAGAAATTCTGAAGAGGACAACATTGTCAACAAACCCACATCTGGAACCTCAAAAGGGAATATGAACTGATCTGAAG
Source organism: Vombatus ursinus (assembly GCF_900497805.2). NCBI lineage: Eukaryota > Metazoa > Chordata > Mammalia > Diprotodontia > Vombatidae > Vombatus > Vombatus ursinus. Next base: position 97,930,469 of record NW_020954590.1, read on the forward strand.
CCCAAAAAAGCCTTCTTAGAAGAGCTCAAGAAGGATTTTAAAAGTCGAATGAGAGAGGTAGAAAAATCCTTAAAAAATACAATTGGCCAACTGGAAAAAAAGTATACTGAAGAAAACAAGTCCCTAAAAAATAAAATTGGCCAAATGGGGAAGGAGGTACACAATCTAATAGAAGAAAACAATTTGTTAAAAATTAGAATTGGGCAAATGGAAGCTGACTGTATGAGAGAGCAAGAATCAGTCAAATAGAAACAAAAAAATGAAAAATACATAAAATACCTCATTGGTAAAACAACTGATCTGGATAATTGATCCAGGAGAGACAATTTAAAAATCATTGGTCTACCTGAAAATCATGATGAAATAAGCTAAAGAGTAACATACTTATTGAAATATTCACTGTTCTAGAAGCCATGAAATATATGGCCCACCAACCTAATTTATTTTTATTCTTATAAGAAAGAAATTGAGATTATTAACAATAACTGGATCACCATTAAATGTCATAATAAATCTATAACTTGTCAAAAACTATCTTGTAACCTTTAAAGTGCTATCTAAATATAGCTTTTGTAATAATAATGATTGTTGTTATTAATATTGCTATTTGTTCACAGAATCTGATCTGGAAAAACCATCTAGATTAACCTATAACTGAAGAAAAAATCTCTTATACAATAATAAACTTGACAACTGGTCATCCAGGCTTTGCTAGATAAACTCCAGATTAAGAGAACCCACTTTTTCTGAGCTAGTTCCCTCCTGATTCTGGAGAGTTCTAATTGCTAGGGAATTATTTTTCCCATACATCAGATTTCAAATTGTTCCTTTTTTTCTACAATTTTTGTTATTGCTAACATCATTATACAAAAAAAAATGCAAAGCTTAAAATTTTCACGACCTGAAATAGTGCCCCCCAAATGCTTAATACTTTACTTCAGCTGCCTTATGAACTACATATAGTAGATTGAGAAACATAATTCATTTTGAAAAATAACCAAATCAAGAAAGTTAAAATCTGTTCATATTAAAAAAAACAAAACAAAAAACAGCAACAACTAGTTATGCCCTGCTATTTAACACAGTATGAGAAGGTTTATGACAATAGCATATACATTCAAGTAGCTAAAATATGACATGGGTTGTCTAATTCTTGTTGCCCAGCAGTTTTAATGAAATGCTTTCTTTGTTGTGCTATTTTGTTCTATACCCACTGAGAGGGACAATAGATATTTGGAGAGAAATGAGCACTAAGATGTAGGCTGATTTGTACGTGCTGATTCTTAGGATTATAACAAGAATGTTTCTAAAATTTAAGACAGAAGTATCCATTGAGATCTCATAAAGAACTATTTAAAACCCCCACAATAGCCTTGCAACAAAAAGGTCAGATAAAAATTGCAGGCAGCAACGCTGCTGGAGATGAGAACAAGATGGAAACTGCAGCAACAAAAACAAATCTAACACACACATAGGTTACCAACCACCTATCATTCTTTATCTTGGAAAATAGCTTTGAATGACTACTAGTTATTATAGCATATGAGTCCATAACACATAAGACTGTTTGCTCTCCAAAGTAAAACACCAGATTTAAGACTTACTTCAATTATGAAATAAAACATTTACTTTATAGTAAACAAACAAAAATAACTAAAAACTGATAGATCATAAAGTTCTACTAATGTCTAAATAATCAGTGGCTATGGATATTAAGAAGAGAATGTTATGTAAACAAAATATCAAGTTTCCTGTTCTAAAAACCCATTTTTGAATATTGCTAACAAGCGGTTACATTTTATTTAACCTTATTTTTTAACGGGAGAAGCTAGTGAAATTGACCCTTAGAAGACGTGGGGAAAGGAAAACTAATAGCATTGACTGATTTATAAATTTTCATAGACAAGCATTACAAGTGAGATGGAAGAACAGATGCAAGTGTTCAAGGAGTTACCTGAAGTTACTGTGTTTGTAAAGCAGAAAGCATAGCCAAACTTTCAAATGAATCTGACAAGTACAAAGATGTTAAAGCATTGTCTGATAATTGCATGGATCCTACAGCACAGGAGAGAGATGCAGATTGAGACCCCATCTCAGTTTCTCTTTTTCTGTCTCTCTGTCTCTGCCATGTCCCTTTCTGTCTCTGTTTGTCTCTGTGTGTCTCTATCTCTGTGTCTCTCTGTCTCTCTCTCTTTCCCTCCCCACTTTCTTTGCTTCAACCCTGAGTCCAGGAAGCAGAAAACCCCCTGCCTTTGACTTCTCATTTATCATATATAGCATTGCAGTCCTCAGGCTATACATTTGTTAAACTTTTCTCTTGCTATATAGTCAGTCCATATACTTTTTCAGTCATATCTGTACTCTTTCATGTCTTTCATTCTTCTTTTTACCAATGATTTTTTATTTGCTAAATCCAATGCCTTCTTTTCAATCTTCATCTTCCTTGTATCTCTGCTAGCTCTCCATAGCTTTTGACACAGTTGATTGCCTTCTCATCCTGTATATGCTTTCCTTTTTAGGTTTTTGTACTTTGTCCTAGTTCTCCTTTTGAGCCCCAGTGCCATGTCACCAACTAACTTCCTTTCATTTCAACATTTAGAATTGGATTCTCCAGAGGTACCTCAAACTCAACATGTCAAGACAGAAACATTATCTTTGCTTAACACCTCCCTTCTTTCTAACTTTCCTATTACTGTCATGGGCACCATTATCTTAGAAGTTACCCAGCTATTATAACAAAAAAAAATCTTTTAATTGATTTTCCTTCTTCAAGACTTTCCCTTTTCAAATCGATCTGCCACTCAGATACAAAAGTGATTTTCTTTAAACATAGTTTTGATCATAACACCTTTTTACTCAGTAAGCTCCAGGAGCTCCCTGTTACCCTCAGGATAAAATATAAAGCTCTCTTTTGGGCATTTAAACATTTTTATAATATGTCCCCTTCCTAATTTTCCAGTATTTCTATGCTTTATTCCCCTCCACACACTTTACACTGACCTATTTGTTGTCCCTTGCACATAAAATTGCACCTTTGTAATGTCTGTCATCTATGCCTGAATGCTTTCTGCTTCATTCTTTTCCTGGTTTCCTTCAAGACAGTCAAAACCTACTTTCCTCAAGAAGCCTTTCTTGGTCCTTACCCCCTCACATCCCCCAGCTGTTAGTGCCTTGATCTCTGAAATCATTTTCAAAATATCCTCTGTAGGTATCTCACATGTATATAGTTTTTTATACATTGTTTCTCTCTTTAGATAGTGATTGCTTTCAGGGCAGGAATTGTGTTTGCCTTTCTTTGTACCCCCAGTGCTTAGCAAGGTTTCAGGCACTTAGTGAGTGCTTAATACATTTTTAAAACAAATTTTAAATAATTAATTTATTTTTAGTTTTCAACATTCACTTCCATAAGATTTTGAGCTTTAATTTTTTCTCCCCCTCCCTCTTCTACCATCTCCCTAAGACAGCATGCAATTTGATATAGGCTCTACTTACACATTCATATTAAGCATATTTTCACATTAGTCACAATGTAAAGAAGAGTTAGAACTAATGAAGGAACCACAAGACTGAAGACTCAAAACAAAACAGCAAAAGAAAAGGATAGCAAATAGTATGCTTCCATCTGCATTCTGACACCATAGTTCTTTCTCTGGATTTGGATAGCATTTTCTATCATGAGTCTTTTTGAATTGCCTTAGATCCTTGCATTGCTCAGAAGAGCTAAGTCTATCAAAGTTAGTCATTGCATAATGTGCCTGTTACTGTGTACAATGTTCTCCTGATTCTGCTTACTTCACTCAACATCAGTCCATATAAGTCTTTCCAGGTTTTTCTGAAATCTGCCTGCTCATCATTTCTTAAAGAATAATAGTATTCCATTACATTCATATACCACAACTTATTTCCATTCCCCAATTGATGGGCATCCCCTCAATTTCCAATTCTTTGCCACCACAGAAAGTGCTGCTATAAATATTTTTGTACATGTGAGTCCTTTTCCCATTTGTATGATCTTTTTGGGATACAGTCCTAGAAGTGCTATTGCTGGGTCAAAGGGTATGCACAGTTCTATATAGTTCCAAATTGCTCTCCAAAATGGTTGGATCATTTCACAACTCCACCAATGATGTATTAGTTTTCCAATTTTCCCACATTTTGTCCAACATTTATCATTTTATTGTTTTGTCATGTTAGCCAATCTGATAGGTGTGATGTGGTACTTCAGAGTTGTTTCAACCTGGAAAATAGATCAAGGAGGGATAATTTTAAAATTACTGAACTACCTGAAAGTCATGATTAGAAAAAGAGCCTAAATATAACATATCAAGGAATTATAAAAGGAATTAGAACGAGAGGGTAAATTATATATTGAAAGAATATTACTTCTTGAAAGAGAACTCCCAGGAATATTGTAGCCAAAATACAGAGCTCTCAGGTCAAAGAGAAAACACATCAAGCATTCAGAAAGAAACCATTCAAATACCATGAAAGAATAGTCAGGATCACACAAGATTTAGCAACTATTAAGCTAATAAGCTATTATTAAACTACCACATTAAAAGAGTGAAGGGTTGAAATATGATATTCCAGAATACAAAGGAGTTAGGATTGCAAACAAGAAAAACCTACCCAGAAAAGCAAGTATAATTCTTCATGGAAAAATGAAAATTTAATGAAATAAAAGACTTTCAAGGATTTCTGATAAAAAGACAAGAGATGAATAGAAAAAATAAATTTCAAATTTTCAAATTTCAAATTTCAAAGACAAAAGAGAAATTCAAAAAGATAAACATGAAAAAGAAATCATAAATGACTCATTAAATTTAAACTATTTACATTCTTTTTTGGGAAGTCTATTCATGTAACTCCTTAGCACTGTATCATTATTAGGGCAGTTAGAAGGACTCTACTTAGACAGAAGGCACAGGAGTGAATTGAACATGCTAGGATGATCTCAAGAAAAATGGATGGGCAAGAGAGAGGGATGCTCTGGGAAAAGATGAAAGGGAAAGGAAGAATGGGGGAAATTATTTCGCATAAAAGAGGCATGCAAGGAAGAGCTTTAACAGTGGAGGGGAAATATGGGGCAGCAACATTTGATCCTTACTCTGGATACATACATATACACTCAATTTAGTATAGAAGTCTATCTTACACAAAAGGAAAGTGGGAGGGGAAAGGGGTAAGAGAAAGGGAGTAGGCAGTAACAAAAGGGAGTACAGATTAAATGAGGCAGTGAATTAAAGGAAATGGATAACAGAATGGATTAGAAGCCAGAATCCAAAAATATGTTTACAATAAACACACTTGAAACAAAGGAACACAGAGTGAAAATAAGGAGATAAAAAAGAATCTAGTATGCTTCAACTAAAATTAAAAAAAAAAAGACAGGGATAGCAATCATGATCTTAGACAAAGAAAAAGTAAAAATAGATTTAATTAAAAGGGACAATAAAAGGAACTACATCTTGCTCAAAGACACCACAGTCAATGGATTAATACCAGTGCTAAACATATGTACACCAAATGGCATACCCCCTATTTTCTTAAAGGAAATGCTTAATGAATCAAAGGAGGAAATAAGACAGCAAAACTGTACTAGTGGGGGATTTCAACTTTACCTCCTCAGAGCTTGATAAATTTAACCATAACATAAATAAGAAGTTAAGGAGATGAATAGAATTTTTAAAAAATTAGATACGATTGACCTCTGGAGAAGATTAAATGAGAATACAAAGGAGTATACCTTGTCTCAGCTGTACACGACACCTTCGCAAAAATTGAGCATGTGTTAGGGCATAAAACCCTCACAAACAAGTGCAGAAAAGGAGAATTATTAAATGCACTCTTTTTAGACTACAATACAATAATAATTACATTCAATAAAAGGTCATGGAAATAGAGATTAAAAATTAGTTGGAAACTAAGTCACCTAATCCTAAAGAATGAGTGGATCAAAGGACAAATCATAGAAACAATCAATAATTGCCCTAAAGGTAATGATAACAATGAGACAATTTACCAAAATTTATGGTATGCAGTCAAACAGTATTTAGGGAAAAAATTATATTTCTAAAATCACATGTCAATAAAAGATAAAAAGAACAGAACAACTAATTGGGCAAGCAACTAGAACAACCAGAAAAAGAACAAACTAAAAATCTGTAATTGAACACAAAAATGGAAATCTTGAAACTCAAAGGAGAGATTAATATAATTTTTTAATTGAACTAATAAGTAAAACTAGGAGCTGCTTTTATGGGGAAATCATTGGTTAATTAGTTTTTTTTTTTAAAGAAAGAATAAAACCAAATTACTAGTATCAAAAACAAAAAGGATGAATGCACTACTGATGAAGATGAAATTAAAGGAATTTCAGGAGCTATTTTGCCCAATTATATGCCAGTAAACTGTCAATTTGAGTGAAATTGATAAATATTTATAAAAAAAATATAAACTGCACAGATTAGCAGAAGAGGAAATAGAACACTTAAATAATCTTCTCCTAGAAAAAGAAATTGAACAAACCACAAATGAGCTCCCTAAGAAAAAATCCCCAGGACCAGATGATTTTACAAGTGAATTTTGCCAAACATTTAAGGGACAATTGATTCTAATACTATATAAACTATTTGGAAAAAAAATAGGCAAAGAAGGAGTCCTACCAAGTTCTTTTTATGAAACAAATTTGGTTTTCATATCTAAATCAGAAAGAGCAAAAACAGAGAAAGAAAACAAGAAGCTAATTTCACTAATGAATATTGACCCCCAAAATTTAAATAAAATACTAAAAAGGAGATTACAGCAATTTATCACAAAGATCATACACTATGACCAGGTGGAATTTATAACAGGAATGCAAGGCTGGTCCAACATTAGGAAAACTATAAGCATTTTCGTTGTTCAGTCATTCAGCTCTGTCAGACTGTTTATGAACCCATAGACCATATTGTCGATGGGCTTTTCTTAACAAAGATACTGGGGTAGTTTGTTATTTCCTTCTCCAGTGGATTAAGACAAACAGAAGTCAAGTGACTTCCCCAGGGTACCAAAGCTAGTAATTATATGAGGCAGGATTTGAACTTAGGTCTTCCTGACTCCAGATCTAGTGCTCTATGAACTGAATAATTTAGCTGTCTCAACAAAAACAACAAAAATCAAATAATTATGTCTAAAGATGCAAAAAAAGAATCTTTTGACAAAATACAACCCACCTTCCCATTAGAAACAGTTTAGAAATAAATGAAGCCTTTCTTAAAATGATAAGTAGTACATATATAAAACCAAGAGCAAGCATTATATGTAATGGGGATAAACTAAAAACCTTCCCAATGAGATCAGAGGTGAAGCAAGGATGTTTATCATCACCACTGTTATTCAATATTTCATTAGAAATGTTAAATTTAGCAATTAGAAAAGGAAAAAAAGAAATTGAAAGAATAAAAATAGGAAATGAGGAAACAAAACTATTACTCTTTCTAGATGATATGTTGGTACACTTAGAGAACCCTGGAGAATCAGTTAAAAAACTAGTTGAAACAATTATCAACTTTAGCAAAATTGAAGGATATCAAATAAACCCACACAAATCATCAGCATTTTTATATACTACCAAAAAGACCTAGCAGGAAAAGATAGAAAGAGAAATTCTATTTAAAATTGCTGCAGACAATATAAAATACTTGGGATTCTACCTACTAGAACAAACCCAGACATTATATGTTTACAATTGCAAAACACATTTCACACAAAGACAGATCTAAACAATTGGAGAAATAGTAATTACTCGTGGATAGGCTGAGCCAATATAATAAAAATGACAATCCTATCTAAATACATTTACTTATTCATTGCCATGCCAATCAAGTTACCAAAGAATTATTTTACACAGCTAGAAAAATAATTTAAAAATTAATCTTGAAGAAGAAAAGTTCAAGAATATCAAGGAAAAAAATTAAATGTGAAGAAAGGCAACCTAGTAATACCAGATTTTAAACTATATTACAAAGAGGTAATCATGAAGACAATCTAATACTGGCTAAGAAATACAGTGCTGGATCAGTGGAACAGAACAGCTACATATTATAAAATAGTAAATAACCATAGTAAGAAAGAGAAGGAAGAGGAAGGGGAAGAAGGAGAAAGAACTAGGAGGAGGAAGAGAGAGGAGGAAGAGGAGAAGGAGAAAGGAAAGCAGGAGGAGGAGGAGAGGGAGGAGGAGGAGGGGAGAAGAAGAAAGAAGAGGAGGAAAAGAACCCATTTCCTGCCCAGCCACTTTCCTGGAACTCATTAAAGTCTCTAGAATCTTACCATTCTACAAGATCACTTCAACTCTGAAGCACCTCTTCAGTACCCTCTGCCCCTGGGACTGCTTCCTTCTGCTGATTGAAGAGGATGAAAAGTGGACATCCAAGAGATCCTCCTATATCCTGTATTTATTTTTATTTATTTTTCTTATAAAAAATGTTTGGTTTTTTTTCTTGCTTTAGGGATTAAAAGAATGCACTGTCAATTGACACATCTAGATCTCTCCAGAAGTTCTTAGAAAAAAAAATTTTATTTAAAGTTTTGAGTCCCAAATTCTATCCCTCCCTCCCTTCTCCCTTCCCTGAGATGGTAAAAATTAGATATAGGTTATACATGTACAATTATGTATAACATTTCCATATTAATAATTTTGTACAAGAAGATTAGAATAAAAGAAAAAATGAAAGAAAGTAAAAATAGCGTGCTTCAGTCTGTATTCAATCAATATCAGTTCTTTGGAGGAGGATAGTATGCTTCATCATGAGTCCTTTGGGATTGTCTTGGATCATTGTATTGCTGAGTATAGCTAAGTCATTCACAATTCTTCATCAAACAATAGTGCTGTTACTGTATACAGTGTTCTCCTGGCTGTTCACGTCACCATGCATCAGTTCATGTAAGTATTTCCAGGTTTTTCTGAAATCATCCTGCTTGTCACTTCTTGTAGCATAATAATATTCCATTACAATCATATACCACAGCTTGTTTAGCCATTCCCCAACCGATGAGCATCCCATTGATTTCCAATTCTTTGCCACCACAAAAAGAGCTTCTATAAATATGTTAGTACAAATAGATCCTTTTTCCTTTTTTGGATATCTTTGGGATACAGACCTAGTAGGGGTATTACTGGATCAAAGCATATGCACAGTTTTATAGCCCTTTGGTCATAGTTCCAAATTGTTCTCCAAAGTGGTTGGATCAGTTCACAACTCCACCAACAATGCATTAGTGCCCCAGTTTTCCCTCATCCCCTCCAACATCCAACATTTTCCTTTTTTGTCATATTAGCCACTCTGACATATCCTCTATTTAAGGAGGGAAATCAGGGTAGCTTTGTCATAATTTTCCACTCAACTTTATGCCCCTACTCTGGGAACCCCTCACATCTTTTTCACCTTCTTTTTACGTATTACCCTTCCCCATTAGATTGTGAGCTCCTTGAGTGCTAGGGTTGTCTTTTGCTTTTCTTTGTACATCTAGTGCTTAGCACAATACCTAGCACATAGCTGGGACTAACCAATGTTTATTGATTGATGAATAATAATAGCAGCAAAAATTGATATTTGTAAGTCATCTTAAGTTTTACAAAGCATAGTTTATATGCTATCTCACTTGATCCTCACGATAACCCTATGAAGGAGGCACTATTATACACAGAATATAGAGATGAGAACACAAGCCCAGAGAAGGGAGGTGAACAGCTTTTAAAGGAAGACAATATATAACTTTTCAAAGTATTATTTGTTTGTAACATTTTATCACATCTTAAGAATACAAATATTGAATTAAATTGGAGGTATATGTTGGTACTCATTTATATGTATATATTGTTATTATTATAAAGCTGTTTGTACACATGCACCAAACCTAAGAGAAATTAGGATATTAGGTCTAAAGTAAAATATCCAATTATACTAAACTGAATGTAATCTACTTATTTATAATTTTATAACCTCTATTTATTACTTTATTGAAATACCCTTTTGTAGGTGAAAGTTAAGCTTGCCCATCTACGATAAATAATTGAGCTTATTACTTTTATGGAGATTAATAGGAAAGAGTGAAAAGAATGGGAAGGAAGGAAAGAAGGAAGAAAGGAAAGAAAGAAGGAAGGAAGGAAGGTAGGTAGGTAGGTAGGTAGGAAGGAAAAGCAAAGAAGCATTTATTAAGCAAATAGTAACATTTGCCAGGCCCTGTTCCTGGGATGGAGCATGGTTGCCATTTAGATACAATAAATGCAGAGTTTTCAAGCTGATGATTAATTAGCAAATACTAACCTTTTTAAGTAGCTATATGATATGTCATATATAATCACTGATACAATGGGGGTATATGTATAGAAAAATGTGGCAGATGTCAGGGGTCCTCTGATAGTTACAAAGACTATCTCTGGCAAATACCTTTCTTGCCCTTCATTGCCAATAATGCCTTTTGCATTTTAGATACTAAACTAACTTAACTTTCATTTAACTTTTCTCAATCTGCTGCTACACTTATTTGTACCTCATAAAATCATGGAATAGAAAACAATTTAAAACACTCAATTGCCAACTTCTCCAATAGACAAATATTTTTCTGGAGAGTATGTATGTCAGAAAACCACTAGCCACCAATAATGGTGGTTCAGAGTTCAAAGGTATTTCAGAGATCATTAAGTCTCAGGACTCTACTTAAGGCATAATCTCCTTGTATAATCTTCCAAAAAATAATAATCCCATCTTTTCTTGAAGGCTTCCTATGAGGGTTAACTCTTCATTGTTTTAGATACCAAGCAAATACTACTTTAGGATAATGCTACATGTTAAGAAGGTTTTCCTTCAATAGTACTGAAACCTTCCTGCTCAAATAGATATGGTAGCACTAAGGCAAAAACGGGTACATATTATATGGAGATTCTATCATTTTCATCATCAAAACTCATTTCCTCAGTTTCTTGTAGTAAACTATTCATTATAGTCTCCAAAAATTCACCATCCTGCAAGATTACACTGACTCTGAACTACCTCTTCAGTACCCTCTGCCTGAAAAGGGATTACACAAATTGCAGAGATTTAGTGAACAAAAATGAATAAGACAAGCTGGTCTATCAGCATCCCCAGTACCTGCTAACATGTCATCACCCACTCTTTCTAAGACAGTCTTCAGATACATGTCCTATACAATTTCTCAGTTAACAGTCTCTCTCAAGAGGCATATATGATATTGAAGCGCATATTGGCACAAATAGTCACTGAGACCTATTTAAATGGAGTCACTAGCTAGCTAACTTTTCATTTTTCTTTGGTTAATATCTCCTTGCAAAATTTCACTACAATGCCATCTCTCCCTCACCCCCATCCTTGGATCTCTCAATAATTATGTGAGTAATTGTATTCATAGGAAACACATTCCAATAATCTTTTACACATATTAGAACAGTTGAATGTAAAACAAAATGCTGGATATTTGCCACAGCTTCATGTTCAGTTCTAGCTCTTCTCCTCGACCCCTTCACATACCACTGGGAGAGTAGCAAAGCTGATAGTGAGATTGAAGTTTTTCACTCAAGCAACACAAATGTGTAGGCTAGAAGAGATATAGCTGCCTTTTAACTGCATCTTCTAGAACAGATTCATATTGCTTTAAATTTATCAAATAAAGAGGAAAAGTGTAAAAACAAGTACATGAAATTTCTTATTGTGTGTTGCCCCAATCTTTCAAAAAGACTTGCCACTTTAGCTTGACCAATAAAAATGCCCTGGCATTGTAAAACTTTGTTGAAGTGATGGGCCAGCTCATTAACTCAAAGAGGCTTTACTTCCACTTTACCACATCTATTGAGAGCAAGGCTCATTAATCAGATTTCCATTACACTGGGTGGCTGGACCTTGGTAGGAGCATTCAAATGATTCAGTGCTAACAATTTAGGAATTTCTTCACCCCTTGTCTGAGTGGTGATTTATCATTACTACAAAGGGAACTAATTAGAGTGGAACGGTAGACCTCCACATTGTCATATTTATAATGAGCTTTAAAATCCAGCCCACAGTTCATTTAAAAATTGTGATGGTCACTGACGAAATTTAATTGATAACCCACAATTCTTCTGAAATCTAAAGTATGGATCATTGGAGATGATGTTTCAAAATCAAATTCCATTTGTCAATGTTCAAAATCATGATTACATATGAATAATATGTATGACTCCATAAGAATGAGGGTTTGTTCATATTAGAACAGGCTTGAGGTAGCTGATCCTGCTTGAATTGTTCATTCAATTCAGGCTGTGAAGAGTGGAACACTAAGTGATTGTGTGTCCTTGGCAAGTAGGGGGGTTGGTGGACTGTTTTTTTACTTTCCCAAGCAACTCAAATGAAGGAATCTACAAGGTGATTTCATAGCTGCAATTATACATAAACCTTCTATAACCTAGCAAGGTAGTTAGTGTAAGTATTGTTCCCATTTTACAGATGTGAAAGCCGAGGAATAGAAAGGGTATAGCGCTTGACAATGGTCACAAAGTTAATGAGTCAAAAATCAGTCATATAAATATTTTCTTTAATTGAGGGTGCATTGATTGCAAATAAAAATCAGCCTTACAAAATGAAGATTAGCTTCTGGATAGTTTTTTTTTTCTTTTGTACACAGAATAATTTTAATATAAAGTACAGACTATTACAGGAAAATTATTTTAATGAATATTTATATATATGGGGGTGATATTTATATCTCTTCAAAGGTCCTACATGAATTTTTATACTGGTCACTTTCTAGACAAAAGTACTGTTCCAGGGAAAGGAAAATGTGATCCTTGATAACTTTGTTTTTGCATTTGACTTCATATCTGGCATGAGAAAACACAACAGGTGACAGTTTGCCTCAGGAGAGAATACTATGAAAAGAAAAGAGATGATAAAGAAACAGAAAGATGATATTACTAGTGATTCTATTAAAAGAGAACATTACATATTCCCTTTCATGGTATTGTCCTAATTGCAGAGGCAGCTTTCATGGGATACTTGCAATGTGCTGCCCTATGCTGACACCTAATGGTAGTGTTCAGCTTGACGAAAGTTGGACCATGGAGCTGAGCAGGAAGTCAAATTAGGCTAACCACCTGTGTGGAGATTTTGACTCATTGAGTTCCCTTCCACAAACTAGGTCAAGTATTCCACAAGCACACATAACTTATAGCAACTAAACACTCAACAAACGAGTTGGACAGGGGATGAATTTTGTATGAATGAATGAATAGGTGTCCTGAAAAGCCACTTTGCCACTAAAGAAGGTGAAAAATTATAGGAAATCTACAAGCTAATTTATTCAGTGTCCTTGCTGAGTGCTTCGTGCTCCAGAAATAAATGAGTCTAATGTCAAATAATAGCACCTAATATACACCTCTCCTTTTTGGTCATCAATATGTTAGATTCCTCAACTAAACTTGCAATGCCACAACCCCACTTAAATGCAAAGAGGAAAAAATGGTGATGGTCACCTTAAAATCAGTAACAGAGCTTACAAAAAGTAGTTTATGAAGGTTTCTATTTTTTATTAGAGGCAAAGTAGCATAGTGGAAAATACAGTAAACAGAATCAGAAGCCCTAAGCTCTAATTCAGTCTCCCCAATTTACTGTCTGGGTGACCTTGGGTAGGTCACTTAGTCTCTCTAAGAGTAAGTTTCCTCATCTATAAAATGGCAATGATGGTACTTTTGAGTTCACAGGCTCAATGTGAGGATCACATGAGATAGTGTATGTAATGAGGGCTACCATAAAATGTCATATCAGCATGAGCTATCATTATCATCATCATTATCCATTTACAGCTCCTTTGCACAGCCACAAATTTATTTTTTTCTCCAAAAGTAGCCCAGTTACCTTTTATACTCTTTTATCCCATGAATACTAAAACCTCTTTGATTCACCTCAAAAGCTGTAACTTATTTTTCAGCACATCAAAAGCTGCTTAATGCAATTTCTAACTAGCCATTTAACTACTTGTGTGGCTTTGTCTTCCCCTTCTTTCCATCAGGTATTTTTTTATTAGTATATCAGGCAGGAATAGGACTGAAATGATCATTTACTAAAAACTCACACAAGCCACTGCTTCACTTTTCTTTCACTATGCCATTAGAAATAATTGTTCTGAAAGAGCTCATGATGCCAGGACTGATTGCTCAGTTTAAGGGGCATTGACCAAATCTATCTCCATCTCTCCACCCACACTGTACATACTACTCTACATACCATAGACTTAGCTAAATAAAGCTCATTCAAAAAGAGCTATTTGAAAACTAAGCTGGAAATTTGGACAGAACATTAGAATCCAACTAAACCTGCAAGTACATATTTACAGAAAAAAAATTATTTGTTTTCTTGTATGTCATTTAAGGACTTCAATCTGATCATTTTCATGAAACCGCAGTGATTCCTTTAAATTCAAATTCTTTCTGAGGAGCAAATCTTTAGGAGTAGATGTCACAGCAAAGGTACCACTTTTGTATATTTATACCAAACAAAGAAAACAATATTATGAGATAGAAAGTGGGTTAAATTTGTGCATGGGGAGTAATTTAAAAGACCTAGGAGACTGAAAGCTTTAGACCTATTTACCAAAGTGTGTAAAAACTTTGAGGAGGGAAATCTTTGTTACTAATACAGCTACCGAAAAGGCAAGACTGTTTCAGAGTGTGAGGATGTTGGCTTTTAAACTGGCAAGTGTACAAAAATATACAGTGCTTCAAAGAGAAAATATTTTGGAAATAAGGGAGGTTTATATTTTTAGCAGGGCCTTACAGGGTGTTGTTTTTTCCTCTTAAACAGAGGCCTGCAAAGGCTACTGAATACTGTTAGGAAAAACTCTGTGACCAAAGCTGTCTCTTATAACCTTTTCTAAGCTTTCAGATTTTGTGTTGCCTAGTTCAATATTGCTCTATTCATTAAGGAATTGCTTTGAATAACTTGATTTATAGGGGTTTGGAAAGTCTGATTTTTAACTTTTTCTTTTTTAAAAAATTTCACTAAGGAAAGTCAAAGAGACCATTTAAAACTCTTTACAAAAAATTAGTTCTTTTGATAAACTTATTTGTCAGTGGCTGAGGGCGGAAGGTATAAGAAAAAGGAAAATAGAAGACCTTTGTTTTTCTACTTTTTTTTCATAATGTGGCTCTTATGAGTCAAATTGGGATTATCAAAGCTGATGCATGGTAGGAAGTTAGAGTGGGATGGATGACCCAGAATCAAATTAATCCAAAAATTAGCAGTATATTAGAACCTCACTGTAACAATAATGAATACAGTCCATGCCACAAGTGTCTGGGATGAAGCAGTGTTATGATGGACCAACATTCTCCTTTAATTTGATTGACTTAGTTGTCCCTGAGTGTGTCTGAGTAATTTAACCCATTCTAGGTCACCAAGCAAGAGGCTTTAGAGAGAAGGAAAAAAAGGACCCAAAACAGAACCTTCAGAACTACCCATAGTTAAAGGTCAAGACATGCATAGTGATTCAATAAAGGACATTTAAGAAATATTTAGGAATATAGGAGGAGAGCCAGAAGGAAGCAATCCCATGCAGCTGAATAACATGAATGTATCCAGGAAGAGTCAGTGGTCAACAGTAATGAAAGATGCGTAGAGGTCAAGAAGAACAAGGACTGAGAAAACACTACCTGATTTAGCAACTAAGATATCATTGTCAGAAAAAATTGAACTCAATAATCTAGTCATAGATGAACCTCAAAATATAAATTATCTTGGAAAATAATCCTTATTTTACAATAACTGCTGAGAAAATGGGAAATCAGTCTGGCAGAAATTAGGTTTAGATAAACTTCTTACACCATACTCTATAGGAAATCAAAAATTAATAGAGGACCTACATATTAATGATTATACCATTAAAAATAGAAATTATGCAAATCAATTATTTTACCACTGTGGGTAAAAGTCAATCAACCAAGGAATAAAGTCAATCACAAAAGTTAAAAACAGTTAATTTTGATTACAGGAAAGTAACAAACTTTCGTATTTTAAAAATTAGGCAACTAGGATAAAGAGGGAAGCTGTTAATTTGAAAACAAATCTTTCCATCTAATATATTTGATAAGGTTCTAATATACACACAGGCATGCATGTACACATACATACAACTAACAAAAATATGTAACAAAAAGACCTTCCCCAATAAATAAATGATCAAACTATATAAACAAACTTCTCAAAAAAAAATACTTGTAACTACTAAGAACCAGGTGAAAGTGTTGCTAATTACTAATAACAAGAGAAATGAAAACTTAAAACCCTGAAATTTTATTTCACATTCAGTAAATGTACAAGGGTGACCAAAAAATTGGAATAAACAATGTTGTAGTGGTTATAGAAAGATGGGACAGTAATGCATTGTTAATGGAGTTGTGAGAATGAAAAGCATTCTGGAAAATAATTTGCAATTATGCAAATTAAATGACAGAGATATCCCTTTCACCCAAAAATTCCATTGCTAAGCGTGTAACTCAAAAAGGTCAATGGTGCAAAGAAATAACTGATATATGCCAAAATTTAGTAACACTTTGTGTAAGAATTGTAAATCAAGTAGATGCCTATCAATTGAAGAATAGCTAAACAATTGGATAGAGCACTGGTCCTGAAGTCAGGAGGACCTGAATTCAAATCTGGCCTCAGACCAAACACTTGACATTTACTAGCTGTGTGACCCTGGGCAAGTCACTTAACCCCAATTGCCTAAAAATAAAAAATAAAAAAATTAAGAATAGCTAAACAAATTGTGGTATATGACTGTAATGGAATATTGCTATATAGTAAGAAACAATGAATGTGATGAATACATGACAGAATGGAAAATTTAAAAATATATGAATTGATGAAAAGTAATATAAGTAGAATCAGGAAAACAATATACACAATGAAAAATTATGTAAATGGCAAAAATAACCAGAAAGACTGATAACCAGAAAGAACTTCCAGCAACCAGGAGCTGTGTTTTTCTTTGCCCCAAATGTTCTAAACTTGAGCCTGCTTTTCCCTGGACTCTGCATGTACTTAGGAGAGAGTGAAATCTTGTTTGAGGGGAGGTGATACCTTGTATCAACTATTTTTACTGTATTACCTTAATAAATTTCTGTTTCTAAAAGTTAATTAACTTTGGCTAATTGATATCAATGAATAAAACAATCAAGGAAGTAAAAAAGAGAGAGTTTATGAATTATGATATTAGAAACCACCCCTTATCACCTCAGGTCAATTGGAACCCAAGGAGTCAGCCTCCCTCTGGTGATGTGACCTGCATGTTTGAATCTGAGATTGGAAGAATAAGCCCAACTTGATAAGAAATACTTTGGAGTCTAACTACCAAATTACACACAAGAACTATAAATACAACTATATATCACTGTTTACTTCTATAAGCCCTCCCTTGTAACAAATATATATGAGCTAACAATCAAAACAACAGTTAGGCCATGTCTGAAAAATATCTCTCATGCTGTGTTATTAGGGTGCATTGACCCTCTCTGTCAAGATGGGTGGTTCATCATTCTTCTTTGGAAGTCACCAATGTTCCTGCTTTGAGCAGAATTCTAAGATCTTTTGAAGTTGTTTTCTGTTTATATTAATGTGTTTATCACTGTGTCAATTGTTCTCCATGTTCAATGCCTAACTACTAAAGTTTGAACCAGAGTAAGCTTGTTTTGACTTAGGCACTTAGCAATCTAGACATTTAGTCACTTAGCACTGAGATACCAAGGCACTTCAGTTCTTAGGCACTTGGATATTTAGGCACTGAGTTTTGAATGATTTTGAGCTAATTTAGATTAATTTGAACTGTTTTAAACTGGTTTAGATTGTTTTGAACCATATTGAACAATTTATACCATAACAATATTGTAAAAAGAAATCATTCTGAAAGACTTATGATCACTGATCCACAAAATGACCAATCATAACCAAATGATGAAAAATATTTTCTGCCTTCTGTCAGGGAGGTAATTGACTCAAAAATCAGAATGAGACATAAATTTTTAGACATTGCCAATGTGGAAATCTTCTTTGCCTTACTATGCATATTTGTTATAAGGATTTTGTTTGTCTTCTTTAGGGAGAGAGGTAGGAGAGAGAGAAAATAAATGCTCTTTTAATTAAAAAAATCATAAAATTTTAAAATATTGACACCTAGTAGAAGAAATCAAAACCATATGGTTGAGGAACATATCATCCCATCATCATATCTGCTAGAGTTGTCTTAAAGATGCTTAGAATCAAGAATTGAATCTAATCCCAATGGTTTCTTAAACTTTATAATACTATTAATGTTATTATAGCACATATATGACCCTCTAAGTTTATAAAATATTTTACAAATATTATCTCATATTATCCTCACAATAACTCTAGGAGGTAAGTGCTATTATTATCTCATTTTACAGATGAAGAAACTGAGGCAGATAGCCATTAAGTATCCTGGCTAGAGTTACACAGTTGGTAAGTGCTGGATACTGGCACTCAGTTTCAACCCAGACCTTCTTGATTTCAGGTCCATTTCTCTGTCCACTGTACCAGAAATGTCATTATATTTTTATCTGAATACCTCCTGATCTTTCTTGTACTACAACTACTGCCATTGAATTTTATTTTTTATTCTATTCCTAATAGAAAGACAATATTACACCAGGTAGGCTATAGATAATAATGTGGTAGCCATAAATAAAGATCATAGCATTGAAAGCAGATAGTCCAAGAACACAAAGTAAACCTATCAAATATTTAAGCAGTTATGTGCTTAGTCTTTTTTTTAAGTTTTATTTTTAATTTATGGAATAAAACAAGCATTTTTATAACAGTACAATGGAAAAAGATGATTGTACAGGAAACTACAAATCTACTATGTACAACTTACTATTCCTTTCAAATATACAACATTATCATGTGATTTTTTTTCTTTTTTCTTTTTCTCCCCACCCCACCCCAAAGATGGCTACCATGAGACACAAATAGGTATATATGTCCCTTGTAGTTAAGTTGGGTATTTACAATAGACAAAATAACTTATTCATTCAAAGTCATTCCTAAAACAATATTGCTGTTATTGTATACAATGTTCTCTTATTATGCCCAAAAGGTATAGGTAGTTTAATAACTCTTTGAGCCTAATTCTAGATTGCTTTCCAAAATGGTCGGATCATTTTACAATTCTACCATCAATGAATTAGTGTCCCGATTTTTCTACATCCTCTCCAACATTTGTCACTTTTCCCTTCTTTCATTTTAGCCAATCTGGTAGGTGTAATATGATATCTCAAGATTGTTTTAATCTGCATTTCTCTAATCAATAATGATTTATAGTGTTTCTATATGACTATAAATTGTTTTGATTTCTACATTGGAAAACTGCCTGTTCTCATCCTCTGACCATTTATCAGTTGGGGAATGACTTGTGTTCTTATAGATCTGACAAAGTTCTCATTACTCTTTTTACTCATTATTTTCCTTTTCAGCCTCTCTTTTTATCCTATCCCAGTTACCTTATCAATCCCCCTTACCTTCTTATTCCTTATTTTACCCACTCCTCTAAAATACTCTTTCTTATCTTCTCCCCCACCCTCCTAATCTTATTCTATACACCCTTTCAAAAGTCCCTTTCTTACCTTATCCTTCAGTTTTCTCACCTGTCTAGAAGTTCAGGAGATTTTTAAACCTTTTTAGAGCTACATTTTGTTTCTTCTTCAAGCCAAAGGGAGCAAGATTCCAATATTACTAGTCCTCCAGCCCCACCTGTTTCCTCTGAATTAGTTCTTCCTTTCCTTACCCTGGAATGTTCTTGCACACACACCACATCCAGGTTCCTCTTCTCCCATTGGTGAATTTCTCCCCGAATCTTCATTTTAAAAAAGGTCCTATGATCTATCCTTCATCTTCTCTCTGCTCTGCTAATAATTTTATGGACTTTACTCTAGCTCAATTACCTTCCCCTCCCTACCCCATGCTTTTCAGCTCAGTGGTCCAGCAGATAAAATGCTGGGCCTGGAGTCAGAAAGAGCTCAAATCCAGACTCAGACAGATGTAAAATGAGCATACTAATAGTACCTACCCTATAAGGTTGTTGTGAGTATCAAATGAGATATTTGTAAAGCACTTAGAAAAATGTCTGGCACATAGTAGGTGCTTAATAAATGTTTATTTCCTTTCTCTTCTTCCCTATTTTTATGAGTTGTTTTCCTGCATTAGAATATTTTGAGGGCAAAGAATGTCTTTTTGCTTATATTTGTATCCTTAGGGCCTAGTACATTGCCAAGCACATTTTAAGTACTTAATAAATTGTTGTTGATTTGTTGTAACTTTCCCATTTTATCAATATAGGAAAAAAGTCTGGAGTAAGTGGCCATTACTATTTGTCTTCTTTTTCTATTAGCTTTTACACAAGCTGGCTTAGTAAATATATAATTCAGAAGATGTAATTTAATTAGTATAAGTATCTTTATGATATCAATATCAAAATGTTTTAGTATGTATACAAATATACATGAGTCTACACTGGATACCTTAGTAACAAAATTAAAAGGATTGGAGTCATTATCCACATGTTGATTAAATCTCTCATTTATTAAAATTTAAAAAAAGATCATTTGGGATATGAACAGGTCTCAAAAGATTTCAGTTAATTACAATGGCTTAGATCCAATCAAATAACTTTCATTTAGTATTTTATATAGATCTTTTTCATAGGGATTCCTCTTATAACACTTCCAATAAGCGGTTATCTAGTTTCATTTTGATGACCTCCAGTGATGGAAAGTGACTATTTCTGGAGGAAGTCCTCTCAGATAGCTCTAATTTTTAGAAAATTTTCCATATAACAAACTAAAATTTAATGTTGAAATAAGCCATTGCTTTTAGTTCTAGCATCTAGAGGCAAACAAAAATTCTAATCTTCCCTTACAGTAATAGCCTTTCATATTCTTGGAAACAGTGGTCATTCTACCACTGATCTACTCTCCACCACCACCACCAAGTCTTCTCATCTCCAGTACAAATATCCTCATTCTTTCACCCAAAGCTACAAAGCAAGGACCTGGCCTTTGTACCTTCCCAATTGTATTTTTCTGGACAGGCTCTTTTTTTCAAACTCCTTCTAAAGATATGACATGCAGAAGTGAGCTCATTATGTCATTTATGATTTTATGGGTACAGAGGGACTATCAACACCATCATTCTGGTTAGCTTTTGGGGCCACCATGTCAGATAGTTTATTTATAATGAGTCTGTATTTCACTTAGACTATCAGATCTTTTTCATACCAACTATTTCCTAGCCATCTCACCTCCATCCTGTATACCTAATATAGGTGTATAGAACCTTACATTTATTCCTATTACATTTCATTTTTCTTATATTACACTCATCAATCTATCTTACCAACATCTTTTTTGATCCAGACTGTGTCATTCAAGGTGTTCACTATCAGTGTCATCTGTAAATTTTATTTTGGTCTGCCATGTCAGTGAAAAAGATGTTGAACAGAAAAAAAAAGCTGAGAATAGATTCTGTGGGCATTTCACTAAAGACTTCCCTCTGGGATAGCATCATTTCATTATTCATTATTTTGGGGCCAGTCATTCACCAGTTCTAAATCTACCTAACCAGAATGAGGGAAAAGACAAAAATAACTATTACAATGTCATATAACTGAAGGAAGACAAAACAACATTCAAATGTAATGTGCAATGACTGACATGCTAAAATGTGGAGGAGAAAACATGACAGGAATCAACTCTTATTAAAACCTCAATCTTGACTTTGTGCTAAAAATGACTTGCCTTCTCCTGCCACTATTAATAGCATGTATTGGACATATTCTGAACTCTTATGGTTAGATGTCAAAATAAAACATTAAATGGTAATTTTGTAGTGGTACAATCATTTAGCCTACCTCTCTCTACATTGAACATAAAAATATCATGAATGATTTTATCAAATACCTTACTGAAATATTTGTCTATGGCATTCCCTTTATCTAGTCACATAGTATTACTATTTAAAAAGAATTTTTTTAAAAATGGAAATGTAGTTGGTTCTTGAAGCAACCATTTTAGGTCTCATCCCTTTAATAGTAGATTCTATTTCCCCTCCCCCCTCAGAGATTGAGATAACTGTAGTCTGAAAAACCCACTTTCCTCCACTTTTTTGAAAACCAGCCCATCCTCAATACTATATCTAAACTACTATTCTCCATAATTTCCAAAGGTAAATGGCAACCCAACAATCACATCTGCCTGTTCTTTCACAACCTAGAATATAGTGTAACCAGGTCTAGTCACTTAAATTCATTGAAAATAGCTCAGTGTTTTGTTTTGTTTTATACTACTTTTTATTTCATAATAATTAATTAATTTTGTTCTGACTCCAGTCAAGTTTTTTCCCCCTCTCCATGGTTGAGAATATAGAAGAAAAATAAAGTTTTGCATTTCTGTTATTTCTCAGAGATCTGTTATTATCCCATCTATCCTGGGCAGTATTTCCCATAACTTCTTTGACCTTTTTCTTGATCCCACCTTTGCTAAAAAAAAATGGAGCCCTTTTTGTTATCCTTAAATTTATAACTAGCCTGAGATCATTCTGAGCTATTGACTTCATCACCCAGTGGAAAGTGCTCTCTGTAGGTTTACCATCAATCTTTTAATTGACAAATCTAATAGCCTTTCCTCATCCTTCATCCTTTTTGACCCCTAAGCAGTTTTTGACACTATTAATTACCCTGTCCTCCTAGACACTTTCTTCTTCTTGAGGTTATGTGACAGTGTTCTGTCTTGGCTCTTCTCCTACCTGACTGGCTGTCCCTCTTCAAATTCCTATGCTCAGTGTTCACTCATATTCTATTCCTTTTGTGTGGATATGTTCCACAGGTTTCTCCTGTTTTATTCTCTTTTTTTTTTTCGCTGTAAGTGGTATAGTAGATAGAGCTCCTGGCCTGGAGTCAGGAAGAGTTGAGTTCAAATCCCACTTCAGACAATTACTAAATGGGCAACCTTTGACAAGTAACAAAACCCCTGTTTGCTTCAGTTTTTTCATCTGTAAAATGGAGATAATAATAACACCTATCTCCCAGGGTTGTTGTGAGAATCAAATGAGATAATAATTGTAAAATTCTTAGCAAGGTGACTGGAACATATTAATGTTATATATACCCTCCCTAGTCATCCTTTCTTTGTGGCTTCTCCATTTCTGTCCAAGGCATGCTCAGATTCAGAATCTCAGGATCATCCTTCACTCTTCCATCTTTTTCATATCTCATATCCAAACTCTTGTCCAAGTTTGACAATTCTGCCTTGACAATATCCATCACCTTTTTTTTAACACTCATTTCCTTTCTTTTTTTCAAGGCAATCAGGGTTAAGTGACTTGCCCAAGGTCACACAGCCATTGTCTGAGGTTGGATTTAAACTCAGGTCCTCCTGACTCCAGGGCAGGTGCTCTATCAACTGCACCACCTAGCTTCCCCTCCATCACTTTTTTTCAAACAAATTTTTTTAAACTTTATTCCAGCCTTGAGAAGTTTTGTTTTCATATATGTATGCATGCATGTATGTGTATATAAAACTATGTTTGCATGTATAGGCATTTATATGTGTATGCATGTATGTATGTGTATGTATATATACATACACACATATACATACATACATAAACAATACATATATAGGTATACATACATACACACATACCTATATATGTATTGCTTGTGTATGCATGTATATGTGTATGTATATGTATATGTAATTTTTCCTCACCTTTTTTAACAGAAAACCACCACTTTTATTCAGAATCACTTGCTTTACTATTGCAATAGCTTCCTTCCTTGCCCTAGTTGATCTCTTTATCTCTAGGCTGTCTCCTCTCTATTTCATCCCCCAAAAAGCTGTCAAATTGAAATTTCTGAAGCATAGGTCTGACTTTGTCACTGTTCTGTTCAAGAGCTCCAATAATTCCCATTGCCAGAAATCCAAAATCTAGAATTAAACACAAACATTTGTTTTGCACTTAAATTTTTGCCAATCTGGCTCTAGTCTATATACTTAGACTTTTGTTTCAGCCAAACCAGTTGCTGTTGCTATATATTACATTCCACCTGCTATCTCCAAACTTTTGTATAGTCCATCCCCCAAACCTATAATTCACTCCCTTAACATATCTTCCATATGGAATCCCTTTCTGCCTTCAAGCATCAACACAGACACAATCTCCACAGTAAACCTAGGCTGATCCTCCCCATTGCTAGCATCCTCCCCCAGAAACTGTTTTATATCTACTCAGTATATATTTTGTTTTAAATTTAGTGTAAGTATTGTTTTTCTCCTACTAGAATGTAATCTCATTGAGGGCAAGGTCTTTTTTGGTTTAGGTCTGTGCTTCTTCAGCATGCACAGCAGGGCGATACATAGTAGGCACTTAATAAATGTTTGTTAAATGCAACATCTCATGTTCATACTTTGTGATTTATGTAAAGACACATGAGACCAAAGGTTTATTGTGTCTTCCTCCTTGTTTATATTCTTCTGTGAATTACTAGTGATATCTTCTGTCCTTAACTGAGACTCCATTTTTTTTATTTAAAGCTAATAAAAACCTTTTTTTTTGAGAGAACTATTCAATATCCTAGAAAATAGAGAGGTGTTCCTAGCCTTTTCACTTTCTCCTGCATTAGGGACAATAACCAATGTTTAATTTAAATGTAGATGTTGAAACAATACAAGCAAAAATGGAAACATGGATAATTTTCTGCAATTCCCTGGAAAATTCCCCTTGTGCTACATACTTAGGGGAAGTGAATGCTTCAGTTTGCTCAGTTTGCCACCAATGGTTTAGTGCCACTGCAAAACAATGGCTTTTCTCATCTATTCATTTTACCAGGGGTTCATTCACCACCAAGTACTAAGCAAAACTCTATCTCTTACTTTCTCTTCATGTTTCTTGACAAAAAACTTCAGAACCATCACCTACTATCTTATCCTTCCTTCTCTTATATTTTCTTTTTATTCTTGTTGCTCCTTCATATTCTATTTCATTCTCTTCTAAAGTAAGATGAATGCATTGTTCAGGTTATTATTAGGCATGAGGATTCATAGGGTTCATCACAATGGAGTCATGAATTAGGTTCTAAATGTGGGGTGAAGATATGCATCAGAAACTGGTCCAACTCATAATAACTAACCTCTCTACCTCCCTTATGTAGCCTTCACTGATCAAGAACTAAATATCAGGAATTTGGGTAAAAACAAGTGGTGACAGTGAATCTATAGTGACTCCAGATCAAGATATAGAAACGAGAACAAGAACTTCATCTGTAGCTGATCCAAACAAGGAGAATAAAGACTCTTCTTTAATGATGTTTTCACTGTTGGCAACAGGTGCCCAACCACCATTTTATACTCATTTAGCATCCCTCTATTGTCCTTTGTATTGCTTTTGTATTGCAAAAACAAAAAGAATAAAGGACTCCCCGGTCAATGTCAATATATGAAGCATCAGCACCCCCTGACCTGGTAGTAAATTCCATGCCTAAGATGACTTCTGTTAGTTTGCAATATTTCTAGTTCATACCTTTTTAGGCCTGGATAATATATTTTAAAAATTATTTTTATAAAGAGAGTTGGATGAGACTATGAAGGAATGTCTTTTAATTTAAAAAAGTCTCCTCCTACTCAAGGAGGAAGTGAAGATTTGTGTCAGATACCTCCATATGGATAAAACAGAAATTATTTTACTTTGATAAACCATTTTTGTGCAGTGATACTTTGTTATTTATCTAAGCAGACATAGTCAAAAAAAAGATGAAAGTTTATTCCCTTCTCATTTTTGTTGATACAGTGTTTAGTAGATTTAGTTCTGGATTTCACTGGCTGCCTTTTCCTTCTTCATTGCTTCTAAAAATCAACTATTTTTAGACCAATAGTTTCTAGTTTGTTAAGGACAATCTAGAAAAATGCCAAGAGATCTGTTGTCTTTGCCATGGAGTTGCTCCATAATAACAGATGTTTCTCTCTTTAGTGCACAGTTGAATCTATATGCATCTTGACACAGTCAAGCTGCACTTGGCTTTTTAGACTTTAGTCCTCCACCAGGTTACTCCCTCATTCTCAACTAAGGGCTTCCAAACTCAACAGTGTGGGATCCAGACATTGTTTCTCCATTAGTCAGCTGGTTCCACACTCCAAGAATGCAACTCAGGCTTGAAAAATATTCCGTATGTGTGCTTATTTAGGTCTAGCATAGTTTAGTGAAAAGAGCACCATGCTAAAAAGCGAGAGCCTGGAGTCCTGGTTCTCTCTCCACCATTCATTTGTTACAAGATACTGAAAAACAAATCACTTAATTACAAATCATAGAATCTTAGAGATTGAAAGAACTTCATAGGTATGGTACAATTTCTACCCAAACAATGAATCCCATCTACAACATTACAATCTAATGACCAACTCACCTCTCTTTAAGAACTTCAAACAACAACAATGTACATTTACATGGAACTTTAAAAATATGTGGAAAAACTTTATATACATTACATCATTTTATTCCCATGACAACCTTGCAAACTAAGTATCACCAATATTGTTATCTTTATTTTAAAGATGAAAAAATCTAAGGTTCCAAGAAATGGATTGATTTGCTCAGCTAGAGAATGTTAGCAGTAAGATCTGGACTTGAGTGTTATATGATTCCTCAAGTATGGTTTTCTTTTAACTTTTCTATTGCCCCACATGACAGCCCATTCTTTCTTCAAATCACATCTCACTGCATGAGTAACAGGAGGTCCCAGTGAAGACCCAATATAATTTCAGCAAAAATAAGGTAGGCAGATTACCTTGTGGCATAGTGGATAGAGTGCCAGACATGGAGTCAGAAAGACTCATCTTTGTGAGTTTAATTCTGGCTTCAGACACTTACTAGTTGTGTGACCTTGGGCAAGTCACTTAACCCTGGTTGCCTCAGTTCCCTCATCTGTACAATGAACTGGAGAAATGGCAAATCATTCCAGTATCTTTGCCAGGAAAACCTCAAATGGGGTCATAAAGAGTCAGATATGACTGAACAGCAACAAGGTAAAGGGGAAAAGAAGGTTATAATCAGATAGAGATATTCCAGGGTTCTTAATCATAGATGATGGTAAGATCAAGGGTATGACCATCTTTGTGTATGAATGAGTTAAAATGAACATGCATGCCCTGATAGTTAATAAGGCTGATGATGAACTGAAAGACCTGAAGTTATTCATTAAAAATGATAATTTTGCTTATTCACTTTGGAAGAAAAAAGTAAGCATAATGTATGTACTTTTATATGTGGCTATATCTGTGAAGAAACTCTGTGAATGCAGACTGTAATCCATCTGTGTTTTATTATGGTGTGTGATTCTTGTCCATATTCTCCCACAGATTCGCCATAAATAATTGACTTAGCACACTGAATGTCTTGCTCTAATTAAATTTGCTAAATATTTAGCACAAGGCCTAGCACATAGTAGGTCTTTTAAAATGTTTATTCTCTTCCCCCTTGCTATTCTCTGATAAGGCAGCACTTGAGCCATCTACCCATTATCCCTCATTCTCACAACCTAAGCAATCACCTGTATAAGTTGTTCAAGTCTTTGCTTCTTTAATGATGTTTTCACTGTTGGCAACAGGTACCCAACCAGTATTTTATACTCATTTAGCATCCCTCTATTGTCCTTTGTGTTGCTTTTGTATTGCAAAAACAATTTTGATCCTCTGTAATCATAATACAATACTCTAAATAGTAGTACTCTAATAAAACTATTCCTAAATAATGCTACTTTACCCATAATTCAAGATCTCAATGAGAGCTTATATGAACTAGGTTCAATCTTTTGGTCAGTAAACTTAGAAGTAGTTAGGAGGCACAGTGGAGAGACCACTAAGCCCAAAGTCAGGAAGAACTGATCTCAAATCCAACCTCAAACACTTACTAGCTGCGTGATCCTGGGCAAGTAACTTAACAAATTTTGCCTCAGTTTCCTCAATTATAAAATGTGGATGACAACACTTGCCCCCAGGGTTGTAAGGACCAAATGTGATAGTATTTAGAAAACATTTAACACAGTGCCTGGTACATAGTAGGTCCTATATAAATACTTATTCCTTTCTATCTTCTCTCTTTTTTTAATCTAGCCTGGGCCTCTGATTTGATCATTATAGAAAACTTTCATTGCCTATTAAATCATTTTAGCAATTGATCTGAAACTTAATGTCTTAGAAAGTTGCCTCAGGAACTGAGAGGTTGAATGATATATCCAGGGTCACAACATCAATATATTACCAGAAACTGGATTTGAACCCAGATCTTACTGACTGAAACATTAATCCTCTAAACACTACACCACACTGCCTCTCTGAAGTCCTTTATTGATAACTCGATAGTGGCTAAGCCCTGACCAAAACTTTAATCCCTGGAGACATCCAAACATTGGTTTATGTCCCTCTAAGGGCGCTGCTTCTGTTGCTAAACTTTGCAAATGGTATGACATAATAAGCAATTTAAAAAAAAATAGCACATCTAATAAAAGCAGGAAAAAGATAGAAATAGTTCTGTTTTCCACTGAGGTCCCAATCAAGTAGAAATAGCCCAACATTCCTCTGTTACATGCATAAATACATGTGTGCACTCTACTCAAAGGCATAAAAAAATTCTGTTCATTTGACATCTTGCTGCAGTAAGCTTTTCTTGCAATTACAAATCACATGCATAAAAAGGGTTTAGCAAACTTCAAGGTGCTGTATTATTATTATCATACATATTATCAAAATATATGATCTAAAAATTGCTCATTTCAGTTATACTTTTGCCTGATAATTTGTATCTTCTTGGTGATTATATTTCTTCCCTTGTGAATGGGGGAAGGATCAAGTTTTCCATTTGAAAAAACTATATTCCCCTACTGTATATATAGCAAGCCTCCCTCTTTTTAAATAAAGAAAAGAGGTAGTTCCATGTCTAGTCTGGCACTCCCAGGAATGGAGGGAGCCATCTATTTACAGAAATCTTAACTAAAATGACAATTAGTCTTCTTGCAGGAGGAAATTGCAAGGAAGACCAAAGGACTCATGAAATAATACTGTTGATCCAAACAATGTTCCTCTTTTCCTACCACCAATATTAAAATGAAAAATGAAAAGGATTCAATTAGAAAGGGAAATTAAGATTTTCTCAAGATAATTGTCATGAAACTGAGTGTTATTGTCTAACTTGTGAAATTAAAGCTACATCATGGTAATATTAGCATTAATTGGAACTTAATAAATACTTGTTGATTGATTATCAATTATTTAATTACTCCTGAAAGCTACAATAGAAACCACACCCATCCATCATCTATAAATAGTAGGACCAACCGTGGGCTCAAGAAAAGGACAATCTGAAAGCAGTCTCTTAGAAGACCCAGGCAGAGCCCCGTTTAGCAGATTAGGTTAATTAGGTTCCTGTTTGAGGTAAATAACTCTGTGGTGCTGCAGAACATTAAGTTCTGAGAAGCTCCTCCACTATAGTTTCAGGGATTCCTCGCACAAATTTCCTTTTGCATGAATTTAGGTGTCTTCCTCTACATCAAGGTCTTTGACAATGATTTAATGGACTGCCTGTTGGGTTGTACAAATCCACTGTAACTACTTTCTGCAAGCTTACCATTGATCATTGATTTCCAAATCCAATGACTTTTCTCAGTCTTCATTCTTTTGACCTCTGCAGTGTTTGAAATTCTTAAATTATCCCCCTCTTTCTTGTAGTGCCATGACTCTTATTTCTCTTGGTTCTTCTAGTGCCTATCTCAAGGGTCCTTCTCAGTCTTCTTTGCTGCATCATCATCCATGTGTTCACAATGTGTGTATTCCCCATGGCTCTTCTACTCTCTGTATGCTCTTTCCTTTTGTAATCTCATTCAATGGCCAATGGTTTGAATTTTTGTCTCTTTGTCTATAATGTCCATATATATATATATATATATATACATATAATCTTTCCCCCAAGCTCTAGTGTCACACATCATCTCTTTTTCATTTTCTCATTGCTAAACACCTTCCTCTGGCTACCTATAGGCATTTCAAACTATATTGCCCCAAATGTAATTCATTATCATCTTCTGAAGCTCATCTTTCCTCAGACTTGCCTTTTTTCTTAAAGACCCCATTATACTTCCAGTTACTCAGGTTGATCCTCTACTACATACTCTTTTTTAGGCCTCCAATGAATCAGTTGCCAGGTCTTTTTGATTCTACGTCCATAAAATCTCTTACCTTAGACCCCTTACCTGTACTCAAACAGAAACTACTCCAGTTCAAATCCTCATCATATTTCACCTAAACTATGTCATTAGCTTCATTGGTCTCCCTGCTATCTCATCCTTCTCCAATCCATCCCCCTTGGTACATAAGAGTTCATATTCCTAAAACACAAGTCTGATCACATGTCTCTGACATAGTCAGGAATATTCAGTGGTGTTGGTGGAGTTGTGAGTGAATCCAACCATTCCAGAAAGCAATTTGGAACCATGCCCAAAAAGATATAAAACTGTGCATACTCTTTGATCTAGCAATATCAATACTAAATCTGTATCCCACAGAAACTTTTAAAAAAGGAAAAGAACCCAAATGTACAAAAATATTTATAGCAGCTCTTTCTGTGGTGGAAAAGAATTGGAAATTGAGGGGATGCCCATCAATTGGGGAATTACTGAACAAATTGTGGTATATGAATGTAATGGAATACTATTGTGCTATAAGAAATGATGAACAAGATGGTCTTAGAAAAACATAGGAAGACGTATATGCACTGATACAAAGTGGTGAGAAGAACCAGGAGAACATTGCATACAATAACTGCAATATTGTATGATGATAAACTGTGAATGACTTAGCTACTCTCAGCAATATAAAGGTCCAAGACAATTCCAAAAGACTTATGATGAAAACTTTTATCTACCTCCAGAGAAAGAACTTATGGAGTCTGAATGCAGATCTAAGCATACAACTTTTACTTTATTTTTTCATGTTTTTTTTTTTGGTCTGCGTTTTCTTTCACAACATGGCTAATTGTAAAAATATGTTTTGTATGACTGCACATGTATAACATATCAAATTGCTTGCTTTCTTAATGAGGGGGTAGGGGAGGGAGAGGGAATTTGGAACTCAAAATTTTAAAAAACAAATGTCTAAAAAGTGTTTTTACATGTGATTGGAAAAAATAATTTTTTTTAACAAATATATTCAGTAGCTTCCTACAAAATTTGCTCAAATTTGTATTTAAAGACTCTAAATCTGGCTTACAGCAAACTTTTCAGACATTTCACATTATTCCCCTTCATAATCTCTATATACCAGAGAAACTGGTTTATTGACTATTCTCTTCCTTATCATTAACATATCCTGCCTCAATGCCTTTAAAGTTTTACCTAGTGCCCAAAAGAAATTTCTTTATCAATCCTGTCTTTTTATAATCCCTTTCAGAAATCTTTCCTGATCCTTTATTTGTTAATACTCTTTTCTTCATATTGTCTTGTAAGTATGTTCCTTATTTAGACCTAAAAGGGACATTAGAGATAATTTAGTCAAATTCCTTCATTTTACAGAAGAAGAAAATGAAGTCCAGAATGGTTAAGCGAGTTACCTTGGTCACGCAGATAGTGAATGAGTTAGCTAGCATTTGAGTCCAGGTTCTGTGATTCCAAATAGAGCAATCCCACCATGCTTAGCTTTGGACATATTGTATTCTTTTAGTCAAATATAGTCTTTTTAAAACTTAAAATTCAAGTAAAACATTGTTTATTAATCTCCCATGTCTCCATTGAGCAAATTAAAGAAAAAAACAACAACAAAGAAAAAACAAATTCCCAAATACATATCAACATATCAACAAATTCCCATGAGCTATGTCCAGAAATGTATGTCTCTTTCTGCATTTTAAGTTATTCAACTCTCTGTTAGGAGATGAGTAGCACATTTCATTCTTATTCTTTTGGACTTTGGTTTTTCATTGTGTTGATCAGAGATAAAGTTGTTTATCTCTATCCTATTGTTATTCTGTAAATTATTCTCTGAATTTTGCCCTCTTCACACTACATCAATTCATAATGGCCTTCCCATTTTCCTCTAAAAATTTGCATTTCATTATCTATTACATCACAATAACATTCCACTACATTCATACACCACAAATCTTTTGTTACTGTTGTTCAGTTGTTTCAGTTATGTCCAACTCTCTGTGACTCCATTTTGGGGATTTTTTTAGCAAAGATAATAGACTGATTTGACATTTCCTTCTCCAGCTCATTTTACAGATGAGGAACTGAGGCAAACAGGGTTAAATAATTTGCCCAGCGTCACACAGCTAGGAAGTG
Organism: Vombatus ursinus; assembly: GCF_900497805.2. Classification (NCBI taxonomy): domain Eukaryota; kingdom Metazoa; phylum Chordata; class Mammalia; order Diprotodontia; family Vombatidae; genus Vombatus; species Vombatus ursinus. The sequence goes on from NW_020954590.1 coordinate 97,962,890, forward strand.
TCTGAGGCCAGATTTGAACTCAGGAAGATGAGTCTTCCTGATTCCAAGTCCAGTTCTCTATCTGCTTTGCTACCTAATTGCCCACAAATTGTTTAAGCATTTCCTTAATCTCCATTTTTGACAATCACTAAAAGAGCTTCATAAAAATCACTAAAAGAGGCAGCTAGGTAGATCAGCGGATAGAGCACTGGGCCTAGACTCAAGAAGACCTAAGTTCAAATCCAGCCTCAGATTCTTACTAGCTGTGTGACACTGGGCAAGTCACTTCACTTTTGTTTACCTTCATATACTAGAGAAGGAAAGAGCAAACCACTTCAGTTTCTTTGCCCAAAAATAAATAAATAAATAAATGAATAAATGAATAGAAATAAAAACAAAAAACAAAGAAATCATGGACAGCATTGGCATACTATGGTCCACAGGGTCACAAAAAGGCAGACATGACTGTACAACAATAACAAAAGAGCTGTAATAAATATTTTTTTTATATATAGATCTTTTACCTATTTCTTTGATTACTTGGAGTTATAGGCCTAGTAACTAGGTCAAAGGAGAAGTACATTTGATAAATTTCTGAGCATAATTTCAAATTGCTTTCCAGAATATCTAGAGCAATTCATAGCTCCAATAGTGCACCAGTGTGCTTGTTTTCTCATAACCTCTCTGATGTTTGTCATTTTCCTCTTGCATCATCTTTGCCAGGCTAAGTGTGAGGTGGAACCTTAAAGTTGTTTTAATTTGTATTTCTCTAAGTACTAGTGATTTAGAACATTTTTTCACATGATTGTTGATAGATTGGAATTATTCCTTTGAAAATTGCCTATTTGTATCCTTTGACCATTATCTACTGGGGAATGGTTCTCAGCTTTATAAATCTGAATCAGTTCCATATACATAGAACTGTTTAGACAGGTACATAGATAAAAATATGGTTATAAAAATAAAAATAAACATATCTTTTGGAAATGAGACCAATATCCAAATGCAAGCTTCCTGAATAGTCCCTAAGGAGAGGAGGGGGGAAGGGAGGGAAAGAAATCAACAGAGGCAGGAACTATCATTTCTTTTATCTTCACAGTCCCACTACCTTAGCATATGGTACTTGCTGAACCGAAATGAAATACATACATCTATAGGAAAGAGTAATGATCACGTTTGCCAACATTAAGAATGCAACGCAGTCACTCTAATTTTGAAAAGTAGAAACACTTCAAAACTCAATGAAAGTGATATTAAAGTTAAGCCAATAAAGTGAAATCCCAGGTGTTTAGTGTTTTGAATTGCCGCAGCTAATGCATGCTTAGCCCCTCCCCCCTTTTCTTCTGGGGCAAAGTGTGCCAGTAGAGGGCTCCACAAGACTGGTTGATATTCTACACACCACACTGAAAGTCTAGGAAACCATTTTTATCAACATACTCTGTGTCCTGAGTTTAGTTTTTCCGAGATCACAGTTCATCATTTTTATAGTCTCACCCCCACTCCCCAGGGCTACGTAGGCTATTTTGTATATCAATCCAGTGCTAATTATAGTAGATTCTCAATGATTTTTCTTACTCTTAAACTGCATATAAACTAGTTTACTCCTGCATTTTTTTTTTGTTTGTTTCTGAAGTTGCAAAGCAATCTGGCATAAGAGCTGCAGAGCACATATGGACAAAAGAAGTTGTTTCCTTGGAAACAGACTATGTGAAAGCTCTTGGAACATCTCCTCCCCAGGAGTTAATTTGTCTCAGATGGGCAAAGGTGATTACTTATAAGCCATAAGAAAAAAAGAAAACAATTCAGTTATTCAAAGATAGAATGGTAAAAGGTTGTGTTCTCCGCCCCGCCCCCAGTTTCACTGTTTATATTTTAGATGTGGAGTGAAAGATAGTAAGATCATATGGTAATGACATCTTCACCATCTAAGGTTACAGCTCTAGAGTTGGGGTTACCTACAGAAATAAAGGGAGGGGGAGGAATCTACTCTTATTCAATCACTAAGTAGATAGAAAAGTATCATTAATGGAAGGAGAGACAAGAAGAGAGGTAAAGGGAGGAAGAAAGGAGAGGAATGGGGAAAAAGAGAGAGAAAGAGAGAAGGGAGGGTAGAAGTGGAAAAGGAGAAAAGGAGGGAGGTAAGAGGTGAGAAGGAAGAATGAAAGAGTTACCAAATTCGTTTGTCACTTTCTATGAATACTTAGAGAAACCAATAAGCTGGAAATTATCTTTCTCTTGCTCCTCAAATGTATATTGACTGAAACAACTCCTTACTTCACTGGTTCAGTACTTCAGGGGATCTCATCAAAGAGAGAAGAAGGGAAGGTTATTTTCTTCATCTAGAAACAGACAGACAGAGACACAGACAGATAAAAGAGAGGAGAGAAGAGGATGAGAAGGGAGGAGAAAGGGAGGGAAGATGGAGAGAGAGAAGGAGACAGGTGAGGAAGAAGAGAAGAGAAGAGAAGAGAAGAGGAGTGAGAGGAGTAGAAGTGGGTGAGGGAGGAAGAAGAAGGGGAGGGAGAGTACACAGAGAGACAGAGAGATAGCAAGAGATATAAGTATAATATCTATTGCTTGCTGCCTTCCATGTTTTAATTTCTGGATAATTGCCAACCCTTTTGTTAACTTCAGGTGAGGTCTAAGAATCCAGATTTTCCCCCCTCACCCTGCCTTAAGAAGCTAATAGTTTCGTCTTCATTTACAAAGATGACACTACCCATATGCTTTGAGTTCCTTTTCCTTAGTGATGGGTGTGGGAAAATACACCCACATTCTCGTCTGTTTCTCCTATAACAAATAGAATGTATCTATAAGTACCTCGTCCACAAGGACTGTGTCCTTTTTTTTTTCTTTGTAATTTGTAATACCATAATGCTAAGTGTAAAGTAGGCATTACAAAAATACTCACTGATCATTTAGATGACAGTTATGATTTGGGATACTCTGGAACTATAGTTCTGAATTAAATACATTCATTTATGTGTGGTGAGAATTCCTATTAAAATGTAAGTTCCTTGAGAGCAAGAACTGATTTGCTTTTACCTCTACATTGCCATGACTAGCATGATGCCCTTCACTTCCTTTTTTTTTTTTTGGACCAGGCCTGTGATTTTGATTGATATAAGATATACCCCATGGTGAAACTCCTTCTACTGATCACACTAATAGGTACTTTAAAAGGTGAAATTTAATTGATTTACCATTCAATTGCATTTAGAATCTTGGATTCATTCACCCTATTCCTTAGCTTTTTGACCTAAGTGGCCAAAAGACCACTAGAATAAAAGGTCACAAGAGAAAAGAACCTAATAATAATAATAATAAATAACATAATTTTTATTCAAGCTTGTTTTAAGGATAGCAATTGTGTATTCATTTATTTCATAAGCCCTAGATAAAAACATACTATAGAAGGATCTACAGGTAGTACTAAAAGGCTACATTGGGTAGTCATATCATCACAAGTTAGAAATGATCAAAATAGTGAATTAGCGTAAGAAATGATAGGCCAAGTGTACTTCACAAGACATTCTCTATAGAAATTATTACTTTGGAAGTAGCATCCCTGATAATGGATATTATTTTGACTACTGGATTACAGATTTAGAGGGGAAGCTAGTTGGTATAGTGGACAGAGGGCTGGGCCAGGAGTCAGGAAATACCTGGGTTCAAATCCAATGTCAGACATTTAATGTCTCTATAACCTTTGGCAAGTCATTTAACCTCTGTTTACCTCAGTTTCTCATCTGTCAAATAGGGATGATAATAGCACCTATCCTCTAGAGTTGTTGTGAAGAACAAATGAGATAATGATTATAATACACTTAGCACAATACCTGGCATATAATAAGCACTAATGTTAGTTGTTATCAGCATTGTTATTATTATTCAATTATAATGGACTTTGGTGATCATAATTTCATTTAGGACTATTAGATCTAACAAATTGTTATCTCCATTATTCTGTAGCCCCACTAGAAAACAAACTAGATTATTTTGGAAGTCTGTTTCCCTTGCTCCTCAAAAGAACTAAACCTTAGAAGGAGGGAGGTCAAATTTACATGTGGTGTCAAAATTAAATAGAAATGGGGGGGGGCATTAAGTTGTACATAAGGATCCCTGCAGCTGCGTATTGACTTAGAAAACCACATCTGTACATGTTTCTTTTTTTTTCAAATGATTACATCAAAACCTTAAACTCAAATAGGAATGACATTTTAATCTATCTCAGGCTATACTCCAGAGCATTATGGGCAGAGGTAGTTGAGAGTGTTGTGGGCTACATCATTTTGGCACCCTCACATTAGAAAATTTATTACACCAATATTCCAATATGTCAGTGGATCTATGATTTCATCAATATGGGTATGCCCCTATGTCAGTGCAGATACAAATTCATCCATCCCTTCACATTCTATATGAGCCTGGTTCATACTTAGATCCTTTGGTGTTATTGTTATTGATTCTTTTACTCTCTTTCTTACATTATTATCAAAACTGCAGGGTGGAATAGTGGATGGAGGGTCAGCCTCACAGTAAGGAACAACTGGATTCAAGTCTTACTTCTAACATACTCTGGCTGTGTTACCCCGGGCAAGCCTCAGTGCACCCAAACAACTCTCTAGAACTATTAATTTTCTGAGCAGCTGCTGATATGCATGGGCAGAATGAGCTTCCTCACCAGGAATTTCTTATGCCAATGAAATCATAGGTACAACAAGCAAAACAAAATTAAAAACAATGTCACTGCCAACTGCCTCCTGCATACACATAGACACATACACCTCCCCAATGCCCGCAATTCAATTCTCTATTATAACAAAGAAGGTTACTTAAGGAAAGCAAATGCATTGGCCATCTCTGACAGCAAAAAGTTTCATTTCACGGTTTTAGTCCATTACCTTTCTGCTGAGAAGAGAACGGCAAGATTCATCATTAGTCATTTAGCATCAAGAGTGATCCCTACATAAATCAGAACTCTGACGTCTTACCTTTACATTATTATGGTCACCCTATAAATTGTCTTCTGCATTGTGCTTAATTCTCTCAATTTTAGCTCTTAAAGTCTTCTCAAGTTCCTCTGAATTCTTTCTGTATGTTATATTTTATAGTACCAGAAGCAAAATGGAACAGCAGATCAATATCTGACCTCAAAGTCCCAAAGATTTAAGGTCAAACTTGCTTCTGATATATACTAGCTGTGTGGCCCTGGGCAAGTCACTTAAACTCTAAGTAAGCAACTTTGTAAAGATACAATTTGCAGAAAAAGTACCACCCTGAATTAGCAGAGGACCTCCCTTCTCTTAATAGCTGGGTAGAAGCCTATGAGTTCATAATATTGCATGTATTGTTGGAGGCATTTACTGTGTTATTTGAGGTGGGTTAAAAGTTCTTTCTTATAAGAGAAAAGTCAGTGGTAGAGAGAATGTATATCTGGAAATGGATGTGGTATAAAAACAAAACGCATCAGAAAAGCTAAAGTTTTAAAAAAATAAAGAGTATCTGGGGGCCAGGAGATGTCAGTATTATTAGTTCTCCCTCCTAAATGTTTATATCTTATAATATCAAGTATCTGTGATTTCATTAGTGTAGGAAGAATGGATATGTCTTGGTTAGTTTTCTGAGTCTCTGAGAGGTTAAGTGAATTGCTCTTGTCACACAGTTAATAAATTTAAGAAGTGTGACAATACTAGGTCTTCTTGAATTCAGGTTTAAAAAAAAACACCCCTATCCATTCAAGTCCACTACCTCTTACAAAGCAGATATTACTAATGGGGTGTTACCTTCTGATTGTAACATAGTTTTATTACTTTAAAAACTTCATACAATTTTAAAGAAAGGAAAGACTATCACCAGAAAACAAATAAAAACAGAATTCCACCAGGGAAAGATTCCTATTCTTTGAAGAATGATTTCATTTGATTTTGAAAAGCCTTAATCCAAGTAAGATATAATATGTGGAAATGTATGTCAATTGTGCTACCAGGGCATAAAAAAATTACAATAGGGAACAACTGAACACCCCCCAAAATTAGTTAATTTTATTAATAGATAACTAAAGTTGTATTGTTTTCCTTGTGAGATGTCTTATTCTCCTCTTTCAAAAAAGAGAATGATCAAGCACTATGCTTGGTGAGGAATTTCCAAGACATAGGGCATGAACAGAGATGAAAATTATAATTCAAGATTGATCACTTTCTGAAATAGCAAAGGACGAACAAGCAACATGACAGATGGACTTACGTATATCGAGTGACCTTTTACAAGGAATAATTGTGAAAATAATAAATTTGCAAGCTTGACAAACATTTTATTCTAAATGTATTAGGTATGACAGTGCTAATTGTGAAAACAAGGAAGAGTTCATTGTGATTGTTATTATTACAGTTGGTGGCAGTAATATCGTTATTCTTTCACAAAAGTCTCATAAATTAATCAACATGAATTTATGAGATGCCTACTATGTGCCAGAAATTTTAGTAGAAAAATTTCCTCTCAATAAATTCTTTTTAGTTTTTTTAATTTAATTTAACTTTTCAAAGAACAAAACTTGGTTTTCTCCCCTTCCCACACCCACTTCTGAAGAATTAACACAAAAAATAAGTCTTTTGTAATAAATATGCATAGTTAAGCAAAACAAAATACATCTATATGCAAAAAAGTCTCATTACATACACTGACTGAGTCCATCATCTCTCTATCAGGAAATGGGAAGGCAGCATGTTTCATCATTGGTCCTCTGGAATCATGCTTAGTCACTGAATTGTTAAGAGTTCTTAAAGCTTCCAGACTTGTTTGTTTTTACAGTCTACATATGTACGTGGAAACAAGTACATATAAAATGTATACAATATTATGAAGGTAATAAATGCATATATATGCTTTGTGTGTGTATATGTACATACATATATATATTTGTATGTGTGTGTGCGTGTGTGTATGTAGAGAGAAAGAGCGAGATTAATGAAATCTAGGAAGACACAAAAGGCTGGAGGAATCAGAAAGGCTTCCTGTAGAAGATGCTTTCTTACAGGAAGAGATTAACTCTCTGAAGTAAAGGCAAGGAGGAAATATATTCTAGGCAAAAACATAGAAATAGGCAATAAAGAGTTGTTAGTTAAAAAAGGAAACAGAGAAAAAGTCAGTTTGGTTCGATCTCAAAATATAAGAGATGGTATAACATCCAATGAGGCTGGGAAGGTAATTTGGGACCAGGATTTACAGGGCTTTAAAAACAAAACAGAGGAGTTTATATTTTATTCTAGAAGCAATAGCAAGCTACTAGCAGTGACTCAGTCAGATCTGCACTTGAAGAAAATTGTTTTGGCAGTAGTGTGTAGAATGGACTGGAGTGGTGAAAGACTAGGGGCATAGAGAGCAATTAGGAAGTTCTTGTGCTAATCTAAGCAAGAGACGATGAGAACCTGGACTCAGGTGGTGGCTGTTTGAGTTGATAGAAAGGGTCAGATTATGGAGGGATTGTGAAAGTCAAAATGGAAACATATTGCAACTGATTAGATATGCTGGGTGAGGGAAGGTGAGGAGTCAAAGACAATGCCAAGATTACACACATAGGACTTGGGAAGGAAGGATGGTGGTGCCTTTAACAGAAAAGGGAGAATTTGGAATAAGGAAGCCTTAGGGAGAAAAATAAATCAAGTTTTAAACATATTGAGTTTAACATATTTCCACAACGTCTACTCAGAAATATCTAACGGTCAATTAGTGACACAGGACTGAGGCTTGGGAGAAAGCCTGGGTCTGGATATGTAGATGTGTAAGTCATCTGCAGAGATGAGAATTAAAAGCATGGGAGCTGATGAGGTTACCAACAAATAGAACATGGAGGGAGAAGACAGGAAGACCCATGACAGATAAACTATCTAAGTATCTAAAAGGTCATCACGTAGATGAAACATTTACCTTGATATATAGAATTAGGAGCAAGAAGTGGAAGTGGAAGAGAGGTTTATTTATATTTGACATAAGCAAAATTTTTTTCTAACAATTATAGTTATCCAAAAGTGCAATGTGAGTGAGTTTCCTTTCAGTGAAGGTCTTCAAGAAAAGGTAATATAACCACTTTTCAGCTATGTTATAGAAGGTATCTTTTATTCATATATGGGTTGAACTAGATGGCTTCTGGGGGTCTCTTCCAAGTCAGAATCTGTAAGTCAGTGTGACATGACTTCTATTGCTTGCCTTCTCAATGGGTGGTTAAGGGACACGAGGGAAAGAGAGAATTTGAGACTCAATTTTTTAAAATAATAATGTTAAAAATAAATCATAATTTTAATAAATTCTAATGTAATTTTGAGCTACATTTCTAGAAGTGTAGTGATAAAAAAACAAAAGAAGTAGATTTAGACTTGTTTTGTTTAGCCAAAGAGGGCAACCCTAGTTGCAAAATGGCAAATTTAGACTTCACATAATGAGGGAAAAAAGAAAATTCCTAACAATTAAATCTATTCCAATGTGCAATTGGGCCTAATCCTAAAGCTGCCTTGGCCTAATGAAGTTATCTTATTTCATATTGCTGGAGGTCACCAAGCAAAATATGGATAACGATTGCCACTAGGCAGTATGTTGGAGGGAATTCGCATTCAGATATAGGTGGTACTAGATGATCTTTTAGTTGACTCTACCATGAAGTCCAATGGTATTCCCAGTATGCTCACTCTATTCTGGTCAGCCCTTATCTAGAGTATGGCTTTTAGTCCTAGGTACCACATCTGACAAACTGGAGTATACTGACATGGTCAAGAAACCATGTAATATGAAGAACTCTTAAGAAAGCTTAAGATATTTAACCTGATGGCTCATCATGTTGTGAAGGTGACCCTAGCTCTTGAAGACTATGTTAGAGAAATACAAGCTGTATAAAATTCCAGCATGTATTAAAGACTTTGAATATGTGTTTAGTACAACCTGCCTGTTTTCTGAGGACCAGCTTAGCTAAGTATGGAGACATTCATTGCCTTAAAGCAGGATACTAAGTGATGAAGTATTTTGCCATAGCCTATTATGAACCAAAGAAAAGTACAAAGCTCTCAATGCTGTGTAACCTCTTTCTCTCATGACAGTGGCAAAGTAGCAGAAAGAGGGATGGGTTTATTAATGTGCCTAAAAAATGTACTGAATGATTAGTTAACTAAATGTGAAATCTTGTCAAATGACAATGATTTGACATACTAATGCAGGAACTGAATAGAATTAACTTTGATATTCTAATGATGAATTAATCTAAAAGTGAAAAGGAAGCTGTAGCTAAATTGGAGGAGAATTATGAGATACTCCAAGGAGAACAGAGTAGTTAAAAGTTAGCTTGATCATATATCCTAAGGTAAAAAGAAAAATTATTTAATGGGTCACATTGTAGTACTCATGATTAACATTTGCAAAAGACTTCCATGAAGTTAATTGAAGTTCATGCATCAAAACCTTTTGCAAAGGAAGAGGATATAGAGAATGAAAAGATGGATGGACAATGGGGAGAATACTCCATGTTGGAAATAGTACATATTACAATAGATGATGATGGTTTTCCTAAAGCCTAGGTCTAACCATGTCACTTCACTTCTCAATAAACTCCCTATCACCTCCTCCCATTAAATATTATATCTTCCTATCATCTCTAGGATCAACTACAGTCTCTTTTATTTAGGCATTAAACTATCCTTTACAGCTCAGCCTTGTCTCACCTTTCCAGACATATTACTTATTACTTCCTATCACATACTTTACCATCCAGTCAAACTGCCATTCTTAACTGTTCCTCACATATAACACTCTAGGTTCTATGTATCTATCTTTGCTCTGGCTGTCCTCCATGCCTGCAATGCACTCATGCTTAGGTAAGAAGAAAGCGTATTCCAAACTTAATTCAAGTTGTACCTTCTATGTGAGTCATCTTGTCTCATTCTGTTCCTAATACTCCTTCTCCCACATCACCTTGCAGCTACATTGTATATATTTTGCATATTTCTCTACATTTGTCTCTCCCATAGAATTTCAGCTTCTGAGTTGTGAGATGCATTTAACTTTTGTCTTTTCATCTCCAGTGCCTAGCATAGTACTGGGCACATAGTAGGTGCCTAATAAATGCTTATTGATTGATTGAAAATATGAATCAGGAGTAAAACACAAAAGAAACCAAAATCTTATAGAGTACATAGAAGCCCCACGACTATACGCTATGAATATTTTCTTCAAGAAGGAAATCTGGAAATGGAAAACACCAAATGATATTATGAAAAATGAGATTTATTATATTTTGACAGAAAAGTAATGATTGGTTACTGATATGGGAGTCATTTCAACCTCAACAATCAGTGTAAAGTCATAATTTAACTTCTTAAGCAAAGATAAAAATTAATATCATTTAAAGGAAACATAAAGGCTATGACAATTTTACATAAAATAAGGCAACTCTAACCTGATATATTTAAATTATTGATGGTGAAAAATTAGGAAATGGATAAAAACATTGATATGGATAATCACCATTTTCTAAAGAAGTTTAATAAATGCCAATCTAAATGTAAATCATGACAAGAAATCCAAAAGAGCCTGGAACTGTATCAGCCTACAAATATTTGACCTCCTTGCCAAACGAAAGATTTGCCAGCCAAGGCAAAACTAGCTTAGGATGTGAATAAGTTCATAATAATCTTACAGAGGATAATAAAAGATTCTGTAGTACTATTTTATGAACTCAAACTAAATTGATATGTTTATTTGCTTTGACTGACCAATGCCCACTGTCAGGGATAGACCCCAAAATAGCAGCAAACCTACAAACCACTGACCTTTTGTCTAGTCCAGCCCCTGCAGCTAGTATCTAAGGACACAACCCATGTGGAGAAGAAGCCAGCTGTCCCCCTCCACTGTCACCCACATGGCAGACAAATCAGCCTTGCTAAAGCAGCAATCTACCCAGAGGGAAAGACAGGAAATGGCATAGGCCAGGACTACCTTGACCACCATCTCCTCTCAGACTCAGATGGAGATAGCCTAGGATCCAGAGCACAAGATCTGAGGACATAGGAGCCCTTCCCTTACCCAGGAATACACACATGAATACTGCATCCACTTCAGGGTCAGGAGTCATCATCCAGTGAATTAACCCTCAGCAGCCACAGCTACTACTGAAGACCTAGAAAAGAAATATATTGCCTCTCTAAAGTCCTTTGCACTGTCAAATAGTTCAATATTGTAAACGGATTTGATTTCTTCAGTGGTAAGAACATTAAAAAATGCATTATCATTTGCTTTGTGCCTGCTCCAAAAGTACCATGTGAACATTTCTTCTGACTTGCAACTATAAATGTTGTCTCCCTCCATAAGAATTTGATCTAGAGAGTAAAGGATTTCTAATCATTAAAGTTCCCCAAAAGTGGAATAAGTTGTTCCTTTCAGGAAGTAGAAAGTTCCCCTACATTGAAGGTCTTCAAATACAGTTGTTAAGGATGGTGCTATGGGTGAGGATAGGATTCTTGTGGGTGGGGGAAGGAGAACGGCTTGGGTTTGGTAAAGTGTCTTCCAGGTCTAAGCTTACTGATTCCATGAAAATCCAAATTAACTGCAAATATAAGTAGCTGTATTATTCTCCACAAGAAACTCTAGTTTTGAAGTGAAAGGAAGGTTAGATGACAATGATGATACTCTCCTTTGAAAATAATATGATTTTCCCTTCCTTTTTCCTTCTGGAAAAACAAGGAAAAAAAGAAAATGTCAATATACAGTCTCAAGGAAAACATGAAGTCCGAAAATACCCAACTTTATATCACCTATGCCATTTTTAATATTGATACTAAGAAGGCCTATTTGTAAGACTCCATTTGAGTCACTACCTCCTGCTTTTTTTTTCAGTGGAAGAACTAAATAATATGCCAAAACCATCTGAAGAACATCACATCTCCCAACACACTTTCATAAATTAAATGTGCCATCTGATGCTGCCCGACTGAAATAATGGCCTAAAAGCCCCACTCATATAACATATACAAACTTCAGAAAACAATATTTTCTTTAGTACAAATATAAAGCTATAAAATTTGATTAGAAAAAAAGGAGGAAACCACAAAGTCTTCAAGTTCTCTCTGAGAATTAAAATCCAAATCATCTTGACTTCAGACCCTTTCATCATATTGCAACAAGTCTTCAACTGACTTAGTGTCCCCATAGATCTAAGTTTAGCTTTCATAATTCATTCTCAGTTTGGCTAGGAACAAGATAGCTACCTCTACATTCTTGGCAAGAAATGCATCTTTGCTGGAAGAAAAGTTCACCTCTTCACTGAACGTTTGGCTAGCAACCAGGAAAAAAATAAGATCCAATTTCTTTCACTCTTGACTTCCTTTTTTCTTGTGACCCTTAGACAGAATTGTCTTTATTATTTATCCCTGTTAGCTGGAATATAATAAATTATACCATTTCCTGTTGCTCTATCACCCTGAGGAATCCTTTAAACATGAGCCACAAATAATGTATCTTTCAGGATGTTGAAATCAAGCAGCTCGAGAATTCATTATTCTTAAACAAAGGGTGTGGTGTGTACCTTCTCCCCTCTAAAAGTCCCAGGATTTTTACAGTCTTAAAATGGTATTTGATTTTCCAGACTTCCAGCTACTTCTAGGGTGCTTTCCTTAGCACAACTGATGCTGATTCCTCAGTTTTGCCTCTTCAATTCTTTTTTGTTGCCCAGTAAATTTCCTGGTTTTTTTTTTCCTGTGAGATTTTGTCTCCCTGTTGCACCCAGGATAGAAGTGAAGATGCAGTGGCTACTGGTAGGCCAATCCCAAAACTAATAGGAAGTTTTGCAGCCTAGGATAGTTTGCACTTCCTTATGTGTCCGGGTGACTCTCTGCTTCCTGAAGGCTCACTCCATTGGTTCCAGGCTTAGTACAGGTACCAAATTGGCTTTAGGCCTATTACAGCTCCAGACTCCTGAATTTAAGCAATTCACAAACCTCAGTCTTCCCTCGTAGAAGAGAATACAGCTATGTACTACCATGCCCAACATATTTCCCTCTTTCTTGAGAAGTTTTCTAATTACTACTGTTCTATTTATCTAACATCATTTCCCCCATTGATTGTATCTCTAGATTATGATAAATCCTCTTCTTGTATATGATATATGTGATATAAAAATACAAGTACTTAACCAAATGATCAAGGTGCAAAGATACCAAATTCCTTAATCCAGGACCTCCTATGTTCATCATTTTTAGCCAAAAATATGTCAAACCAGTTCACCTAAGTCAACATATTATTAGAGTGACTTAATGGATACTTTTAGCTAGCTATGGAGCTTAGTGAAGTGCTGAGCCTAGAGTCAAGAGAACATGAGTTCAAATTTGACCTTAGACATTTAATAACTTTTTTATATTTTTCTATATATCTTGTTAGAGCCCAACCCAGGTATGGCTAAAACTAATTCCTTTCCAAATTGATTGGCCAGTTGCTTACTGTCTTAAGGAGGGTAGGAGGAAAGAGAGGGACAGAGAAAATTTGGAACTCAAAATTTTATAAAAAACTAATGTTAAAAATTGTCTTTACATGTATTGGAAAATACAAAATATTATTTAAAAAAAAACAAATTGATTGACCCAGATATTTTAAAATATATAAGGAGGTAATTTTTAAATGAAATTTACTTCAAAACACTAGCATTGAGTTCCAAAATAGTTGATGTTATCTCAATTTATTTTGTCTTTCTAATTAATTTTTGAATTTGTTGTTTTTGGAGATATGAGATTGAATAAGACATATCACCAAGACTACTCTAATATAAGAATCTCCTGGCATAAAGTAAAAATTGGTTTTCCATTTTTCCACTAGTTTGCCAACTAAAACATGAATTTATTTCCTCTCTAATATTGCATAATTTAAACTAGTTTATCAAAAGTGCCTGAACCTTACCAATTACTCACTCTGCTCAATTTCATCTGAGGCAGCTAAAGGTAGAAACATAGTGCTTGAGCAAAATAATTATTAATTTTATTGGTGTATTTCTCACGTTTTTATTGTTCCTATAGATATTTTGTATCTCTAAGTTCTCTAAAAATGACCTATCACCATCACATCTCTTATGCCAATCCTCCAATGGATCTCATCCATATGGGTATTCCTTCTAATGCTACAGATTGGTCAGTCAGTCAGTTAGTCAATAAGCATTTATTAAGCATTTACTATGTGCCAGGTACTTTACTAATTGCTAGTTATAAGTTATTTACAAGTTTAAAAATTAGTCACATGATCACAGCTTATTCATGCTTTCCACACTGTTCAATTCTTATCTCTGTCCTCTTATAAACCGATTATCTTCCCCCAACTAGACCTAACCCTCCTCCAAATTTTCTTATTTCTTTTGAAGAAGCTATCATTTCTCTAGTCAACCTGGTTCAAAACTTTAGAGCTATGTTTCATATCTCAGTGTAGCTTAGTGGATAATGTGTTAGACTTGGATTCAGGGAATCTTGGGTTCAAATTCTGTTTTTAACATTTATTAGCTGTGTGATTATGAGTATATTACTTAACCTCTCTCAGCATGAGTTTCTACAAAGTGCTATATAAATGCCATTATTATTATTATTATTATTATTATTGACTTACCCCTTCAATGTACAAATAGTTGCAAAGTCTCATAGTTTACTTTCATAACATCTATCTATTTCCTCTCCACTTATACAACTACCATCCTAGTTCAGGCTTTCATCTCCTGTAACCTGGATATAGCCCCACCCCCAATTGTTAGACCAGCTTTCAGCCTCTCCAATTCATCCTCCACACAGTTTCCAAAGTAACCTTCCTAAAAGAAATGACTGTGTTATTTCTTTGCTATAAGACCTCTGATAGTTCACTATTGCTTACAGGACCTGTTGTGATGGCTTGCAGAGCCCTTTTCAGTGCTGCTCTTTCACCTTCAGGTATTGAAGGGGTAACTCATCTCTTACCTGTGGCTCCAAGAAGTTGTAGCATGTTCAGTGGATACACCCTGCTAAAACCATCTCGGCAGATGGACTAAACCAGGTTGAAAGTAACAATAGACCTCAACCCATCAATGAGTTGAGGGATGTCTACTCTAAGCATATGAAGATTTCCCTTCAGCAGGATGGGCAGATAAGAACAATTTGTTAAAGATGGCTAAAGCAGGTGCTATGGAGCTCTCAGAGCTTGGTCAGACATCAAAGACATCAAGGTCATCCACTGCATCCTGAGCCATCACTAGTCATCTTGACTTTTGTCTTGCCACTGAACTCTGATGACTTTGGAAGAGAGAGTAAGGCTAACAACTTTGGGCAACTCTGCCTCACATAAATTTAATTCAAGTGTATGTACCCCCTGATATCATTGGTCCTCTTTGAAAACAAAAGACAAACTACAACAATATGAATACCTGAGTGTGGCATTTAAGGTCCTATACATCAGTCTCCCATTTTTTCAGTATTTTTCTATACTATTCTACTTTAAGCCCTTGGTTTTAAAATCAAACTGGCCTACTAGTCATTCCCCAAACTTGCTATTCCATTCCCACCTCCCTACATTCACACAAGCCATTCTTTATGCCTGCAACAAACAATCTCATCTGCATCTCTCTTTAGTCCAGTCTCTCTTCATAAAGAAAGTATCCCCCCAGTATCCTTCTCCATTTTGTTGTTGTTCTCTCTCTACTCAAGTTGTCTCACACTATGTTTATTTGTGAGCACTGCTCCCTGGCCCACTAAGTATATTTTAAGCTTCCTGAAGACATTGACTATTTTAATTTTGCCTCCATTCATAGAACCAGGAGTTTACACTTCTCCATAGTGCTCACTTCCTTAGTGTCTTGAATCCATCACCTCTTCCTGATCAGTGGGAAAATTTGTTTTCCTCCCACAGGTTTCTGTATTTGTAAGTCCCAGCAAAGACAGAGGAGTTTAGAGCTCTATTGCCCCAGGTTCAGTAAAGACAACTTCCTGGGATGCACCAAATGTAGTTCTTAAGCTCTGAAGGAACTTTTACAATGAGATGTCTCTGTATGTGGGTGTGTGGGTGTGTGTATGAGAGAGAGAGAGAGAGAGAGGAGGGGGGAGAGACCTGCTTATTCTTTTAGAGTCCCTCAATCCCTCTTTCTTCTTGTAGCATGCATTCTGCTAGTGATTATTGTTTCAATCTGGCTGGTGGGACATCAGATAGAGGTGAGAAAAAGACATCTGAGCACATGGAGTTCAAATAGAACTTCTTGTGCAAACAGGTAGATTATGGGAGCCAGTGGCAATAAGGGAGATTCTCCTCCTCCTAGTGCCTCTAAGAAAAAAAAAACAATGTTTTGGTGGTAAGGGTAGGGGGAATCCTCTATGAATGCATCTATAAAAAATAAAGACAAAGAAGAATTGAAAATTTCCCCCCTAGGAGACATTGAGTTCAGCTGTTCTGAAGTTCAAAAGTTGTATTTTAAAAAATCAGTTCAAGTTTTGCCCCAGTAAGTGCATTTAAACCTATTTCCGAATGGAATTAATCCCTTGAAGATTACACTAAGGAAGGAAGGCCAAGCCAGGGAACCAAGAGGGCACATATGCCAAATGCATTATAATTCAAATCTATATCCCTTTAGATAGGAATGGAAAAGGGACTGAGGGATATATTTAAGCTGGTACCTTGGGTTAGGGATAACCTGCTGCATTGACCTATCCACAGAATTGAGTAAGCTAAAGTGTCATCTGGTGACTTGCTCAATTACACCATGCTAGACAGCTGATCCAGCCACAAAACCTTAGCTTCTATGTGAATCACAGTCCCATTTTATGGGATGTATGTCTGGGAGTGGAAAGGGGGTTGGAGATGCTTTTGTTTTATCAGTTTTAACCAAAAATATTTTTTTAAACAAAAACACAATTGGGATTTTTTTTTTACAAAGTCTCAGAGTTAAACAGATAAAATTATCAAGACAATTTCGCATGTGGGAAAGATGGTTAGAAAAAAATGTCATTTGGCAAATGGTTCCTTTCAATTTCTTCTTAACTCTCTGAGGTCTGGCTTCTGACTTCATCATTCAACTAAAACTGGTCTTGCCAAAGTTACCAATGATGACTCAGTTATAAAATCTAATGGCTTTTTCTCAATCCCTATTTCTCTTGACTTCTCTTCAGCCTTTGACACTGTTGATCAGCCTGGTTTCCTGGATAACCATTTTTTTCTCTTGGTTTTCATGGCACTGCTTGCTCCTGATTTTGCTCCTACATATCTGACCACTCCTTTATCTCCTTTGATGGATCTTCATCTGTCACATCCTCTAACCATGGGTATTCCTCAAGACTCTGTCATGGGCCATTTCCTTTTCTCCCTCTGCACTATTTCACTTGATGATCTCATCAGTTCCTATGGATTCAATTATCTTCTCTATTTTGATGATTTTCAGATCTATTTATCCAGCTTGCACCTCTCTCCTAACTTTGACTCCCATCACCAAGTGCCTCTTTGACCTTTCAAACTGTATTCTCATTAACCTCTTTACACTCAATGTGTGCAAAACTAAACTCATTATCTTTTGCCCCAGGTCCTCCCCTCTTCCAATCTTCACTATTACAGTAGAAGGCATCACTATCGCTACTTGGACTTAAAACCTAGGTGTCAGCCTCAAATGTTCATTCTCTGTACCCTATGTTGAACTGGTTACTAGATTCTGTTTTTTCTATCTTTATAACAACTCTAGCAAAATCCCTCTTCTCTCTTCTTACACTGCCACCAACCTTGTGCAGACCCTCATTACCTTGCAACTGGACTATTGCAATAGGTTCCTGTTTGGTCCCCTTGCCTTGATTCCTTCTCAACTCCACTCCATCTTAACTCAGCTGTCAAAGTAATCTTCCTAAAGTGCAAATCTGACCATGTCAACTACCCTCACCCCACTCAATAAACTCCAGTAGTTTCCTATTATGTCCAGGATTAAATATAAATTCATCTGTTTGAGATTTTAAAGCCTGACTTGTTCCACCTTTCCAGTCTTCTTGTGCCTTAATTTCCTTAGTGTATTCTGCAACCCAGTGACACTGGCCTCTTTGTATTTCCTCACTCTCCATGTCTATATGTTGGTATTTGCACTGGTTCCCTCTCCCCCCTCCACCCCTTGGAATTCTCTTCTTCCTCATCTTCATTGCCTGATTTACTTTACATTCTTTGGGTCCCAGCTAACATCCTAACTTCTTCAAGAAGCATTAATACTAATGCTTTTCCCCTGAGATTCTCTTCAACTTATTGTAGGTTTTTTTTTTCAATGTAGTTGTTTTTATGTTACCTCCTCCTTGATAACAGGGTCTGTCTTTTGCCTTTCCTTATATCCCTAACACTGCTTAGCACAGTTTCTGGCACACTATAACCTCATATTAATGTTTGTTGACTTGACTTCTCCTGACAATGAAATAAGAAACAGAACCAGAAATATGTATAAAAACCCAGATACCTTTATCTATACTGTATTATTTCTTTCTTTTATAGACACTAATTATGAGCTTTAAATTCTGGAATTTTTTTATGTCTACTAGTATCAACTAATATAAACACCTCATTTTTATAGAAAATGAAACTGAGGGCCAGAAATGAAGTTATTTGGCAAAGATCACCAAGTAACTTGGGAGAGCAGATTGGAGTCTGCTTTGGGGGATTTGAGGTCCATGCTGCCTTTTTATTGGTTATATCTTACCTCATTTATTTTAGTGTTTTTTTTTCCAAAATGAATGTTTAAAAGCAAACAACAAAAATTATATACAATTATTCCCCTGGTATATAACTTCAGGAGAGTCACAATTTCAAGGAAATTTAGACTAGAATTAAGAACTCAAATAAGAAACATACTCAAAGCCCTTGAGAGATTTAATAATCATCACAACATTCCCCCCTTTCTGTCCTCAATCTCAAAACTATTTTATTTTATCCTTTTGCATTTTAAAGTTAGTACACCTTTTTGCCAAGTTGTTCAACTGTTAACTCAGAGCTCTTGTTTTATGGCTTGGTTAAACATTTCATATTTTAAACCTCGTAGTCATGCCCTGGAAGAGTAACATCACACTTTGCAGACATTTAACGTGGATATGGAGTGAAATTAAACGTACTTTAATTCATTCTCAAAATTCAGTTGATAGCACTGAACTACACATAACCACAATGCCTCTTTGTTTCTATTGATGGTAAGCACATTAAACTGTGAAATGTCTATAAACACGGCTTTCAGATGGGCACCATCTGTTAAAACTTCTTTAAACAAACTGCATAAGCAAATGGTTACTCATTTCTGAACAAGTCACCCCTTAAAACTCATGAAAACTACTATGCTTTCAGTTTTATTTGCAAGAATAGTTATGACAACAAAAACAAAACAAAATTCAGTAATATGATGGTTAACCCAAAAGTAGAGTTTTTGTAATGGAAATCTTGGATATTATTAAGTATTTATATTTATAAACACTTTCTTACTGCAATTCAGTTGAATTGTAATATTTTGGAATTCAATAGAGCCTTTCAAAAGGAATTGTAGGTACTTTCTGAGTGTTCACAGAAGCCAATATTCATTTCACAGCTGGGAACATCCTCATTGGTCATTCCTTTCTTGCCCATCCTCCATACTGTATAATTCACGGTATCTGTTTCATCTGATCCAATGTCCTAGTAGCCAAAAACTTGAACAAAATAACAGAATCATTTTGACTGCATCTACTACAAATGCATTCTATGGAACTTCAATGGGGCTTACAACTGCATGGCAAACATTGTACTCAATTCTTATTGACTATCATATTCACTGTAACTGTTGTTCCAAATTTCATTTTACATCCCCAGCTCCATCTCCATCCTCTTCACCATGTGTTCTCTTTCATTAGCAAGAAGAGTAAAGTTATCCAATGTGAACCCCTAAAATTGCAATGATTTTACCAATCCCATCATCTCAAGAAGTGGGAAAAGGTCAAGAAAGCTTCTGCCTTTCCCATCCATCCTTTCTGTATCTCTTATAACCCTTTTCCATCGATTATCCTTTTGCATTCATTCATCTTTTATCTCTCTCTTCCTATTGGCTCTTTCCTCAAATCCTACAACCAGGTATTCCCTAAAATAACCTGCTTTGACTCCACTATCCCCTCAAGGCATTGCCCTATTTATTTTCACTTTTCTACTACTCAACTTCTAAGAAAACATATGTAATCACTGCTTCTATTTCCTTTTCAACTACTCATTCTAACATCCTTGGTAATCACTTCTACTCTGCTATTCTACTAAAAATGACTCTCTCCAAAGTCGTCAACAATTTATTTTCACTAATCCAATGTCCTTTTTCCAACTTCATTTTCTTTGACCTCTGTAACATTTGGCAGCATGCCACCTGAGACTCAATATATTCAAGACTTAATTGATTTCCCTTTCCTATTTAACTTCCTTATTTCTTCTTATTCCATAATTCTTCCAGTTATTCACAGTAGCAAAACTGAAAATATCTTTGAATCATCCTTCATTCATACTCCACATTCATTAATTTGCTAAACTCTCTTAATTTTAGAACTACATCATATAGTTTATTGTTTCCTCTTATTCACTTCTTCTGCAAAACTCTAGGTTAGTCCTTCATTTTTTATTGCTTGGCTTGTCTAAGCAATAAATATCCTAATAACCTAAGTATCCTAATAACCAATCTCTATAGCTTCTATCTCTCTCATCTTCAGTCTACCATTTACAATGTCAATCAAAAATCTTTCTAATTATCTACTTCTCTGCCACCACCCCAAAATCAGTTAATCCAAATCACTTTAATAAAGTATATTTTGTTTCCAGACTACTCTTCCAATCTTATCTAATTTTACCCTTCTTTCACATACTCTTGTGTTTCATTTAAACTTGACTCTCCTTTCTCCCTTTGTCTTACCCTGCCATCTTTTGTCTCTATGCCTATTCTCAATTCGTGGAATGGACAACATACCCTGTCTTCATTTGATGAAACTCATACTTTCTTATAATTCATGTGATGCCTTCTTCATGAAGCCCACCCTCACTTAACCTCAATTAAAAATGGTATCTCTCTTTAGAAATTTCTCATAGTACAGTCTGTTGGCCTCTACTTTAAACTACCACATGTGCCTTCTAACATACTTAATTTATATGGCCTTCCCCTAAACTGATTTTAATATTTTAAAGTCCTGTGATTTAATATATATGAGCACTCCTTTTATTGAAGGAGATGTAATTTCACCATACCTTAGTAGATGATCTTTATGAGTATCTGGGAACAACAACCATAAAAGTCATTACTTTTTATCTGTTGATCAGACTTTCCAAAGTTAGCATATCTTTATCTGGATGGGAAACAAAGTCCATTCCCCAGTCTGCATTTAAACTATTTCTAGTTTAGTAGAATTTGCCAGAGCAATGCCTTAAAGAAACCAAGATCATTTCCGTGCCATAATGAGGAAACAGAGCAGGATGTTAGAGGAGGAAAATGTAGTCTCAAGACTGCACTACTGGAAATTATTCAATATTTATTTTTTTAATTGTTCCTATAATGGTGCCTTACAAGAGAACAGTACAACAAGTAAAGTGGTTAAAACAGAAAACAGAATGAAAGAATGAATGAAGCATTTATTAGGTACTTACTATGTGCAAATCCCTATGCTAAGTGCTAGGGACACACACACACACACACACACACACAACAGTCCTTACTCTCAAGTAGCTCACATCCTACAAGGGGAGACAGTACACATGGAAGGTTTCAGCTCCAAGTCAGTTGGAAAAGTGCCATCGTCCACCTGCTTCCCGCTTCCGGGAGCCAAGATGGCTGAGTAAGAAATAAGTTTCTTTCACTGTCCCTTATTAACCTCTGAAAGCCTAGAAAATATCACCTCAGGAAAAACCCTGGAACAGCTGAACCAACAGAAAGATGGGGTGCAGCAGTCTGGTAGCCTAGGTAGCTTGAGAGATTAACAGGAAAGGCCCCTCTTGCCCTGGGGGGAGGGGAGCAGTACAGAACCGGAGGCATTCCAGCAAGCTAGTGAAAAGCCCTACTTCATCATATCAGGAGGAGATCCTGAACCTCAAGTGCTGGAGTGGCCAAACACCAAAACCAGGACCCCCAATGCTTTAGTAAAGGCAGGGGAACCAGTGGAAACTGGCTCAAAAAACCACCATGTGTTTAGGTGTTCTATGGCAACCAAATCTCCTAGTGCCTCAGCAAAACTCTGGGAAGTGCTCCAAGGGTTCCCCGAAGGCTGAGAAATGTCCCACAGCAGCAAAACATCCATCTGAAAGGAGCCAAAGAAAACAAAAGGAAGGAAGAGCCTGGGTGAGCCCAAATTCCAGGGGCCACACTACCTAATCCTACCCATAGAGTTCCAGTGCTGCTGATTCCAGCCCAACACCAGTTAAGCTGCCAGAACCCTATAGCTTCTAACTGCCAGCATTGGAGGCCTCAGCACACAAAGCCAATGACCTGGCCCTGGGCTCCCAACACGAGAAGCTTGGGTCAGTGTCACCTGCTCCCTAGCAGCAGAGCTCAATATTTTTTAAAGGCTAGGAAATAAGCAAACACCATGAGCAAATAGAAACATACTATAGATTCTTATTACGGGAATAGTGAAGATCAAGGCAGAAATTCTGAAGAGGACAACATTGTCAACAAACCCACATCTAGAACCTCAAAAGGGAATATGAACTGTTCTGAAGCCCAAAAGGCCTTCTTGGAATAGCTCAAGAAGGATTTTAAAAGTCAATTTAAATATCATGAAACTACAATCAGGATTACACACAACCTTGCAGCTTCTACATTAAAAGATCTCAGGGCATGGAATACGATATTCCCTAAGTCAAAGGAGCTTGGATTACAACCAAGGATGAACTACCCAGCATAATCTTTCAGGGGAGAAGATGGACATTCAATGAAATAAGGGACTTCCAAACATTCCTGATAAAAAGACCAGAGCTCAACAGAAAATTTGATCTTCAAATACAAGATTCAAGAGAGACATAAAAAAGTAAATGGGACAGGAAAAAAAAACAACATCTTATTAATAAGGGCAAACTATTTACATCCTTCCAAGGGAAGATGACACTTGTAACTCTTGAGAACTGTATTGTTATTACACCAATTTAAAGGAGTATAAATAGAGGGGGTGGGTATAACTTGACTTTGATATAATGATAAAAAAAATCTAATGAAATGGATTAAATGGATCCAAGTAAATGGATTAATCTGATCTAAGAAAATGTATTGGGAGAAAAGGAAAGGAGGAGGTAGACCAGGGTAAATTACGTTACAGGAAAAGGCACAAAAACCCATTACAGTAGAGGGAAAGAAGGAAGGGAGATGAGTATTGTTTGAACCTTATTCTTATCAGATTTGACTCAAAGAGGGAATAACATAGTCAGTTAGGTATAGAAATCTAACTTGCCCTACAGGTAGTAGGAGGGAAAAAGGAGGGAAGACAGAAGGGAGGGAAGAAGCAGTAAGGGTAAAGGGGAAGAAAAGGGAAAGGGCTAATAGAAGGGAGGCGGGACTGAGGGAGGCAGTGGTCAAAAGCAAAACACTACTGAGGAGGGAAAGGGAGAAAGGAGAAAGAAAAGCATAAACAGGGGGAAATAGGATGGAGAGAAAGACACAGATAGCACTCATAACTGTGAATGTGAATGGGACAAACTCTCCCATAAAACAGAAGCAGATAGCAGAATGGATTAAAAACCATAATCCTACAATATGTTGTTTACAGGAAAGACATTTGAAACAGAACGACACTTGCAGGGTAAAGGTAAAAGGCTGGAGTAGAAAATATTATGCTTCAGCTGAAGTAAAAAAAGAAGGGGTAGGAAAAGTACCATCATCCTTAGAGTGCAGCAGCAAAGCAGATGTTAATGCCTCTTCTTTAATGTCATTTCAACTGATAAAATCATATCCAAAAAGTGGGATTGAACAGAAGAAAATCAAGTACTTAGTTGAAGACGTAAGCCGCAAGCTTATAAAATTTGCAAGTAACATAAAGCTAGAATCAGTAGCTAATAAACTGAGCAACAGAGTCACAATCTAAAGAGAGCTCAATTGGCTAGAAGGATGGGCCAAAGGAAGATGAAATTTAATGTGAATAAATATAAAGTCTTATAGTTAGCATAAGAAATAAACTTTAAAAGTATAAAATGAAAGAAGTATACCTAGACAATAGCTTATATGCAAAAAGATCTGGACATTTTGAATAAAAGAGAAAATATTCCAGCTGCACTTTGCCCTTCTAAGTATACATCTACAGTCTTGTATACATGTCTGGAACCACATTTTGTCAATAATATTGAGAGGCTATAGCATATCCAGCACATTCAGGGGTGTGGCAACTGGGATAGTTCAAGCTCTAGAAGTCATGTTTCATGACAATCAATCAAAGGAACTGAGTGTGTTTAGTCAGAATGGATTAGTGAATGAAAAGCATTTATTAAGTACTTACTCTGTACCAAGTACTGGAATAAGTTCTGGAGATAACAAAAAGAAAGCTATATAATCATTAGTCTCAGGGAGCTCATATGATAAATTGAAGCAGACAACTCATAAAAATTGTTCTGCTGTAGGGCCGACTGAAGAGTCCAGAAGTCATAAGAAGCCACTGCAGTGCAGATGGTAAAGCTCAAAGATCCTGTGGTTACTTTAGATACCAGGTATTTGCATGGCAGATGGTAAAGTCTTGAAGACCTTAGGAGGTGGTGACAGTGCGGATGGAAATGTGTGGTTTATTTTTCATCTCACTGGAGGGAATCAAGTTGGTGAATCTCATCTCATCTAAGTTATGTGAGCAGTTGAAAAGCCCAGATGGGTTTGGGGGTTGTCTTGGCTGAGGGAAGAGTGAGGGGAAAGACAAACAGGGCAGGGCCCCAGTGGGGGTAGGTCTTCCTGTCACCTGGCTGTCCTGGATGGATTCTGGGATAGTCTAGTTCTGGGAAGAGTATAGTACAAGGTGGAAAAAAAAAAGGGGAAGACTGGAGGGGATGGCCATGAGAATATTCTTTAAGTATTTGCTAGGCTGTCATACTGAAGAAGCATTAGACTTTTGTTGCTTTACTGCAGAAGGAAGACCTAGAAACAATGGGTGGACATTGCAGAGAAGCAGACATAAACTTATTATAGAAAGAACTTCCTAACTGTTAGAGCTACCCAGATTCTGGGCTGCCTCAAAAAGTAGAGGCTTTCCTCTCAGTAAAGGTCTCCAAGCAAAGGCTAGATTACCACTCATTGGGTACAGAGTAGAGGTAATTTTTGTTCAAGTTAAGTTTGATCTACGCAACACCTGAAGTCCCTTCCAGTTTTCAGGTTCCTTGATTTTGACAAATTTCTTAATCGTGCCACTTATGTTTTCATTTGAGATATTGATAAAAATGTTGACATGAGTCTCCGCCAGTGACTTCCTTCTAGGTTGACACTGATCCATTAATCACTACTCTTTGGGTTCAGTACATCAATCAGTTTCAAATCTGGCTAAATCAAGGGTTTTGAAACTTATTTTTGTGTCATAGACCCTTTTGTTGGCAGTCTGAGAAGGTCTATGGACTCCTCAGGATAATACATGTTGCCTACATTCATAATCATAGGGAATGCCAAATTTTGTCTATGTTAGTGAAAGTAAAAATGTATTTTTTCCCATCCAAGTTCATGGACCTCCTGAAATCTGATCGTGGACACCCCTTGAGAATCCATGTAGTCTAGTTTAAACACACCTGAGTTAAATTAACTTATCTGCATATTACTTGGGTTCCACAGAAGGTGATCATTACATCTTTTCATTCCTACTTTCCTGTCTTTAGTCCTGCTAATCTGATTAGTTAGGATATCATCCTTCTGCTCTAGAGGCAACTAGGTGCACAACTGATAGAGTATGGGCCTGGAGAGAAGAAGACCTGAGTGTGACCCTGAGCAAGTCATTCAAAATCTGTTTGCCTCAATCTCCTTACCTGTAAAATGTAAATAATAAAAGCACCTACCTCTCAAGGTTGCTTTAAGGATAAAATGAGATAATATTTATAAAGTGCTTTGGAAATATTAAAGCACTATATAAAGCTAGGTATTATTATTATTTTACTACTACTACTACTATTACTACTACTGCTACTACTACTACTACTACAACAACAACAACTACTACTACTACTACTACTACTACTACTACTACTACTACTACTACTATTGTTACAAATCCAAATCTTCAAAGTTGGGTTCAATACTTGCTTCCTTCAAAAAAAAACCTTCCTTATAACAGCCTATCTCTCTACTGATGTTTTCTCTACTTTAAATTCCTTTGTCACTAATTTTTATATATAGTACAAGTAACCTCTGACTTAAGAACCTCCCTCCCATAAAAATAGCCTGTTTGGGGCCCAGAACTGAAGACAATATTTCAGATGTGGCTTTTCCAGAACCAAGTACTATGGTATTTTCACCCGACACCTTCCATCAGTGAACAAGTATTTATTAAGCACTAACAATATGCTCTGTACTGGAAAAACAAAGACAAAAATGAAACTGGCCTTGCTCACAATAGTCTATATTCTATTGAGGTAGACAACATGTATATAATGTGTGTATAAGTATAAATTTAAATTATATATCTAACAGTTAAAACTAAAGTAAACTGAGGCACAAAGTTTCAAGCATGATCAATTTGTTAGTAAAGTGGCGAATTTACCAATAAATAGGATCTCAGCTTCCTCAGCAAACCCAAGACCCCAGATGATGAAGACTTTTTTTTATATAGACTTCAGGGAGTGCAGAATAAAGAATAAGACTTCATATGTAAGGAACAAATTATGATTGGTTATAGAGCTCACCAGTGAATGGCAAAATAAATATGATTGGTTACAGAGCTGAGGTGTGGAGAGCAGTATGACTGGTGGGAAATTGGGAGTGAGAGGCTAGTAACAACCCCTTCCTTCCCTCTTATTATTAAGAAATGTTCATTGTTTGAGTCCACTTGTAAAGGCAGAGATAATGGACCAGACATTCTTGAAGGATAGCTTTGTGGTGTATAGATACTGGACCAGAACTCCCTGGCATCCATCCACATCCTCCAAGCATAGCAGAGTTCCTTGAGGAAAGAATAGAAAAGTGATTAGCAGGAGAACTGGATTTCTTAACTTAACTCACTGCAGGCCTACTGAGTTTCTGAACTATATTCAGAGACAAAGAACCATGACCTGAACAGTAACAAGACAAAATGAATTAACTGTAAATAGGATCAATAAAAAGTGATACAGAAATAATTTAATCTTCTCATGTACACCTATCTATACATATGTATGATACTTGTTTGAATTGTTAAGTGCCATATGTGTATGCATGTAATTAAATGTGTGTTATATTAACATGTATATACATATACATGCATATAAAATAAATAAAAGGTAATTGTATTAGCCTGTGCAAAGGCATAGAGATGGGCAATAGAGTGGTGTTGTGTAACCCAGCGAGGCTAGTTTATCTTGAATGCAGAATGCTTGAAAGAAACCTTATACTTTTCTGGAGATTATGTCTCTTTTAATTCAGTCCAGGTCACGTAACAGACCTCTTTTAATATTTTCTGGTTGTATACTAAGTGTCCTTCACATTGAAGATGATGTTAAAATAATCTGTATTAAGTACTAGACTGAAGTCATAAAGCCTGGCTGCATCCCAGCTTTACCACTTACTGTGTACCCTTTCACAATTTCCTTCACATCCTGGGACTTCTGTTTCCTAGTCTTATAATGATAGGATTGCAGTAGATCAGGGATTATTAACTGTTTTGTGTCATGAACCCCTTAGACAGTCTGGCCTATGGATCTGTTTTCAGAATGTTTTTAAATGCTCAAAATAAAATACATAGGATACAAAGGAAACCAATTGTACTGAAATGCAATTATTAAATTGATCTTGAAAAACAAGTTCATGGACTCCAAGTTAAGAAACCTTAGACTAGATGATCTCTAAGGTGTCTTCCAGCTTGAACACTCTGTAATTCCATATCATGGTTTCTTCCAAACTTCATGGGTAGAATTTTCAGGAAGAAAGAGAGTCATATTGGCCTGACAGATAAATATCAACCACCTTTAGGGCTTTGTTATGACAAGTTTTGCTCCCTAATTTGATTTCTCATCGTGAGTAGCTTGGAGCAGATGACTTTAATACCTGCAAACACATCTGTTTGTTGCCATGAGGAAAAAAAATGTGCATACAACTATGGTATGGTTTGGAAAATCTTGAACTCATAGAATTTTCTTATAAACCTTAGTAAATCTAATATTAAAGAGGGGGTATCATCTTTATGTCCAGTATGGTCTTGAAAAAGAAAACTGCAAAACAAAAGTTTCTTTTGCAGACTCACAAACTGATCCTGGAAATGGGCAAAATATAATTGACTACAGTCATATTTTTAACTGAAATGGCCAATTTTTTTGTTCTCCTATGAGTGCTGCTATTCTTATGTTTTAGTTTTTTTTTTTTGCTTTTTGGTGAGGCAAGAGGGGTTAAGTGACTTGCTCAGGGTCACACAGCTAGTAAGTGTCAAATGTCTGAGCACAGATTTGAACTCAGGTCCTCCTGACTCCAAGGCCGGAGCTCTATCAACTGCACCACTTAGCTGCCCCTATAATTATGTTTCTTAAGAGACCAGATTGGGGCACTGGAGGCGTCCAGATATGCAATGTTACACTTGTAAAACAATTACAAGGGTTTGGTGTCATTAGTGACCTGGAACAATGTCATTGAAAACAGTTGCTCATTGTTGGGTCAAAATGGCTAATCAACACTTGTCATTTGAGATGCTAGTCCACAGTGCCAAATGATATTAACCCGTTGATCACATGCGTGGCCTTTGACATCTCTTTCTAAGGAATAACTATGTATTCTTTTTTGAATTTTTTTTTATTTTAAACTTAAATACACAATAAGAAAAGAAAAAAAATTGCCATATGCACAGCAGAACATAAAAGACTATTCAAAATATAAAGCAATAAATTTCCATTTCAAGAAAGCCCATATAACAAATATCATACATTGTGTTCAGAGCTTTCCATCTTTTCTTCCTTGTAGATTTTATTTTGTTCTCTGCTGTGCACTTTTTACTTTGTTCTTTTTTCCCCACTTTTTCCCCCCTTCCCCAAAAAGGCTACAATTAAGCATGGATATATACATATACATATATATGCATATATATTTATACATATTTATATTTATACATACACACTATATACACATTCATATACACAATATGCATACAAACATATATATATAGACATACATACACTTACATACACATACATATCCTATCTCTACTAACTCCTCTACTTTACTTCTACCTGCTACCTTGCCCTCCTATTACTTAATCTACCCCCCTCCAAGGATCCCTCCCTTTTCCTCTCCCCCTTACCCTTTCCCCTTGCCCTCTTGTTTCTATCTGAATTTAGAAAACTTTTATAGCCTTCCGAGTACATAAGTTGTTCTCTCTTTATCCCATTCCCATTAACCTAGAAAATTTTCTATACCCTCCATCCTATTCCCTCACCCTCATATTCCTTTATAGATTTAGATTGTTCTCTTTATATATATTTATTTATCTTGTTCTTTCTTTAACGTAGATCTGATATGAGTAGGGCTCCCTCTAAAAATCTCTCCACCTCCCTATTCCCTTATTTCCTTCTGAATTTAGCAAACTTTTATATGTATATGTATATGTGTGTGTATCCATGTATGTATGTATATATGTAATGTTCCCTCTTTAACACATTCCTGATGAGAGTAGGATTCCAGAACCATCAGCTCTCCTCCCCCATCTAATTCCTCTGTGTCAGTTCTTCATCTCACACCTCATTTGTTTGTTTGCATTTGTTTGTTGTTGTTGGTTTTAGTTTAGCTTCTGACTACCCCCTCCCCCAATCTGCCTTCTCCTCTATCACACATAGCCCCTTCTCTTATTCTCTTCCAATTCTACTTTCCTGTAGGGTAAGATAAATTACTATACTCAAATGAGTGTGTATATTATTCCCTCTTTGAGCCAATTATGATGAGAGTAAGTTTTACTCACTCTCCCTCACCTGCCCCTCCTTTCCCTTCACCGTAAAAGCTTTTTCTTACCTCTTTTATGTGAAAAAAATTACCCCATTCAACCTCTCCCTTTCCCTTTTTCCCAGTGCATTCCTTTCTCAACACTTAATTTTAATTTTTTAGGTATCATCCCTACATATTCTACTCACACCTGTGCCCTCTGTCTATATATACTCCTTCTAGCTACTCCAGTAATGAGGAAGGTCTTATGAGTTATGAATATCATCTTCCCATGTAGGAATGTAAACAGTTTAACCTTATTAAATCCCTTATGATTTCCCTTTCAGTTTACCTTTTTATGCTTCTCTTCAGTCTTGTATTTGAAAGTCAATGTATCCATTCAGCTCTGGTCTGTTCGTCAAGAATGCTTGAAAGTCCTCTATTTCATTGAATTTCCATTATTTCCCCCGAAAGCTTATACTCAGTTTTGCTGGGTAGGTGAGTTTTTGGTTGTAATCTTAGCTCCTTTGCCCTCAGGAATATCATATTCCAAGTCCTCCAATCCTTTAATGTAGAAGCTGCTAAATCCTATGTTATCCTCATTGTGCCTCCACCATGCTTTAATTGTTTCTTTCTGGCTGCTTACAATAGTTTCTCCTTGACCTGGGAACTCTGAAATTTGGCAGTAATATTCCTAGCAGTTTTCATTTTGGGATCTCTTTCAGAAGGTGATCAGTGGATTCTTTCAATTTTTATTTTATCCTCTGGTTCTAGAATATCAAGGCAGTTCTCTTTGCTAATTTCTGGAATGATGTCCAGGCTCTTTTCCTTATCATGGCTTTCAGGTAGTCCAATAATTTTTAAATTCTCTCTCCTGGTTCTATTTTCCAGGTCATTTGTTTTTCTAATGAGATATTTCACATTGTCTTCTCTTTTTTTCATTTTTTTGCTTTTGTTTTATTGTTTCTTGATTTCTCATAAAGTCATTAGCTCCCCTTTGCTCTGTTTTAATTTTTAAGCAATTATTTTCTTCAATGAGTTTTTGGACTTCCTTTTCCATTTGGCCAATTTTACTTTTTAAGGTATTCTTCTCCTCATTGGCTTTTTGGACCTCTTTTACCTTTTGGTCTAGTTTTTTTTTTTTTTAAGGTGTTATTGTCGTCAGTTGTGTGTGTGTGTGTGTGTGTGTGTGTGTGTGTGTGTGTGTGTGTCCAAGCTGTTGACTTGTTTTTCATGATTTTCTTACTTCACTCTCATTTTTCTCCCTGATTTTTCCTCTACCTTTCCAACTTGGTTTTAAAATCCTTTTTGACATCTCCTCTGTCCTGGGACTGATCCATATTTTTCTTGGAGACTTTGGATGTAGCAGCTTTGACTTTGTTGTCTTCTTCTGGTTCTATGTTTTGATCGTAACAATGCTATGTAATCAAGTTTTTTTCCATTGTTCACTCATTTTCCCAGCAAATTACTTGACTTTTAAACTCTTTGTTAAGGTAAGGCTCAGCTTCTAGTGTGGAGGGCGCACTGTCCCAAGATTCAAGGGTTTTGTGAAGCTGTTTTCAGAGATACTTCCAGGGACCTGTAAGTTTTCAGTTCTTTCAAGGTGGTATGATCTGAGGAGAGTTGTTTACTCCTCTCCTGGCCTATGCTCTGGTCTGTGAGTGACTACAAGCACTCTTTTCTGCCCTGGAACTGTGAGGAGGGCCCCCCTCCACTGTGGCCAAAAGCTCTGCTTTATTATTGCTCTTCCTCGTCCTAGGATTGCCATTGAAGACTGTGACTCAAATCCAAGTATGAGCAAAGCAACAGAGTTCTGCCTCAGTGCTAGCAAAAAGACCCTTGTAATCACCTTCTAACCAGTTGTTTGACCCCCTTACTGTCTATAGGCTGAGAGCTCTGGAATCAACTGCTGCCTCTGCTGATTCAGTCACTTCCAAGGTCTGCACCTGGTTTGCTGTGGCCAGGGCTGTGCTGACCAAGCCTGCACTGGATTGTCCTCCTCTCTCACCCAGGTAAGACATGCCTTTCCTTCTGACCTTATAAGTTGTCTTTGGCATCTGCAGGCTTAGAAGTCTAGAAACCACTACTGCTGCCATTAATTCAGTTGTCCCAAGGCCTGATCTGGGTTTACTGGGGCTTGGTCTGTGCTGATGTGGCCTATGCTAGACTGTGTTTCTCTATCACCCTGGCACAACAGATCTTTCCTGCTGACCTTCCAAGTTTTCTTGGGCTGGAAATTTGTTTCATTCCATCTTTTTGCAGGTTCTACTACTCTATAATTTGTTTAGAGTTATTTTTTAAAGGCATTTTGAGAGGTTGTGTTTTTTTCCCCTTAATATTTTCTCCTTGAGCTGGGGGTTTGGGAATTTAGCTATGATATTCCTGTAGGTTTTCTTCAGATGGTGATCAGTGTATTTTTTCAATTTCTACTTTCCCCTCTTATTCTAACACTTCAGGACAATTTTCTTTAATTATTTTTTGTATTATTGTATCATACATGTATTGTATCTTACATGTATCATCATATAAGAATCTTTTTCTGATCATAGATTTCAGGTAGCCCTAGATTATTCTTTTGTTTTCTCTTCTTGATCAACTATTCTCCCAGTCAGTTGGCTTTCATATGACATGTTTCACATTCTCTTCTTTTTTTTATTCTTTATATTTTGTTTTATTATTTCTTGGTCTCTTATAACTTCATTTAACAGTACTCTTTGGGGCAGGACAGGACCTTTTGCTTCAGTATTCTCCTCTGATGGTGAACTCCAGTCTTCTCTATTACCATAATAACTTTCTATGGTTGGGTTCTTTCTCCTTTACCTGTTCATTTTTTACAGCAACTTGTTGTTGTAATTACTTCTAGTACTGGGGGATGGGGGATGTTCCCTCTGGCCTCAGGTCCTCCTTCAATTCTCTCCTCTGACCTGAAACTGAAACCAAGGATTCTGCTGTCCTGTAAGTGTCCACAGCCAGCAGTGTCCTGCCCCACTGCTTTTGCACTCACATAGAGTGTGCTGGTTGCTTCTCACCCAGGGCTGCATCTGACTACAGGGGAGGTTTTCAACTCAATATGTAATGTTGGTTTTTATATCTTAATATTATGTATGATGTCATGTCATGTCATATCATATCATATCATATCATGACTGTATATACTCACTCCAACACTACAGATAGCAACCCCACCACACCATACTGAGGGGATTGGAAGCATCAACCAATATCAAACTTTCTAAAGATAAGCCTTTACAAAATGAGACAGTGTACATAGTGGGCACAGTCTTTTGCCACATTCATATTAAAATTTTGTAGCTTGTTGAGACCTTCCAGTTTCCAGTGATCATAGACATAGACTTCAAGAACTATGAGTCACCTCTGTGCCACAATAATACAGATATGATATAAAATATCATAAATGTCAATAATGTTTCTCTTATTCCTTCTGAACCAGTTGTTTTATAACCTCTGATTTCATTGAAACATGGAAAATGTTAGTGAAGAAATTCTCTCTCACAATGTAGATTGGTAACTCTTCCACAACATAGACTTTTAGAGAGTTACCTTTGGCACCAAGAGGTTAAGTGTCATGCCTAGGGTCATACAGCCAGGATATGTGAAATGCAGAACTTGAAATCAGATCTTCCTGACTCTGGGGTTGTTTTTTTGTCTATTCTGCTGTACTATCTTTCGTAGCTTAACTTATGAAAAACTACTATTTTCCAAAGTAGACTTGTCTTTTTCAAATCAGCTGTCTCTGTATAATCAGTTTGCCAACATTTAAAGAAAATGCCAAAATAGATGCAAATTTAGAAGAAAGGATAATGAGAGGAGTAGCTCTAACCTGGCCTATTCTATTGAATAAATAGCAACAAATAAGAATGAACTCTAGGCAACTTGGGCCAAAAAGAATGAGAATGACCTTTATTCTATCTGATCCATATAGAAGTTGGATTGACTTTAGCTAAAATTAAAGCTTCTATGATTGTATTTTTAATGCAACTTTATAAATTATGTGAATCCTAATTAGCAGCAGCTCTAAGCACCATTTATTGAGTGCCTACTATGTGCAGGTCATTAAGCAAGCTATTTGCCTGGAAAAGCTTACACTTGTAATCTAGTTCAGCCAAAAATAGCAATTATATTAATAGATAAGCAATAGCACAAGGCTACTTATGCCAAATGCCACGTAAGTAGTACAGACAGAAAATGCTACAGGATTTCAGAGGAGACAGTAATAGCTCCAAGTTCTTGCAAAGTCTTGCAATGCTTTCTGAATCATTGAGGATTAAATGATGGCCAGTATAAATTCAGTCCTAGTTGTATTTTATTGTACAGTGATATATCATTTAGCAAATTTGCTGGGAGCAAAACTGTTTGATAATTAAGTTGGCAAACAGTTTTCATAAATAATGAAGCTGTGTTGGACGTGTTCAACAGCAAAGAGGTTCTTTTTGCTGCTTTCATTCGAGGAGTATATTGTAAAACTTCTGGGAGCCTACAGGGGTCCTCAAATGATCATTTGAATCAATTCAGTTGAAATTATTTTTTATTCCACTTTGACCATCAAAATCTAGGGACATAAAGAAAAGAGAGGTCAGTGGTGGTGGAGCAGAAACTGGCATTGCTTAGTTCTTTGCAATGAAAAGGATCACAAATGGTTGGCCTCCTCTGACCTGAAAGCTCCTGGCCATTTTGGCTTTCTGGGGCTACCTATGTCAAAGTAGAGGATTCTTTAGTTAAAGCAATGCATGCAAAATTCAGAATTACACTTTTTAAAAATTATGACACATGATATTTTATGTAAGTATCATATTTAATGACATTTTGTTACTATAGCTTCCTATTCCTGATGTCTAAGAATATGCAAAAAGAGCAATCATTGAGGAATCAAAGTATCTGGGTTCAAATCCCAGTTTTCCTACTTACTTTTCCCAGAAGTGAATTTGAGCTAGTCCTCTAACTTGCCAGTTTCTGCTATGCAATGAGGGCATTGGATTGAATGATGTACAAATACCCTTCCATACTTTTATATTATTCCTATCTCTGTTAATGAAGTTTCTGACAATAAAGTACAATGTATTCTCTTCCTTAATAGAGGGGTGAATATATTAAAATTATCAGATAATTGGTAACTTGTTCAAGGTATGTTTGCTCACCCCCACTCTCTATTAAGGGACAATTTGCTAAAGTCAGAACATTCCACTTGCTGATCATGACAGAAAATAGAGATCATAGTATTACTGTCTTGTGCTCTGAGATATATTTTTCAACCATTCTCCTCAACTTGTGAACATGAAATACAACACTCTAAGAGCAAATGTACAATTGTCAGTTTAACTTAAGTGGTGTCTACAGCAGGCAAAATGAAAGGAAGAACTAAATAGCTGACATTTATACCATATTTTAAGGTTTACAAATGTTATACAAAAAATTTTTCCATTTGATGCTCATGATGCTGTGATGTACTATTATTATCTGTATTTTACAGATGAAGTTTAGAGACTTTTTTTGTTCCCAACACCTACAAAGGTATTGTGCACATAGCAGATGGTTGATAATAATAATAATAGCTAAAATTTACATAGTGCTTTAAGACTTTCAAAGTGCTTTACATATGTTAATTCATTTAATTCTCACAAAAATTTTGGAAGATAGGTGTTATTATTACCTTCACTTTTACAGATGAGGAAACTGAGGCTGAGAGGTTAAATGATTTGCCCATGCTCACATAATTAGTGTCGGAGGCAGGATTTGAACTCATATCATTTTTACTCCTAGTCCCATAGTTTATCTACTATGGTATCCACCAAATTATAATAACTGCTTGTTGGATTGGAGTAGTTGCTGTGCCCTTCTCTCTCCAAGTCCAGGATGTTTTGAACTGTGATTTCCCCCCCTCTCTAAGTATCTAATCCATCCAAACCAAAGCTCTGTTACTATTAAACAAAAGATCAATTTTTAAAAGATCAGCATCCTTAATTTTTGTCCATCATATCCAGCATTACTGACTGTTAGACACAGCATAATGAGCCTTTCTTTGTAACAAAAAAAAAAGTTAAATAAAATCAACTAATAGAGAGACTGCATCTGAGAGTATATAAAAGCATTCCTTATCAATATATGCTCCCCCCTCCAACTCACCAAGGAAAGGAGGGAAGTTTCTTCCTTTTATCTTCTTTGTAATTCCACAGTATTCTCCTCTAGCTTAGTATTATTTTTCTTTTCACTATTATGTTCATTGTGCTTATTTCCCATTTCTTCTTATATTTCTCTGAATCTCTGAATGCCTCAGACTGATATTTTCTTATGGTGCAATAATCCTCCATGGCATTCATATGCCATAATTTTTTTCAAAAATTTCCCAATTGATAAGCATTCCCTTTGTATCTAATTTTTGAGTATCACAAAAAATACTCTATGAATATGTTCTATTTATGGAACTTTTCTTGTTTTTTTTTTACCTTTTTTAAGTTGTTTTATTTTGTATTTCTCTTATAGTTATTTGATACAAAGTCACATATAACTATAGTTGTTGATAGAATGAAATTCTTCTTTTGGATATTTTGACCACTTATCTATTGATGAATGGACTTAATACTTGTGTTACATTTACATATATTTATTATATATCAGAATTTATCACAAACATTTGATACAAACACTTTTTCCAATTTGATAGTTTCTGTTCTAGCTACTATTATTTTGTTCTTTTAAATAATTATTAAAGTTATATTAAGTAATATTGTCTTTTGTCTTTTCTAATCATGGCCATAGCTGTGAATGGTATCTTCTTACATTCTCCTATATCTAAAAAATAATACACTCTTTTATGTTTAACTCACTTTTCCATTTGTAATTTATTGTAAAGTCCACCTTTCTAGCTTTCATACCAGAGTCTTTAGAGTAAGTACATTTTTTTTACTCTAATTCTCTTTGACTACATTAATAGAGATTCCTCAATTTACTACAAAGAGCTTCTCCTTAGCAGGTTGCAGGGGGCGATAACCAAGTATAGGTCTCTAGCTTTGAAGTAAAGCACACAGATAGATAGAGTTAGAGTGTGATAAGTCAGATCAGGAAGAATGGGGAAGCAAGAGACAGAATGACACAAAATGAACCCAAAAAGCAATAGGGAATGATTCTTGTTTGAGATATTTTATTGTCACTTAAAGATTTGTATTTTTAAGATAAGTTACAGAGATAAGACAAGTGAATTTCAGTCCTTGCAGAAATTATTTCAATTATGAATATAGTTTCAAAAATATAAATATAAGTTACAAATAGAAAAGTATAATATGAATATATGCATTATAAATAATACAGCATTATTAATAATGTTTGTATTCATGTAGTGTTGTGTAGCACTTTCATATACCATCTCTCATGTGAGCCTCAAAGCAACCTAATGAGTAAGAAAATGATAGTATTATTATTCTTATTATTTAGATGAAGACAATAAGGCTCAGTCTTATGTGGAGTATACATTACATACCTATTTTATACACCCAATTTATTGTTCCTTTTTTAATGTACCTTATTGACAATTTTATCAACTTTATTATATTTATATAGCTCTGTAAGATTTACAAAACTCTTTATATACATTGTATCTTTGGTCTTCACAACAACTCTGGTAGGCAAGTGACATTATTATCCCTAATTTTATAGATGAGATGACTGAGGTAGGCAGATGTTATATTATTTGTCAAGGGTCCCATAGCTGGTAAGTGTGTGAGGCAGGTTTTGAACTCAGGTTTTCCTTACTTCAAGCCCAGAACCCTATGTTTACTGTACCACCTAACTACATATGAGTTATCTCTTCTGTTTATATGTCATTATAGTGTTTATCTCATGCATTGTATAAAATAATAGTTAGCATTTATGTAGTGCTTTAAGGTTTGCTAAGTGCTTTGCAAATGTTATCGCATGTATTCTTCACAACAATCCGGTGAATTAGCTACTGTTAATATTCCTATTTAACAGTTGAAGAAACAGAGACATAAGTTTAGTGACTTGCTCAAGGTCACAAAATTTGAATTCAGCTCTTTTTCACTCCAAGTCAAGCGCCCCATCCACTGTGCTCTCTCTCTAACTGTCACTATACTCAACACAGATATCTCCTAATCCATTTTCCTTTAAGCATCTCAACACACCCTTCATAATCATCATGACACATACATAGGCATCTCTTTAGCCTTTACACATTCATGCCACCTCACATACTTCTTTTTACATGTCTTCTCCCTCTATCCCCTTTTCACATATCATTAAACCATTCTATTTACAGCTCTGATTACAACTCTCTGACATGTACAGCTCATTACAAATGTCCCTTTCAGAATCCCATTAAACTGTTTCATTCCCACATTCATCACACTGCTTAGATGTGCAAACCTCATTACACTTTTCCTTCTCTGCATCCTATCACACTGTACCATTTATCTATCCCATTACACCATTCCTTTTTGGCATCTCATTACATTATTCTTGGTATGCATCTCATTACACCCTTTCAGCATTCACATTTCATTATAGTTCCATTTACGCATGTAATTACAACTTTCCCCTTACACATGGAATTACACACTCTTTATATATGCACATATCATTACACCCTTCTCTATGCATTTCATTACACTCCTTTACGTACACATCTCATCACACCATTACGTTATTGCATTTCATCACACCCTTCTCTTTTCCCATGACCACATCAAATTGGACATTTTTTTCCTTGCCTCTACTCTTATTGCACTATCCTTTGTATGGATCTCATTCTATTTCTTCAAGGTATATACTTCATCACATCATAGTACTTTGATATTGCATTACACCCTTATATATGCAAATCTTGTTATACCCTTACTTTATTGCATCCCATTAAATTCTCTAGAAATGAATATACTGTGGTGCTGGGAGGGGGAAAAGAAGCTATCCTTCCTTTTGTATTCAGGAAATACATGCTTCCCATCACAGAAGGAAATCTGAGCAAACTAATAAAACAGAAATGAGGGGATTCCCTTTCACTTTTCCTCTAGTTTAATCAACTGCTAAACTTTGGCTCTGGTTAAGGGGAAAAAATCATTACCCTTAAAAGGGCAACCACTGAGAATGTTAATTGTGCCTCTCCCAGAGACACCTAGAATATCACTGCAATGGGTTCTAAGGAAGTATCCTTACATCCTCAGGAAAATTCTTAAGAGTTTGAATAGAGACTATAACTAATTGTACACAGAATCAGAACCTATTACATCAGCATACCTTTTTGTTTTACTTCTATATATTTTACCTCTATAATTTTTCAGGTTCTTCCCACTTTCCCCTTCTTCAAGGCATTGAACATGTGATATTTTATTATCCTGTTAATCAGCATCAGTGACAGCACGCTAGCCAGTACCAAGAAATATATAGTGACCACAAACTGATTTTAAGGTATGAAGTATATGATAGACTTCATCCCCTTGAGGACTTCACAATCTAGAAGGTGATATAGGACAGTGACTTAAAAGATATCTAAGTAATTAATAGAAACAAACAAAAAGTGATGTGTATTAGTTGCCCATCAAGTGGGTTGGCCAAAGAGTATTACAGGAGCTAAGAAAGCAGAATGACTATTGAGAATTGGAGCAGTGACTGAACACTTCATGGAAAAAATATATTGTGAGCTGGACCTTTTCAAGAATGGTAAGGTTTAACTAGAAAAGAAGGTACAAAATGTAACTGAAGAAAATAATTCCTTAAAAATTAGAATTGGGCAAGTGGAGGCTAATGACTCTATGAGACATCAAGAATCAGTCAAACAAAATCAAAAGAATGAAAAAAAATAGAAGAAAATGTAAAATATCTCAATGGAAAAACAACTGAGAAAATAGATCCAGGAGAGATGATTTAAGAGTTATTGAACTACTTGAAAGTCATGATTAAAAAAAAAAAAAAAAGAGCCTGGACAGTATCTTTCAAGAAATTAGCAAGGAAAACT
The DNA here is from genome assembly GCF_900497805.2 of Vombatus ursinus. Lineage (NCBI taxonomy): Eukaryota > Metazoa > Chordata > Mammalia > Diprotodontia > Vombatidae > Vombatus > Vombatus ursinus. Next base: position 98,002,855 of record NW_020954590.1, read on the forward strand.
GCCCTAATATTCTAAAACCAGAGGATAAAATAATCATTAAAAGAATCCACCAGTCACTTTCTGGAAGAGATCCCAAAATGAAAACTCCAAAGAATATTGTAGCCAAATTCCAGAATTATCAGATCAAGGGGAAAATACAGCAAGCAGCCAGAAAGAAACAAGTCTATTATCAATGAGCCACAGTTAGGATTACACAGGATTTAGCAGATTCTGCATTAAAGGATCAGAGGGCTCCAGAAGGCAAAGAAGCTTGGATTACAACCAAGAATCAACTGCCTAGCAAAATTGAGCATAGTCTTTCAGGGGAAAAGATGGACATTCAGTGAAATAGGGGACTTTCAAATTTTCCTGATAAAAAGACCAGAACTAAACAGAAAATTTAATCTTAAAATACAAGACTGAAGAGAAGCATAAAGAGGTATACAGGAAAAGAAAAAAAAAACATGCTATTCAATAAGATTAAACTGTTTACATCCCTACACGGGAAGATGATACTTGTAACTGGAGAACTGTATCTCTATTAGGGGAGTTAGAAGAAGTATACATAGACAGAGGGTGTGGGTATAAATTGCCTTTGATGTGATGTTATAAAAAATATTAAGGAGTGAAAAAAGGGATTGTACTTGGAGAAGAGGAAAGGTGGAGGCAGAATAGGGTAAATTACATCACATGAAGAGGCACAAAAGACAGTAGAGGAAAAGAAGGGATGGGGGTGAGCATTGTTTGAGCCTTTCTCTCATTGTATTTGTCTCAGAAAGGGAATAACATGCACAATCAGTTAGAAACAGAAATTTATCTTACCCTATAGGAAAGCAGGAACATAAAAGGGAAAGAAAAGGTAAAGGGAGTAATAGAAGAGAAGGCAGAAGGGAAGGCAGAAGTAGAAGAGGAAAGGGGAAAGAAAAGGGATGGGGCTGATAGAAGGGAGGGAAGGTTGAGAAAGGTGGTAGTCAGAAGCAAAATACTGGTGAGAAAAGGACAGGGTAAAAGGAGAGAGAAAAATATAAATGGGGGGAAGTAGGATGGAGGGAGATACAGTTAGTAATCATAACTGTGAATGTGAATGGGATGAACTCTCTTGTGGTTTTTCCCTTTTGTTCCATTTCTTCTTTCACAACATGACTAATGTGAAAATATGTTTAATGTAATTGTACATGTATAACCTATATCGAATTGCTTGCTGTCTTGGAGAATGGGGAGGGAAGGGAGAGAAGGAGAAAAATACAAAAAAAAATGAATGTTGAAAACTATCCTTACATACAATTGGAAAAAATGTTATTAGTTAAAAAAAATTAAAAGAATGGCAGGGCTAAACATTGGCCCTGAGGTGAAAAAAGCTAGGTTTAAATCCCACCTCTGATCCTCACTACCTCTATGACCTTGGTTAAATCGTTTAACCAACATGAGCCTCAGTCTCCTCACTTATAAAATGAGGGGTTTGAACTAGATAGCCTCTGTAATCTTCTCCAGTTTCTAATCTATGATCCTTTGTTCCATGATGACTAAGACATTCTAGTCAGGGGGAACAGTAGGGGTCAAAAGAAACATGGACCTACACTGCCATTATATGTGTAGGAAACAACAATAACAACAAAAGACCAATTTCACTGAGGTAAAGAAATTATGTATTTTTTTTTATAATAAACAGTTTGTGAAGTATTAGAGAAACAGAGTTTAACAGGGGAGATAAAGAAGATAAGGTCTTTTTCTGCCTGCCAATATAAATTCTGCCTTTCTAATTATCCGTGAACTCCCTTGGCTTTGAATTTTCTGATTGGTGAACTGTAACTGGAGTTACATTGTAACTGGAGAACTGTATCTCTATTAGGGGAGTTAGAAGAAGTATACATAGACAGAGGGTGTGGGTAAAAATTGCCTTTGATGTGATGTTATAAAAAAATTAAGGGGTGAAAAAGGGATTGTACCTGGAGAAGAGGAAAGGTGGAGGCAGAATAGGGTAAATTACATCACATGAAGAGGCACAAAAGACAGTAGAGGAAAAGAAGGGATGGGGGTGTTCACTCCAGTTCCCTCACTTGGCTCAATGGTTTGGATCTCAACACTCCACAAGCATCCTGGTAATTTACTTGGCCTAGATATTTGAAGTGTTCTTATTTTCCATTCAGTTTAGAACACACCTTCTCCACCTGACTACCTGGCATTTTCCCTAAGTACTGGTAAATATTGTCACTGGCTTGGTTGAACATGTTAACTATGCCAGCTGAATACAGATTCTAGAAATGCATAGTAAGGTGGAAAAAGTTTTATCCACACCCCTTCTACTCCTTCTCCAAATCATAAGCTCAATTAGGGCAATGATTGTGTCTCATCAAAACCTTTAGGGCCTAGCAGACTTCTCAACACATAAGAGTAGCTTACAAAATTTGTTATGTTTGTTGTGTTTGATTATATTCTTCCTCTCATCACTGCCAACAAACCAGAAGTACTAAGCAGAATTTTCTTTACTTTCCAACCATCTATTCCCCTCAGTTAGCCACCTCATTAATACAACTAAAGAACCTGCACACTCCCATTGTAGATGAAGAGTGGGGCAATTGTCAAAGTGGAGAATTGACATTTGGTTCAGTTGGATTGGGGATAGAGGAAGTGAGAAGATTGCTTGGTCTCTTCAAGGCAGTCAGGAGAGAACAGAAAGAAGAAAAGAAGCAGGTACCAAAATTTTCAGTGGCATCATGGAGGGAAGTTCCTGTGGCAGACTTAAGCCATCTGTACAAAAATGAAGATCCTAAGAGAAGACTACTTGTAAAGCAACATTATTAGTAGTAAAGGAATTAAAAGTCAAAGAAAGATCAGTATGAAAAAGCTGAGATGGGGAAGATTTTGGAGGATGTGATTCTTAAGTTAATCCTTGAAGAAAGTATAATATCTGAATCAGTGGAGAAGAGGATGGGAGATATTCCAAGCAATTTGCACAGTAAAAACAAAGATGAGAAAATGGTAATGAACAGATGGAAAGATCTCCATTCTATGGAGAAATTGGTGAATTTGCTAATCTAGGTACATTTGAAACTAATTCAATGATGGGATCCAAAGAAAAATGATTAATGAGTCAGTGTCAAAGAGGAAGGAGTCTAGTGGAGTAATACACATATACATATTTTAAATAGGTGCCTGAGATGAAGGCATAAATGGCATGCTTATGAAATTTGCATATGACATCCCCCAACTGATACATGGTCAAAGAACATGAACAGGCAGTTTTCTGATGAAGAAATTGAAGTTATCTATAGTCATATGAAAAATGCTCTAAATCACTAGTGATTAGGGAAATGCAAATCAAAACAACTCTGAGGTACCACATCATTCCTATCAGGTAGCTAACATGACCAAACAGGAAAATGATAAATGTTGGAGAAGATGTGGGGAAAATTGGAACACTAATGCATTGTTGGCAGAGTTGTGAACTGATCCAACCATTTTGGAGAGCAATTTGGAACTGTGCTCAAAGGGCTATAAAACTGTGCATACCCTTTGACCCAGCAATACCACTTCTAGGTTTGTATCCCAAAGAGACCATAAAATGGGGGAAAGACCCACATATATAAAAATATTTATAGCAGCTCTTTTTGTGGTAGCTAAGAACTGGAAATTGAGGGGATGCCCATCAATTGGGAAATGGCTGAACAAGTTGTGTTATATGAATGTAATGGAATACTATTGTTCCATAAGAAATGATGAGCAGATGAACTTCAGAAAAACCTGGAAAGACTTACATGAACTGATGTTGAGTGAAGTGAGTAGAACCAGGAGAACATTATACACAGTAACAGCAACATTGTGCAATGACTATCTTTGATAGACTTAGCTCTTCTTAGCAATGCAAGGATCTAAGACAACTCCAAAAGACTCATGATGGAAAATGCTATCCACATCCAGAAAAATAACTATGGACTTTGAATGCAGATCAAAGTTACTATTTGCTCTCTCTCTCTCTCTCTCTCTCTCTCTCTCTCTCTCTCTCTCTCTCTCTCTCTCTCTCGTTTCTTCTTTCTCGTGGTTCCTCCCATTGGTTCAAATTCTTTACAACATGACTAATGTGAAAATATGTTTAATGTGAATGTATACATTGAACCAATATCAAATTGTATGCCATCTTAGGGTGTAGGGAGGAGAGAGAATGGGAAAGAATTTGGAATTCAAAATTTTATGAAAGTGAATGTTGAAAACTAAAAATACATTAATTAATAAAAAATAAATTTGCAGATGACAGAAAACAGAACAATATCTAACACACTAGATGTCAGATCTAAAAAGTTCTCAGTAGGCAACAAATATGGGACAATTGAAGATGAAATATAATTAGAATAAATGTAAACTCCTTCATTTGGTAAAGAAAATCTACCTCTAAATTACAGGATGGCCTCAATTGATAAATGGTCAAAGGACAGTTTTCAGATGAAGAGATCAAAACTACCTATTCACATAAAAATGTCCTAAGTCACTATTGATTAGTGAAACACAAATTCACAAATTTCACAAATTAGTGAAAAACAACTCTGAAGTATTACCCCACACCTATCAGATTGCTAATATGACAGGAAAGGAAAATTATAAATATTGGAGGGGATGGGGGAAAATTGGAACCTAATGAACAGTTGGCGAAGTTGTGAATTGATCCAAACATTCTAGACCTATGCCCAAAGGAATATAAAACTGTGCATACCCTTTGACCCAGCAATACCACTACTAGGTCAGTATCCCAAAGAGATTCAAAATAAAAGGGAAAAGAACCTGTTTGCACAAAAATATTTATAGTAGCTCTTTTAGTAGTGACAAAGAATTGGAAATTGATGGGAAGCCCATCAATTGGGGAATGGCTAAACAAATTGTTATATATGATTATGATGATATACTATTGCAGTATAAGAAATTATGAATAAGGGTGGGTTTCAGAAAAATGACTTATAGAAACATGCAAAATGAAGTGAGCAGAACAATAATAGCAATATTGTACCATGATCGACTGTGAATGACTTAGCTATTGTCAATAATATAATGATACAAGACAATTCCAAAAGACCTCATGATGAAAAATGCTATCCATCTGCAGAGAAAGAACTGATGGAGTCTGAATGCAGATTGAAACATACTGTTTTTCACTTTATTTTTTTTTCATGTTTTTTTGGTCTGGTTTTTTTTCACAACATGACTACTATGGAAATATGTTTTGCATGATTGCACATGAATAACCTACATAAAACTGCTTACCATCTCAGGGAAAGGGGAGCAGAGGGACAGAGAGGACAGAATTTGCAACTTAAAATATTAAAAAAATGTTAAAAATTGGTTTTATATGCAACTGGGAAAAATAAAATATTATTCAAAAAGAAGAAAAAATAACAAAATTACAAGATAGCAAAAGGTATGACTAGATGCTTTTTTGTGAGTTATAAGTACAATGTGAGTTAATAATGCAACATGACAGCTAAAAAAAATCCACCCTAATGTAATCTTGTATTTGTTGTTCAACCATTTTTCATTCATGTCTTACTCTTCATCACCCCATTTGGGGTTTCTTGACAAAGACACATTTTGTGAGAAGCTATAACATATTTAAAGGAGGGTCTTGAGGATGATGAGGAAACTAAAAACATATTATATGAGAAACTGAGAATGTAGAGATAATTAAGGTAGAGTGTGAAAGTCACTTAATCTATCTAGGCCTCATTTTTTGTCATCAAAGAATGAGGAAGTTGGAACAGGTAGTCTCTATGGTCCCTTTCATTACTAAATCTTTAATCTTATGTTTATCCTAGAAAAATCAAAGACTGGAGTTGGGGTGGGGTAGGTGGGGAATGATAGTTTTCGCAAAGTTTTGACAGGCTGTCATATGGTAGAGCAATTAGACTCATTTTTCTTGGCCTCAAAGGCATAATTAAGAGCATTGGGTAGAAAATGCAGAAGTTGTATTTATTGTCCATGGACATGTCTTTCTAACCATCTGAACCGTCAAAAAGTGGAATGGATTGCCTCAGGAGTCAGTAAGTTCACCATTATTAGATGTCTTTCAGTTGAAGCTAGATGTCCAGGTTGCTGAATATGGAGTAAAGGATATTCCTCTCCAAATATGAGTTGGTCCAGATAGCACCTGAGGTTCCTTCTGACTCAGATTCTCTGAGTAGAGAAAGATGAATCAGAATGATGCAGTTGATTGGCCATTTTGAATGCTAGACTGAGAAATTCCAATGTGATTCAATGAAATTGGAGGAGCTATGTATTCTTGAACAATAGAATGAGAAGATTTAAATATTATCAGGAGTTGGGGAGTTAACTAGACTATGTTATACAAGAGAGACTGTTGCATAATAAAGAGCCTGCTTTAGTATTAGAAAGACATGAGATCAAGTTTCACCTCTAATCCACACTGGCTTTGTGACTCTGGACGAAGTCATTTTACCTCTTTAAGCTCTAGACAACTCTCTAAAATTTGTTAAAGTTGAAGAAAAGATGCCAGCTTACACTTGCTTCCTTACCAGAAATTTCCCTATGCCTGTGAATTTGTAGGACCAGTCCCTTTATGAAAGACAAGAATGGGCAAAAGATTGAAGAGAGGGAAGTCAGAGTCACCATTCTATGTAATATTGAAGACTGATCCATATATCAAAATATGTTTTAAGAATTATTATTGGAACTGAAGGACAGATGATATTAAGATAGATTATGGTAACCTGTGGGTATTTCTTATAGGGATATAACTATAACATGGATTATATTAAGTGTGATATGAGAAGTGAGATATTGTATGAAGATAGATAATCATAATCTTGAGGTTCTTTACATTGAAGACAGGATTTTATACTGAAAAAAAGAATTGCATTTAGAATCAGAGTATTGGTTTCATCCCCTCTTTTTATACTTACTACACCTTAGTTTCCTAATCTGTAAAATGTTGGGGTTAGATTAAAGTGGTCACTATGATCCATTAAAGCTATTAATTCTATGATTCATCAAAACAGACATAGCAAATGAAGCTCCCCTACCATGGGCTAGCAAACATAGTCAACCTGTTAAAACTTAGCAGAGAAAAACTTTCAAGAGGACACAATTTGTTTTTTTGGCAGATATTAATGAATATTCAAGAAATGGTCCTTCTGGGAAAGGTAAGAAGTCATTTGGAGGGGCAGGAGAACAATCACACATAATTGTTAATCGACACAAAGTTTTAAGACAAGTACTTAGGCATAAAAACATGATTCAACAGCCTTGCTTCATTTTCCAAAAAAAAAAATCTTGTTCATCTTTAAACACATGCCTATCAAGGCATCAGTTTTTAAATAGTTTTAAATGTTAAATGTTAAATATGTTAGACATATTAAATATGTTTTAACTAACGTTACCATATATCTACTTTGCTTGTATCTTGTGCATACAAGACACAATGTACGTACATGATTGATGCATATGACATCTTAACCATTAGAATGAAAGCTTACTGAGGGCAGGAACTCATTTTTGTTTCTTTGTAGCCTGGAACTCGACACAATGCATGCCACATGCAACTGTAAGTTCTTGTAAGAACTTGCTAACTGATTTATTATAATAATATTAAATAATTTGCATTTTATGGTTCACAATGCACTTTTTCACAATGATTCTGTGAGATATCTTTTCAAAGGTGAGGAAACTGATGCTTGGAGAGGGGTCTTGATCATGGTTTAATTTGTACCAAAGCCAGGACTCATGTTGCTGCTGAATAACACAAATGCTATAGAGCCAGGAAAAAAAGCCCAGACAATCCTTTGTTTTATATAGCAAAGACACTGGCATTTTCTCCATTTATTCCTTTTTTCTTTCACTTAACCCCACCCCCTAGAAACAGACTCTGCCTCTGACTTCAACTTTTTATATATATATATAATTTTCAAAAGTACTAGAAACCCCTCCAACCATATCCAGACTAGAACTTTCATCATGAATGGCTGCCAGAGAAAGCAAATGGATAGCATGCCCTTAAGCAGAAAGCAGGTAAAATTTCCATTACTATTCCCTGTCAGGTGTGGCTGGTGGGTGAAAGCATGAAATAGGAGAATAAATGTTATGGTATTTATTTAAGAGATACTGGTAGACTGGAAATTGTTTGTTTTTAAATGTCCACCTACAACTGGATAGAGGCTGACACTATTTTGGTTTTCTCTTTCAAAGTCAGTTTCAGGTGTGTAATATGTGCCACAGTGATATCATCTAATGGTACCCATTCAAAACTAAATTCCTTTGTCACTTGATAAGTATAAGCTTTTTGACAGAGATGCCTATGACCTAGCAAATTGTCTGAATTTTATAGTTATCTTGGCTTAAATCCCACTGAAAAAATGCCATAGAGAAAAACTTTCCAGTGTACTAACAAAAACCCTAACATGTAAGCATCCTGCAAATTATGGAACTCAGTCTCAAAATCACATCCAGAATATACATCCTATTCCATTTCAACCATTTGGAGACATGCAGAAGATTTCACGGAAATCTCACAGCCACCAGATAATGCCAAAGTAAGAAGTCTTTATTATGGGCACATGAAAGGGAAAACTTACAGAGACAACCTGGGTGAGAATACAAGGAGTAAGGAGCAACAAGAAAAAGATTAATCCATCTAGGGCAGCAGGCAATGCCACAACATTGTGGCAGATAAGGGAAGCAAACAGGCTATTCATTGATTCAGGCTTTACCATAGAATTTTTAGGTCAGGTACTCATGAGGATGAGAACAGATTGTTGGGTCATACCACTAGAGACTTCCTGCTAAGTTGAAATTCAACTGCGTATTTAATCAGCTCTATTTTATTGGGTATTTAAAAATATATATATATTGAGACCCCCTCCCAGTGCTATCATTTCACAATAATCACTGCCTACTTCAATTCAACCTTCTCATGCATGTAACAAAGAAATATAGGTAAAGTAAAATACAGGTAAAGTAAAACAAAGTGAAACATTGATCACATAAGATGCCATACACCTAACTCAGTATTTGTAGTTTCCTATATCTCCACCAAGAAGATTAGGAGACAAGTATTTAATTCTAGTCTAGCTCTTCTATCTCAGTGAACAGCTTCATGGCCCCTTCTGCTCCCCTCAGGGCAGGAATCGATGTCCCTTGAAGAAAGGCAAACAAGATTCCAGAGATATCTGTCCATACTTCTCCTCAAGTCATCTGTTTATAAGTTCAGAGATCCCATGTGGATATACACATCTCAGATGGGCAGCACAACCTTATATACAGAGATTGCCTGGATAATCTATCAGATAAGATGTGAAGCATAGTCTGCTGCCTGAGTCTGGCTAGATATAATCAATCATGTATGTTAACCCTGAATGATGTATCAATCAGGATGATCTGGTCCTAGGGCAATGGTTCTAATGTTGAGTGGATTATATCACCCAGGGTAAGGTCTGTCCAAGTCTTTTGGTCCAAAGTAAACAGTAGCAGGATAAATGGTCCAGAGATGTTTGGGTCGATAGTTGGCCGTGGTTCAAAGCATGGTCTGAAGTGCATTATTTGATTTTCAGCATCTCTACTTTTGTGTGTATGTTGGAGTTTTTAATTTGCTGATTTTCTAATTTTTCAAAGTTATGTGCTTAATTTGTTGGTCCTTTTTTTTCTTTTCTATTGATTTAAGTGTTTATGTATATGTTAATGTACATATGTACAAACAAACATATACTCTATCTAAACATTATATATATATACATATACATACACATATTATATATAGTTGGAATCATTACCATTTTATATTACATAATCTCACATGGGCTGTCAATGCAGAAAAGTAATCTTTTGACACTTCCTAACTGACTCTCTAGCCAAACAGGATTTGCTACTGGTAGTAGAAAACTGTAGAAATCGGATTCAAATGTGAGTCCTCTTTCTGATCTTTCTATAATATCACACTGATTTCGAAGCACATATTTCCTCCTTATTTATCCCCAGCCCTAAGAAGAAGGAAGGAGGCCAGGATCTTCAACACCATCATATAGCTTAGATATTTGATGCATAAAAAAGGTAAACGAGTTACTCAAGGTTACACAGAAAATAAATGCCAACTTTTCGCACCACTCTTCCCAACACACATACAGTTCGGAGTACTGGACCTGGAAACAGGAAGACCAAAGTTCAAATCTGGCCTCAGAAACTTATTAGGTGTGTGACCCTGGACAAATCAGTTGACTTTTGCCTTCCTCAGTTTCCTCATCTATAAAGTAGGGTTAACAATAATATTCATCTCCCAGGGCTGTTGTGAGGATAAAATGAGACAACATTTTGTAAAGCACTTTATGAACCTTAAAGTGCTAGACAAATGTAAGCTATTATTGAAGACAAAGACTGTCTTCTGCTTCTTTTTGTATCTCAGCACTAGTGTGGGGCCAACACATAGTGGGCACTTAATAAATGTTTATTGATTGATTATCATTGCTATTATTCCTCACTTTCATTTTGGGAATATACACCAAATGGCACTGTCAGCTTTCCTCTCTAAACCAATAGAAGCAATATTCCTAGAAGCTTTATGCAACAGGAACCTATACCTTAGGCCCACTACTATTATTTCAGAAATACAGCTAATTTCACAAGGCTGTTTTTAGGAAAATTAAATCTGTCAGAATTATTTTTAAGGAAGCCATTAGGCAGTCATATACACACATGCACACACACACACACACACACACACACACAGAATGCTCTGGTTTCAGTCTGGGTCTTTACCCTACAGAACCATTCCTTCTTGACATGAAAGGACTTTTAATACTAAGGACCACTTCATCTTAATTATTTTGGACATAATATGAAAATACATTTCCACACAGTAAAGTATGAAATGGCATTTTATTTCAAAATTATCACAGTATTAAATGAAATGGATATGAATAATAAGGAAAACTGCATTTTAATACTAAAGGCAATAGCTGTAACAGCCACACTTACTCAGTGGAATTGTTTTTGTACCACAATGATGAAATTGTGCAGACACTCCATGCAATAAATTAAATAATATATGAACTAAGTACTATTAAATCACATTTAAATATACTGTGCTTGATTGCTAGAGTGAAATTTAGAGTATACACTAGGGAAATCAAGTTGTTTTGAGCTAAGTTATTTGGTCCTTAAATAAATTATGCCCTGATAATTCATGAGCATACAGAACTTTGCTCTAGACAAAAAAAAAAAAAGAAAATATTCTAATACAAGTATATGAGGTAAAATCAGATGGTTAGAGTTTGTTGTTTTCACTCTTAGAAATTAAGCTGGTTCTTCAAGATTAAAAATTATATTCTTTTTTTGTGATTAGTAATTTCTAGGTTGTTTTTTCAGTTTCGATTGTTAGGGGTAAAAAGTCTGATGCATTGCCTTTATTTTTAGTAGACTTACCAACGTACTGGAAATAGGAAGAAGGAAAGCTTTAATCCCATTTTCCTACCCAGAACTTCTTATTCTACCTCCAACACATATACACACACATATATAATGTATACATAGATACACATTCATACATATAAAATCTATACATGCATAATTTAGACACATATGCATATGTACAATATGCATATTCATGCCCATGTAAAGTCATATACATGTATACACATAATATGCATACACATTTGTGTATATACATGAGTATACACAATGCATTCATATAATCACAGATGTATCTGAACATGTACACATATATACATGTATGCACTTATACACTCATACACATATTGATATGTGGACATGTGATTTAATGCATGTGTCATGCACACATGCATAGGCATGCAAATACATATATACACACACATACCTGACAAAAGGGGAATTACCAGATTATGTATACAATAGCAAAGGCAATTTAAGGGACAACTTAACTTTGATGATCACATCTGTCAAGGCATTCACACCTCATTCCTTATATGATCCTGATCTGTAAGAGAGTTTAAAGATCATTTAACCTACCATCTTCATTTTGCAGATAGAAACTTGAGGTCCAGAAAGTTTAAGTGACTGGTCTGATGCTACAGGAATGATAGTGAGAGGATTCAGAACCAGGCCTTCTGCCTCCCATCCAGTGCTCTTTTCCCAGCACCACATAGCTTGTCATGTGACTAAGGCATCTGGCCATGTTTTCCTTGGACATGGCATATGTAGGACAATATTCAGGAGTAGAACTAAGCCCACAGATGATCAAACATCTTTCACAGCATTCATATGATTAGAAAGCTATTTCTTAATATCAATTATAGAAGAGTTCATTTGCGTAAGCTGTCCTCCATGTACAGAATGTGTCTGTACTTTTTCACCATTTCTCTGGCTTCTTATCTTTTTTCAAGGTACATTTTAGGGGCATTTCTTATGTGTGAAGACTTCTCTCATCTCCCCATTTACTAGTGCTCTCTTCTTCCTCAAATTGCCTTGTACTATATATTTCACATCCCCCAGGAGAATGTAAGTTTGGGATTATTTCTTTTTTGTCTACATATTCTTGGTGCCTAGCATAGTGCCAGGCAGGATGGAATTGGAGACGAAGACATTCCTTTATCAAAGATGCATCAAGGTAGAGGAGGATTTATTACCTGCAATGATGAACACAATGGCCACAGGAAAAGAGAGAGGAAAATAAAGAGAGAGTTTCTGTTTCTTCCATGATTTTAGTGTCCTGGACCTTATGCTTAAAAGAGTGACCTCTGAGAAAAGGAAAAACATTAGATGAGATTGATGCCCATAGCTAACTCTGAAGAATATAGACTCTATCTTGTTTCCTCTTTCTGAGGGTTCCTCCTATTGGTTCTCATTCTTACTTACAACGTCACTAATGTGAAAATATGTGTAATAGGAATGCATATGTATAGCCTACATCAGATTGTGCACCATATTGGGGAGGGTAGTGGGGAGGAAGGGGGAGATAAACTTTAAATTCAAAGAATGGAAGTGGTTATTGATAAATCAAAATAAATTAATAAAAAAAGAATATAGACTCTACCATGTAATACCTTTGTGAACCTGAATAAATCTTTTAGTCCTCCTTGGCCTCAGTTTCCTGATCTATAAATTGAAGGGACCAGATACACTTTCAGGCGTTTTCCATTTCTATGTCTATAATCACAGCTACAGGGATTACATTGCAAGGGAACTGGCAGAAATGGAAAAGTAGGAGAGGAGGAGAAAGAATTTCACTCTCTTACCCAATTGCTCTTACAAACATAAAAAAAAAAGATCAAAGCCGTGTCACTGGAAGAGAAGATCAAATGTAAGTTTGTCTATGAACAACCTGTGTACATTTTTATACTGAAATTTCCACATTAGCAACTGTCACAGTAGCTCAACTTTAGTTGTTGTGTAACTCCAATATGCCACAGGATCAGTGATGTCATTGTCATTATTTCCTCAGACGATGTTGATTGTAACCCATCTATGCTAGCCTGACTAGTGCATGACTCCTTCCTCGTAATCCCATAAATATTCACAGAAAGTCCACCCAGTGTGCAAGGGACTTTATCACATTTTTGACAATTTAGAGATAACAATGAAACATGCAGGTAATGCCTCACATGACCAGTCCTCTTTTTTTTGTAGTAATGTATTTCTTTCATGATCTACTTTACATGGCTTCTCCTATGTAATTCCTTATTTGTTTTAAGTTGCAGCCCACTTTTACCAACTATTCACATCCCCATTGTCCTTTGGATGTTTCTTAACTTCAATTCTTTAGAGGCTAAGATGTTATATGGGTTGCAGCTATACAACATCACCTGAAGAATGTTAAGGGCTATACAAATGGACTCCTGAATCAATGAGGAACTTGGTGTCATTTAAAAAAAATGTAATTTCCCAAAAGAAATCCAACCTACATCCCTGCTGTTCGGTACCAGCACAATTTCTATTTCTATTTCCTGTGTCTATGCCAGATAATCCATATTGTCCATTGAATTGCATATCATAGTGTGGAGAAGGCATTCTTCATCCTCTTAGATTTTGCTATGTATGTGTTGATACCTGTGTAATCTTATTGGGAAGGCACTAACATCAAGGAGGATTGGGAAAGACTTCTTGCAGAGGAAGAGGTTTTAGCTGAGACTTCAGGGAAGCCAGGAGGTAGAGGTGAGGTGGGAAATATTTCCTGGTATGAGGAACATTCAATATAAATACAGAGAGAAGGGGATGGGTTGTCCTTTGTGAGGAATAATCAGAAGGCCAGATATGATATTTAAAATGTAATGGCACCAACATCCTTGATGGTGATTAGTTTGTAATTCAACATTTTCTTTTATGAGTCTCCTACAAGACTCTGCATTCCTCCAAATTTTGGTGAAATGTCATCCACAAAAAGAAACATATAGCATATATCACCATCTCTCAGGAATCTGTCTTTGACTTGGACTCTGTGCAATACTAATATGATATTACCTAGACTTCCTCTGTGACAGTGGCAAACAGCTGTTTGGGGGGGGGGGCATATATATTTTACCTGATACAATTAATTGTATTCATACTGATATTGATATTTGGAGAGTCAAAAAACAAATTGTTTCTGTTTTTTCATCTTTCAAGATCTCTTTGTGATTTTAACAGATACATTGGAAGCATATTGTTAGAAAAGATCCTTTAAAGTGAGGTTTTGATACACTACGTCAATTTTTTGTATAGTATAGAAACAATAAGGGCAATGAGATAATGCATTCTCTACCCCAACATTCCTCTTTAAACAACTTTAATATAATGCGTCAAATAAAATTCTGGAGTAGCAAAGTCAATAAAAGGTCAGAGTAAGACATTCTTCCAGCCCAAGCCAACATAGGAAGTCAGAAAAAAAGAGCTCTGTGACACAGGGAAGAGGCTGGTACAAAGCCCCTGTGGATGAAACACCAGGGGTAGGGCTAGGTAGTGGCAACAGAAGCAACAGCAGCTTAAGGAGCTTTCAAGCCAGAGATAGTAAAAAGACCTGGCAACTGGTCAGAAAGAGATTATAAGATATCCCCTGTGCTACCACTGGACACCGGGATCAAATGCTATTTGAAAATTCCATTGCTTATACCTAATTCTGGGTCATAGTTCAAGGGCAGAGAGCAGCACTTGTGATCAAGGGGGAATAAAAGCTCTGAAGATCAGCATCATTTCTGGTACTAAGGGAGGAGGGGCCCTGAGAAGTAGTATCAATTACAATCCAAAATGATCAGGGGTCTTTCCTGGATAAGAATGAGAATGCAGACCTAAAAAGTCACTCTCCCCAGATGACACAATCTTAAAAACATAAAAACTTTAAAAACCCCAGAGCTATCTCTGAAAACAGCAGTGTGAGAAAACCTGAAGCTTGAGAAAATGCTTTCCCCACTACTTCCATTCCAGGAACAAAGCCCAACATTAACATATAATTCCAAATCAAGAAATAGGGTGGGAAAATGAGCAAAAACCAAAAATAGAACCTGATCATCTAAAGCTACTATGGTAACAGGGAAGATCAAGACACAAACTCAGAAAAAGACAATGAAGTCAAAAGAGCTACAAACAAAGCCTCAAAGGAAAAAAAAAATTGAATTGGACACAAGTACAACAAGAATTCCTGGAAAAGCTAAAAATGATTTTCAAAATCAAATAAAACTGGTGGAGGAAAATTCAGATAAAGAAATAAAAACAAAGGAAGAAGATTATGAAAAGACAATTCACATCTTGGTAAAAGAGGCACAAAAAAATTAACTAAAGAAAATAACATCTTATAAAACAGAATTGGCCAAATGGAAAAAGAGCTACAAAATCTCACTGAAGAAAATAATTCCTTAAAAATTAGAATTGAGTTAATAGAAGTGAATGACTCCATGAGATATCAAGAAAAAATAAAATAGTCAAAAGAATGAAAAAATAGAAGAAAATGTGCATATCTCATAAAAAATTGACTTGTAAAATAGAATGAAGAAATATAATTTAAGAATTATTGGATTACCTGAGAGCCATGATCAATGAAAGAGCCTAGACACCATATTTTAAGAAATTACCAAGGAAAACTGCCCCAATATCCTACAACCAGAGGACAAAATAGAAATTGAAAGAATCCATAGATCACCTCCTGAAAGAGATCCCAAAGTGAAAACTCCCAGCAAAAATTCCAGAGCTCCTAGGTCAAAATGAAAATACTTCAGGAAGAAGTCATGCAAATACCATGGAGCCACAGTCAGGATCACACAAGATTTATCAGCTACCACTTTGAAGGACTAGAGGGCTTGGAATATGATACTCCAGAAGGCAAAAGAGCTGGAATTATAACCAAGAATAACTTACCTAGAAAACAATATAATCCATCAAGGGAAAAAAATTGATATTTAATTAAATGGAGGACTTTCAAGCATTCCTGATAAAAAGAACAAAGCTGAAAGAAAACTTTACTTTCAAATACAAGACTCAAGGGAAGTATAAAAAGGTGAATGTGAAAAAGAAATCATAAGGGACTCAAGAAGGTTAAACATTTTACCTTTCTCTATGGCAAGATGATATACGTATCTTCTAAAAACTTTACTATTATTAGGGCAGTTAAAGGAATTCTACCTAAAAAGAGTGTTCAGTAGTGAGTCAATTATATTGGGATGATGGTAAAAAAGTGGATAGGCAAGAAAGAGAAATGCCCTGAGGAAAGGGGGAAGGGAGAGGAAGAATGGGGAAAATTATTTCACATAAAAGAGGCATGCAAGGAAGAGCTTTTAGAGTGGACGGGAAAATATTGTGGAGGGGAATAACACTTGAACCTTACTCACATTTAAATTGGTTCAAGAAGGGATACACACACACACATGCTCAATTAGTAATAGAAATTTATCTTACCCAACAGGGAAGTAGGAGGAGAAGGGGATAAGAGAAAGGAAAAAGTGATAAAAGTGAGGGCAGATAAAAGAAGGCAGCAGTCAGAAACAAAACAGACTTTAAAGGAGAGGCAGGATAAAAAGAAAGGAAAGGACAAATAGAAAAAATAGGATGGAGGGAAAAGCACAGTTAGTAATCATAACTGTGAATGTGAATGTGAATGTAATGAACTCACTCATAAAGCAGAATCAGATAGCAGAATGGATTAAAAACCAAAATCTAGTGATATGGCATTCACACGCATACACACATTTGAAACAGAAAAACATACACAAAGATTTAAAATAAGGGGATGGAGCAGAATCTATTATGTTTCAGTTGAAGTAAAAAAGGTAGGGATAGCAATTATGTGCTCAGACAAAGAAAAAACAAAAATGAACCTAATTAAAAGGAATAAGCAGGGAAATTAGGAAAAGGGAACATAGACAATGAAATAATATCAATATAACCACGTACGCACCAAATGGCATAGCATCCAAATTCTTAAATGAAAAGTTAAATGAATTACAGACAGAAATAGACAGTAAAAAAAAAACTTTTCCCCCTCCAAACTAAATAAGTCTAACCATAAAATAAATAAGAAAGAAGTCAAAGAGATGAATAGCATATTAGAAAAGTTAGATATGATCATTCTCTGGAGAAAACTGAATAGAAGTAGAAAGGAGGAAACATTTTTCTTAGCTCTAAATAGAACCTTCACAAAAATTGACCAGGTATTAGGACATAAAAACCTCACAAACAAATGCAAAATGCAGAAATATTAATGTACCGTTCTCAGACCATAATGCAATAAAATTACATTTCATAAATTGCCATGGAAGCATAAATTAAAAGCTGATTGGAAACTAAATAATCTAAACCTAAAGAATGGGTGAATAAAATAACAAAAATATAGAAATAATCAATAATTTCATTCAAGAGAATGACAATGAGAGAACATTCCAAAATTTGTGGGAGGCAGGCAAAGTAGTACGGAGGGGAAAATGTATACCTCAAAATGTGTACATCAATAAAGGAAAGAGGAGCAGATCAATGAATCAGGCTTGCAATTAAAAAAAAAAACCCCAAACACCAAAATGAAAGTTCGGAACATTAAAGAAAGGATTAATAAAATTGAAAGTTAAAAAATGAACTAATAAATAAAACTAGAATCTGGTTTTATGAAAAAAATGGTTAATTTGATTTTTAAAAAGATATGACTAGTATCAAAAATGAAAAGGGTGAATACACCACTAATGAAGATGAAATTTAAGTAATTATTAGGAGTTAATTTGTCCAATTATATTCCAGTAAAACTGACAATCTAAGTAAAATGGACAAAGATTTACAAAAATATAAACTGCCCAAATTAACAGAAGAGGAGTTAGAACACTTAAATAACCCCACCTTAGAAAAAGAAATTGAACAAGCCATCAATGAGCTCCTTCAGAAAAAATCCCCAAGACCAGCTGAATTTACAAGTGAATTCTATTTAAAGAACAATTAATCCCAATAGTATGTAAACTAGGGGGGAAAGGCTCAAGAAGGAGTCCTACCAAATTTATTTTATGACACAAATATGGTTTTGATATCTAAACCAGGGAGAACAAAAACAGAAAAAGAAAACTCTACACCAATCTTTTTAAAAAATAACATTGCAGAAATTTCAAATGAAATACTAGCAAAGAGATGACAACAGTATATCACAAAGATTATAAACTATGACCAGGTGGGATTTATAACAGGAATACAGGGCTAGTTTAATATTAGCAAAACTATCAATTGGCCATATCAATAACATATTTGACCATATCAATAACAATAACAAAAAAATCATCCAATTATCTCAATAGATGCAGAAAAGGCTTTTGACAAAATACAACACCCATTTCTATTAAAAACACTAGAAAACAAAGGAATAAATGGAACTTTTCTTAAAATGATAGGTAGTATCTATCTAAAACCAAGACCAAACATTATATGTAAAGGGGATAAACTTGAAGCATTCCCAATAAGATCAGGAGTGAAATAAGGATGTTCATTATCACCACTATTATTCAATATTGCACTAAAAATGTGTGTACTATAGCAATAAAACAATAAAAAGGAATTAAAGGAATAAAAACAGACAATGAGGAAAGAAAACAATCACTCTTTGCAGATGACATGATGGTATGCTTAGATAACCCTAGAGAATCAACTAAAAATTAATTGAAACAATTAACAACTTCAGCAAAGTTTCAGGATGCAAAATAAACCAACACAAATCATGAACATTTCTATATACTACCAACAAAACCCAGCAGGAAGCAATAAAAAGAGAAATTCCATAGAAAATAACTGTAGATAATATAAAAAACTTGGGAATCTACCTGCCAAGATAAATCTAGATATTCTATGAACACAATTACAAAATGCTATTCACTGAAATAAAGACAGATCTAAACAACTAGAGAAATATCAATTGCAGATGAGAAAGCAAAGCCAATATAATAAAAATGACATAAATAAATAAGCTAATTTACTTATGCAATGCCATAGCAATCAAACTACCAAATAATTATTTTTGAAAACTAAGGAAAAATAGTAACAAAATTCATTTGGAAGAACAAAACATCAAGAATATCAAGAGGATCAATAAAAAAAAATTACTCTTCTCTATGTATGCATTCAAGTTCAGTTGTTTCTCTCACATTTGCTTCAGTACAATTTCCACCTCCTCTGCACATCTAAGACTGTCAAGCCAACAACAAACAAATCAACAAACAAGTACTAAGCAGCTGCTTAGTGCCAGGTTACTGGGCTGATGATATAAAGAAAGGTGAAAAACAGTCCCTGCTATTAAAAAGCTTATTCTAATGGGGCTGACAACATACAAACAATTGTGTTACATATATACATATATATACATACACACACATATAATTGGAGATCATCTTAGAGGAAAGGCCTTAACTCTAAAGAGGAAGTACTGGGAAAAGCTTTTTTCATAGGGTAGGATTTTATCTGAGACTTGAAGAAATCCAAGGAAGACAGGAGGTGGTGGCGACCTGGGAAAGCTAGCATGGGGCCAGCCATATAAAATGCCCAGAGTTAGGAGATGTTGATCTGTGTAAGGATCAGTCAAGAGGTCAAATGTGATATTTCAAATGTAATAATTCCAATGTTCTTAATGATTACTAGAGTTTGTTCTCCTACTTCCAATTTCATCCTGATAATCTTAGAACAACTTCTGCTCATAATATTCCACCATCTTCCTCTGTAAAATTTTTCAAATAATTTATTTTCCAAGTAAAAATTCCATTTCTTGTCTTTCTGTTTAGTGAGATCAAGGGTTTGGGGGTCGATGCAATTTCTAGGCTTTTTTGGTCTCCTCATTATGGCAATAGACTTGCATTGGTTAACTTTCTGAATGGAATTATCAAAATCATTGTTGATATTTTTTCTTTGTCCATTCTCATTTTTGGCATCAGTAACTAATTTAAGCAAGTCACATTACAAGTGGTTTATTTTACGTCATTTTTCACTTTTATTCTTTTTTCTAGTTTGCATTAATTTTTTACATTATATCATTGGTATGATTTTCATAGACAGTGGATTCAGAAATGTCCATATTAATAACTTTTGCCTTATTTATTAAAATGTAATTTTATGTTACATGATATTTTTATTCATATCTTGTCCATTGTTTTATGATTCTTTATTCAAAGAAAGTTTTCATAAGATTCAAAGCTTCAGTGTGGTCTACAAGTCTTATTTTCCAATGTATCTTTTTTCATCTTCCACTATGCCCACCTTTGCGCTGAAGACACTGATTAGATTTAATTTGTAGGATCTTAAGTTCCTTGTAGAATTTATCTACTTTCTAATTTCCTAAAATCAGTTTTGGCAAAGAAACCACAATTATTTTCATGATCATCTTTCTATAAATAATTTTAATAAGTCCTTTAACATAAGGCCATGTGTTGCCTGAAATGATGTTTCTTTTTGCCTTTGGATGAACACTTAAATCAACTATGACATTTTTATGTCTCCATTTAATGTAGCTAAATTTAGAAAAATTTAGGTAATACCCTTGTTTTAGAGTTTTCAATCTCATGGAAGGACCCTAGTACACTTTAGGTAATTTTATAACTTCTCTTGATTCTTACGTCCCAATAACCTGGGTTCAGAGTTTCCCCATATGCACAAGGAAGGGATTAAACACAATGACCACTAAGATTCCTTTCAACTCTAAATCTATAATTCTTTGGGTCTACAAATAAAAACAACGCAAAAAGACAGTTGAATTCAGATCAAATGACCAACATTAATCACAGAAGACAAATACTGATAATTTTCCTTACTCTGGTAATGGAAAGGGGACTACAGGTGCTGAATGTAGCATGTATGGAAAGCTAAGATTGCTATATTGATCATTTTTCTTAATTATTCTTTGTTATAAAGAGAGGTAGAAGGAGAAGGTAAAGAGGTAGATCAGGAAATGATTATGATGTAAAAAGTCATAAAAACAATAAAACTGTAAAAAAAAAAAGATGAAGGGATTCCCCATCATTGAGTGACTCTGTTCTCTCAGAAGCCTTTTATACAACCTCAGTCATTTACAGCAGGGCCATAAATCATGTACATTACTGCTCTGGATAAATTCAGAAGAATGGTATCAGGAAATTGATCTTCTACATCAATTGTATACTCTGTGACTTCTCAGATTGTCTATAAAACATTGCTTTTACTTGTGACTTTCAACTTGAATAATTTTCAGCAATTGGAATCAACAAACACTGCTCCCCTTCACTGTCCATCTTTGTATAACATAAAAAGGCTTAGCAGTGCCTAGCATATAGTAGGTGCTATATAATTGCTTATTTATTCCCTTCCACTTCCTTCTCTGTGGTCATTGTTCATACAATTTTCCTCAGTTTCCACTAGATGGTAGTCGTGTCTTACTGGATATTATAAGCTCAATGCTGACCTCTGGAGTTTCTCTTTGGGCAGTTCTTCCTAGTTTTTAACAAATTATGTTAGTGTCTGTCTTGTTAGTATGCATTTCTTCCTGGGAAGTTGGGTGGGTTTCATGGCATCATAGATTGAAGACAGAAGGAACTTCAAAACCATCCAGCCTGATCCTCTCATTTTATAGATGAGAAAACTGAGATGTTTTCCAAATGCAAAAGTTTACATCTTCAAAACATCTAAGTAAAGAGGGAGAGGAGGCACATTCTCTGAAACAGGTACAAGGGCTATCATTGTTTTAGAGTTTCAGGGAAATCCTGTTGCAATCTTCATCCAAGTTCAGTTCATTTCTATCCAACAAACATTTATTAAGCATCTACCATACACAAGGTATGAGGCTGGTTACTGTGTAAAGATGACAAATTACATAGGTTCTCGCCTAAGGGAAGCTTTACTCTACTAGGGGTATAGAACATGTAGGTAAGCATAAGGGGTGTGAGTCGTGTGTTTTGCCCATGTAAGTCAGATGTGTCCACTTGAATCTGTCTAAATGGGGCTCACAGGGTGTCACAAATAGGTATCTCTAGAGTTTCCTCTCCCCACCCTTCTCCAAAGGGGACTTTGATTACTGGTGCCAGGAGAAGAGGAAGGATGATGGGATCAGAGGCTGACCATTCTATTCTCCTTGGAGAAATAGGTATTGGTCTAGATTTATATCTCTAAATATTGTTTAGTCAAGTGGAGTTACTTGTTATGTTCAAGCTAAGCCCCTATCACCATCCCTTAATGAAGAAAGAAAGCCACAAGCTACATATCCAGGGTTTGACTCTTTTCCACTATATGGCAGCTTCACAAAGAATACCAATAGCCAATAGCAAATAAACTGATTTATCCAAGCCAATATCAAATAGAAAGCATAAGAAGACTATATACATATATATCATACAATATACAGATATATACAAAATAACACAGCTCTATCTGTGTGTGTGTATGTACATATATAATATACAAACATGTATATAAGTGTGTTACATATATATGTAGAGGGGGGTGAGAAAGAGAGAGAAAAAGGAGAGAATGGATAATAATACGTAAATGAACTCTCTGACTGGAGTGAGAAATCTAAGTTTAATTGAAAAAGTAGAGTCCCATATCTCACCCAAGGGGAAATTCCACGAAGTCTCTAGTGCAGTAAAGCTGGGGATAGGAGTATAATAGAGGTATATCAGCTAAAGAGATTCTAGAACCATATCATCTCTCTCAAAGCTGGAAACCAGAAGATCAAGATATCTGTTCTCTCAAGCTCTCACCAACTGTACCTATCATGTAGGTGCAGTGCACTGAATAATTGATCTCCACTAATGATATGCAAATAGGATTTTAGCTATGGGTTATATAAGTTTAAGAGGATGTAGGTAACACTAGCAGAAAGGGTATCATTGAAGTCTTATTAGAGGATGTGACATCAGAACTTCCTAACTTCCTCCTTGGAACAATATAAATATTCTGAGTTAGAGATAAGAAAAAAATACATCAAAGGCATGGAGGTAAACTTGCCCAAACAGAAAGAGATGGGAAATGGAATATTAAGTTCAAAATACAGCTAATCATCCATTCAGTCAGGAACAGAAATGCATGGGAAGGGGGATGTAATGTGCAAGGGGGAATGTAAAGTTGAAATGGTAGATTGGAGTAAGATTGTAAAAGGTCTTAAATGACAGGCTAAAGAATCTGTGTCTTTTCCTAGGAACAAAAGAGAACCACTGAAGAATTTTGAGCAAGTAAATGTCAGACCTGGGCTTGGGATAGTTAATTTAGCAACTGTGTGGAGGGTGAGCTAGAGAGAGGCAAGACTGGAGGCAAAGGAGATGAATTAGAAGGCTATTACAATAATCCAGGTGAAGAAAGGCTCAACTATAGTAGTAGCTGTGTTATCGGCCATATGAAGAAAGAGAAGGAGTTGGATGTGAGATTTTTTAGAAAGAGATCTAACAAGACTTTGCAATAGATTTAGCACAGGGGGAGAGGAAAGGACAAGATTCAAAGAAAAGAGGAGTCAAATATGACTGAGGTTACAAACCTGTGTGACTAGGATGATGATGACTCCCTTAACAGAAATAGTGATGTTTAGAGAAGGGGTTTATGGTAAAAACTAAAAGCTCTGTTTTGGACATAGTGATTTTGAAATACAAGTGGATATCAATTCCAACTGGTATTTTATAAGTTCAGAAGAAATTAATATTTCTTCTGAATTAATATTTAATTTAATTAATATTAAATAAATTGATATTAAGATTTGGAGAATACGTGATTCTCTACCTCTGTGAGTTGGGTTGACAAGAGATTTCCGAAACAAGGGCTTCCATTTTCTCAGCAGAGTAGTATGTTGGGTCATATTTTGAGAAAGAAAGTGATAAGATAGAATCAAGGGCTTTGAGGAACAAATACCAGATTTGAAACAGTTGACTTGGACAATAAGACAGAAGAATCAAAGGAGGGTGGGACAGAGGAATCAAGGAAGAATATAAAGATTAGTAGGCAGCATAAAAGCGAAGTTGAGTATTAATGTCCATTCTCCCTCTGACACCCTGGAGAAGTCTTGCACTCCAAGAAATACACTCTCTACCTGTGCAGGAACCAATCATTTCTCAACAGTTAGCTCTGTTCAGCATTTGACCGTGATTGCAAACTACCCAAGTTTGTCAAAATTTCTGACATACTTATGGTGTCCTGACTGTCCTGACATTCTTTAGACATGTATACCCTCATTTAGACATCATTTCACCATATTACTTCAGTGGGATAGGAGAACAGGAGAAAAATCCCAACACAGAATATTTATGAATTTTAAGTTTGTCACCTTCCTATCACTAAAATCCCCCTAAGACTCAAGACTGTCATTTTGAAAATACATTGAAAAGAGTACAAAACTTTTTAAAGAAATTTTATAGATGATTGAAAAACAGACTAGCTGGATAATGTAGAGGAGGAAAAACCCAGGGGCCTATTGGACAATGATTCCAGAGTTGGCAGGTGCTTTTGAATAGTGAGTTCTAGAACTTCATGTTCCAGCTGCTTCAGGGAGGTGCCCTGGGGCAATGCGATTGTCTCCCAGGCCTGAAGCCCTGCCTAGTTCCCTACTCTGGCACTGAGTATTTGGTGTCAAAGTGGTGCACACAAGTTGAAGACATTTGAAGCAGAGGCCAAGACCAAGGGTGGAGGAAATGAAACAGCTGCATTATTCAGATGTGCTGAGGACAAATTTTGCCCATGGAAAATTGCTCTCAGTATTCCAGGTATATCCATAAACCCAATTGATTCCAGGTGTTGTTGAAGATCATTCATTCATTAAGCCAATATTTATTGAGTGCCTACTGTGTACAAATGCTAGGTTAAAAACAGAATACATTCAGAGTTTTCCTTCACTTCTGGAATCCTTCCCAATTCCAAATGGCAAGTATTTATTATTGACATATTTTTAGACATTTGCAAACTCAGCAGTTTCTCCAGTATAATTATTGGTTGAGAAATTGGTATGTTAACGTGCTGCATTTCTGTGTAATTACTATCTACACTTTACCTCAGAGTTTGCTTTTCAGCCACAAAGTTGAACTCCAGCTCTCAGTGGTAATGTTTGTGGAAAATTCCATATGTTTTGACCTGGATTTCTTAGTGTTTTCTTAAAGTGGATATTCCAGGCTTTAACTAGAGACTTGTAAGGTAAAACATATTCACAGGAAATCAAGGAAAATTGCATTTCAATACATTGTTTCTTGAAGTGGAAGATCCCACAATCCTAGAGAAAAAAAAAATAACCTTGTGGAAAGGTTGCTGCTATATAATAGTCCCTCTCTGCTGGTTTATGTCTCCTAGTTCGTATGGTTAACTGAAAATGTGCAAATAATTCAGAGAGTTGAAATAGAATACATAGAAAAACAGAAATAGAACAAAGTTCAAATGTCCAAGTTTACTTTTAAAGCATGTTTGACTAAAAGTCACGATGTTTCAATGAATTGTATTTTGTTTTTAAGGACTGAATGTTTCCATGGGGCTGGGGGTGGGGAGGGGAAGTGATATTAACTTTGCAGCAATGAGTATCTTATTATTAATCACTTCAATTCCACAGGCATTTACAAGGCAACTGTAATGACTAAGGCACTGGGCTGGGTGCTGAAGGTAAAAAAGATGAATGAAAAGCAGAGCCAGAACTAGGACCAAGCAAGGTATGCAACCACCTAAGATGCGACGTCAAAGAGAGCACTTTCATATGGAGGTTGATTTTTAAGAAGGAAGTTGTATGTGTTATAGTGAAGACTCTGGTGGACAGAAACTGACAAGTCACAATTTATAAATCTTGTCTAAAATGCATGTACAACTTGAGCAGCTCTTGTGTTATGGTCATTTCAAAGTGCTTTATGTTTTCAAGATGAATCAGTTTCCATTTTGTGCTCACAAGATTTGCTATGACGTTTCATGAACTTTTTTTCCTCTGGTTACTTCTTTCATTTCTTTCCCTCTTTCCTCAGTTGGTTTGATGAAACTCTCTTCTAAAATATCTCACTGCCCTGTTCTTTTGGGCAGAATCATCAGGTCTACCTAGGGATATATATACACATACCTATATATATATATATATATAATATATATATATATATATATAATTTTTTTAAGAATTCTTCAAGGAATATCAGAATTTTTTAGTTGGGACATAAGTGGTCATCTAGTTCAAATGGTACCCAACAATGATCCTTCTACCATATCCAATGACAAGTAGACATCCAGTTTTTGCTTGATACTTTCAATGAAAGAAATCTACTTCTTTCCAAAATCTCTTTCATATTAGAATGTGAGCTACTTGAGTTCCTAGACTGCCTGGCTTTTCTACTTAAATCCCCCGAACTTAGCAAGGGATGCATTGTACACATAGTAAGCTCTTAACAAATTCTTTTTCATTCATTCATTCACATTCATCCATTAATTCATTCCTGAGGTAGCTCCTTCCATTTGCTCATATCTCTAGTTATTAGGTTTGTGTCCTTACATCAAGCTTAAATGTGCCTATTTGCATTGTTCATGGGGAACTAAGCAGAACAAGAGTATTCCCTGCCATGTGTCAGCTTTTCAAATATTTGAAGATGAGGATCATAGCTAACCCTCCACCCCCATCCCCAGTCTTATCTTCTTCAGGATAGCATCCTCAGTTGCTTCGCTGAACCTTGTATGGCATGATTTCAAGTTTTTTCATTTTCCTAGTTGTTCTCCACTTTATAAACATCTTTCTAAAATGTGGTACTTAGAACTGAACACAATAGGCCAAATACAACCTGATCAGGGCAGTATAGATCAAAACATCAATTATGTAGTTCTGGACACTATGCCTTTTTAAATGCAATCTAAGATACATTAGATACTTTTGCTGCTGTATCACATTAATGACTCATATTAAGTTTTCAGTCCACTAAAACAAGTAGGTGGTACAATGGATAGAGTGCTGGGCCTGGAGTCAGGAGACCAGCATTCAGATCTGACCTCAGACATTTACTAGCTGTGTGGCCTCAGACAAGTCACTGAACCTCTCTGCCTTAGTTTCCTCAACTGCAAAAATGGGAATAGAAATAGTATCTACCTCACAAGTTTGTTGTGAAAATAAAATGAAAAATATTTCATTGTGCTTAGCAAAATGCCTGGCATATAGTAGGTGCTATATTAATGCTTATTCTCTACCCTTCCCCCCAAAACCTTTAAACAAATTTAGCCAAACTGCTATCTAGTCATATCTCCCCCATTGTTTATGTGAATTTTATTTTTAAACCAAGTATGACCAATTTTATCTATGTGGATTTTGATCTTATGTGATTTAGTCCAATGCTCTAACCTGTCAAAATCTTTTGAATCCTGATTCTTTTGCCCAAAGTGCCAGTGATCCTTCCTATCTCTATTATCTACTATTATGAAAGGCACATCATCTATCTTTTTTTTTTCTGAATTGTTTTTATAAGTACACTGAATAGCTTGGGCCAAGTATAGATTGCAAGGACCCTATACTGGACAATTCCTCCCCAAGAGAGATTGAACTATTAATAAGTAAATGATGAAATGATAAACCCCTTCACCATTTTTGACTTCTCACATGTCTCCAATATTTTTGTTTCAAAAACAATCTCAGAAACTCTGTGAAATATTTTGCTAAAATATAGGAAAATGACAGCCTTCTCCTGACCTACTAGTTTATAAATCCCATCAAGAAAGGAAACAGGGGCAGCTAGGTGGTGTAGTGGATAGAGCACAAGGCCTGGAGACAGGAGGACCTGAGTTCAAATTTGGCCTCAGACCATCTACTTGACACTGACTGTGTGACCCTGGACAAGTCACTTAACCCCAACTGCCTCACCAAAAAAAAAAAAAAAGGAAATTAAGATTAGTCTGGCCTGACTTGGGTCTTTTTGTCCATTTCTTACTAAATGTCCTCTAACCATTCTTTTAATCAAACTAAAATTTTCACTGGACTCAAAGTCAAGTCCATTGGCCTACAGCTTGCAGATTGCACATTCTCCCACTCCTTCAAAAAAAAATTCATGACATTTCAACTTTTCCAATCCTACAGTGTGCCAGTCGTGCCATGCACTCTCCTTCTAACAGGAGCAGGCTGCCAAGGTCATACTTACCAGTCTTCGGAGCCCACCCGGATAAACATAGAGCCGAGCCGATCGGGAAGTGCAAGCACTCAAACTTTATTCAGAAGCCATCACAGCAAGGCCAAGCAGGAAAGCAAGAGCAAGAGAGCAGGAGCAAGAGAGAGCGAGCTCCGACCCCTACCGCCCCTTATATACCTTCCTAGCCCCTCCTCCTCAGCCTGCCTACTAGTGAATGATTGTAGGATCAGATACCGGAAGGGGATGTCTGGGATTAGTGCTGCACAAAGGGAGAGGACGTGACACAGGAAGGTAGGTCCGGATACCGGAAGGAGATGTCTGGGGTTAGCACTGCACCTAGGGAGAGGACTAGACAAAGGGAGCTCATTCTCTGCCGTCCCACTCTCACGTGGCACAGCCCCCTGCCTCAGGAGCACATGCTCCGGCTACTTCCCCGTATCCTGTTCCTACCCCAGTTCACCACAACTCCACATGGCACAGCCCCCTGCCTCGGGAGCATGAGCTCTGGTTACTTCCTAATATCCTGTGCCCCATCTTGCCACAACCCCCACGTGGCACGTAGCCAACATCAGACAACCCCTCACAATTCCCCCTTTTTGTTTAATTGAGGGGGCAGAGACGGGGTCTCAATACTAGGGCCTAGGATTTGAGTGCCTCTATTGAACCTCTAAGAATCCTAAGGAAACACCCTAATATAGTGGGTAGTAACAATAACAGTATAAATGCAAAAAGAGCTATAAATGCCCAATGGGTTATAAGGGAGGGGATGGGGAAAGAGGTATGCTTAATCCAATCGCTAAGGTGATGAACAATATCATCAGTCTCGTGCTGGTGCCAAGTGTCAGATATGTTCCGCGCCAGTCTAATTAACACCCTCAAAGCCTGAAGAGTGTCATTTATGCTTTGTGAAAGGGCGTCACAAGTGGCGTTATGGTTTAAGGGTATTACACAAATGGATCGATATCAGCCATCGCATGGCAACTGCTGTCTCAATTCCAGCCACATAAGTTCATTCCCAATGTCCTGGGTAGCCAATACTATTTTTTGAATCTGCTCCTCCAGCTGCTGATCAATATCAGCCTGCACTTGGAGGGCGTGGGCGAATTTATTGACCAGCTCCTCTATTTGTGAGGCAAGCAATTGCTGTCAGCTATATAAGTCCTGTATCTGGAACTCCTCGAAGATGGATGCCGCCAAAGCAAGTGCCCCCAGCCATTCTCTCTTGTGTTGACGATAATTGACAGGGGTGCCCAGGGCACTGGAGCTGACGCAACCTGTGGCAAACTCCCGATCATGCAAAAAAGTGAAAACAGTTTACTCAGTTTAGTCATCCTGACTGTCTTTTCCTTCTTCTCTGTCTGAATTTTCTGTTGACTGTGTTTCTTCTCCCATCCTTGTTGTCTCTCCCGGGGCTTCTTCAACTCGTTTTGCTCTTCTTTCTGGTACCCAGCAGCTCCGACCATCAGGATCTGTAAGACATAAATACCCCAGCCCTCTCCACAACACTACAGATGGGCCTTGCCAGTTTCCCTCATTGTCCTTCCAGAGGACTTTCTGGTTAAGGGATGGTGCATGTAGTGCTGTTTTTAAGGGGCCAGTTGAATTGCAAGTGGGTGGTGTTATTAGCTGTAGCATGCTGGGGGATAGGCCCGTGTCTCTATCTAGACAGAGAAAATTGTATGTATATAAAGCTTTATCCACGTCTGCTTGGGTAGGCCACTGCCCAGAGCCCCGACCTCCTACTCCACCTTTTTGTTTACTGAGGGTGGCTTTCAAGGTATGATGGGCTCGCTCAACAATAGCCTGACCTGTGGGGTTATAGGGGATCCCTGTAACATGCTTAATGCCAAAGGATGTAAAAAAGGCAGTCATTTGTGTAGATAAATAGGCAGGCCCGTTGTCAGTTTTAATGACGTGAGGGATCCCCACAGAGGCGAAGCAATGGTACAGGTGCTTAATAACTGATGGGGTGTTCTCCTTACTGGATACAGTGGCCATCATAAATTTGGAAAAGGTATCAATGCAGACATGGATAGCGACACGGCCAAGGTGAGCAACATCCATTTGCCACAAGTCATTTGGAAAAAGACCACATGAGTTAATCCCCTTTCTGGGTGGAGGGGGGAGGAAGGGAACACAGCGCACACATCGCCTCACAATTTGTCGAGCCTGTTCACGAGTTAAACCATACAGGCGTCTCAGGGAGCTCTCGGGTAGGTGTAAAAAATCATGGGCTTGTTCAGGAGGGCTGAGGACTGGCAGTAGGGAGCACTGTAAAGCACGATCCGCTACATTATTGCCCTCAAAAATGCCTCCTGAGGTGGACTGATGAGAATAAACATGGAGAATATAGAGGGGGTTGTTTCACTGCAACAAAATTTGCTGTAGCTCACTCAGGAGAAAGGATATGATGGAATTATGAGGTTGGAGGACAGCATCCTCTATGCATCTAAGAACCTTTACTGCATATTGACTATCAGAGATTATGTTTGTGGGCTCAGGATATTTACGGCAAGCATGGAGGATGGCAAAGAGCTCATTTTTCTGGGTAGAGTCATACGGGCTTTCTAATACTGTTATTTCCTTAGAGGCCTCTTGATAAATAGAGGCCTTTCTGTTTTTTGTAGCATCAGTGAAAACATTTGGGCCTTGAACAGGTTTTCCCACAGCCTTTCGTTGGGGGGTTACTAAGGTTATTTGCTCTAGCATAGGGAGGAGCAGGCAGGAGGAATGGGGACTCATCTCGGCCCATTGGGAACAATGTGCCCAAGACCAATAGGTTTGCATAATGGCTTGTCGCTGTCCAGGTTCAAAAGCGAGTAAAGTAAAGGTCACTGCCCAGACAAGTGGACAGCCCTTTGTACTGCAGCTAAGGCTAGTTCCCCTAACATCTCATAATAATTTGGCAGCACCTTGTGAGCCTTCTTTGCATATACAAATTTTAACAATTTGCGACCTTGGTGTATAACACAAAAAGGGCTCTGTTGATTGACCAAGGAGACCTCTATTGTACTTTGGGGGTCCCCTCTGGCGGTCTGGGCCTGGGCAGCAAGTGAGAGTATTTGGGACACTGCCGCCTTAGCAGCAGGAGTCCATGCCTGAGGGGAGTTCAAATCTAAATTTCCTTTTAAGATATCATACAAAGGCTGCATCACAGCAGGAGGAATGGGCGTATGGCCCGGAGCCATTGGATCTGTCCCACTAACTTTTGGAAGTGATTCAAAGTGGTTATCTTATCAAGCCCTAGTTCAGGAATTTGATTGATAATAGAAACAGCCTCCATACGAAGGCCCAGGTATGTGAGTGGGTAGTTTTGTTGGACCTTATCAGGGGCCACCACCAGACCATAATGAGTAAGAACAGAGATGGTTTCTTTTACCAATCTTGCTAGTGTCTCATCAGTGCTAGTGGCCAATAAAATATCGTCCATATAATGAAGTATTGTGGCTTTAGGCCATTTGTCCCTGATAGGGTCCAGCACTCTCCCCACTTAAGCCTGGCATAAGGTGGGGCTGCAGCACATTCCCTGGGGCAGGACCTTCCACTGATATCTTAAATCTGGTCCTGCATTATTGGTAGTGGGTGTGGTAAAGGCAAATCTCTTTCTATCTTCTGGGGATAATGGGATAGAGAAAAAACAATCTTGGATGTCTATGACTGTCACAGCCTATCCAGAAGGCACTAGATTAGGGGAGGGGAGGCCAGGCTGTAGGGTTCCCATGGGCTCTAGGGTGGTGTTAACCACCCTGAGGTCTATTAACATTCGAAATTTCCCTGATTTCTTTTTTATTACAAACACTGGGCTGTTCCAGGGGCTGGACGTGGGCTCAATGTGCCCTGCCTGTAACTGGTCCTGCACTATATCACGTAAAGCCTGGACTTTCTCTGCAGGGAGGGGTCATTGGGGTACCCAGACTGGGTTATTAGATCTCCATGTTAGAGGAGTGGGTCTGATACAAGAAAATTATTCTTGTTGCCCAACGGCCCCAATTAAAAATCCTGCGGGGGTGGTATATAAACAGATGCCCTGCAAGCCTTCAAAATATCCCTTCCCCATAAATTGTATTTCAAACCAGCAACCACTAGGGGTCGGATGATCCCTTGCTTATCCACGAATTGCCAGGGCAGATCCTCTGCTGATACCCATGCTTGTTGCGCCCCTCCGACCCCATTGATCGTTGTGGCATCCATTTGGACTGGCCAAGATGGGGGCCAAAATAGTTGTGAGATGACAGAACTATCAGCTCCTGTGTCTAATAATCCCTTGAAGGATCACCCCTTAATTTGGATAGTTGCCCATGGCTTACTATGTTCTATATGTTGTACCCAATTAATATCATTATTGTGCCCATCCAACAGGGGGAGGGCTTGAGCCACTACCTCCCCTTTGTCTATGTAAGCTGCCGAATCATGTGGATTAGTTACTATAATCTGTTGCCGGGGTTGGTGAGCAATAACCGTGGTGTGGACAATAACGGGGGTATATAACGAAAGGCCCACCACGAGGGCTGCTTGGAGGGCAGAATTAAGCCCAGTCACTGGCACTATGGTTGTATCTCCGGGGTCGATTTGGAAATTTCCTTTGTTGTAAAGGGGAAGTCCGAACCACAGGGTAGAAGTTGGAGATATTCCTGATGCAGCCCCGAAGGCGCTTTCTGAGGGGGTTGAGCTTCCATCTGGTAAGGTCGTGGAGGGGCCCTCGAGGGGCTTCTTGCCCCATTTCCGACTTTGGCTTGTGGCACTCCTTAGCATAATGGCCGGATTTGTTACAATCGTAACAAATTACCTTGGGGCGGGTTCCACCGGGTTTCTGGCGACATTGCACCTTGAAATGACCGGCTTTGCCACATTGATAACACAATTTAGTCTCTTGTTTTCATCACTTCTCCCCTGCCCACGGATCTCTCAACAGCCACCTGTAGGCGGGCCACGAAATCCGGGAAGGGTTCATCAGCACCTTGTTTAATCTGGGTCACGGAGGGCCTTTGTTTCCCCAATGCCTGAATCCTACTAAAAGCCCGTTCGGCACATTGGGAGACAGCTGCATACACTGTACTTACTGCCTCTTTTAACTCCTTAAATTTCTTCCATTCTAGAGGGGCCCAGGTCCTCCCTCCTTCGGATAAGTCTGGGGGAGGGGGCCACCCCTCTGAGTGATAGGCGGAGCTTTCCTTTCTATGCTCTTCCTTTCTTTTCCCTTGCTTATTCTCCCACTTCCTGTTTCCGGTGTCCTCTGCCTCACTCCCTGATTCTTCCTCACCACTGATTTCCACTTCTTTCACTATTTTATATACTTCTTTCCCTAGCACCTTCCGATCTGGGACCTTAACAAACATCTGTCCCATCTTCCTTCCCTCACCCTATTGTCTACGGGTCTCATCTCTCTTCCCGCAACCAGACCAGCTGATCCACGGGGCCCCTGGCCTATTTCCTCTAGCCCCACGTTGGGCGCCACTAGTGCCGGTTGCACCGGGCACTCTCCTTCTAACAGGAGCAGGCTGCCAAGGTCATACTTACCAGTCTTTGGAGCCCACCCGGATAAACATAGAGCCGAGCCAATCGGGAGGTGCAAGCACTCGAACTTTATTCAGAGGCCATCACAGCAAGGCCAAGCAGGAAAGCAAGAGCAAGAGAGCAGGAGCAAGAGAGAGCGAGCTCCGACCCCTACCACCCTTATATACCTCCCTAGCCCCTCCTCCTCAGCCCGCCTACTAGTGATTGATTGTAGGATCAGATACTGGAAGGGGATGTCTGGGGTTAGCACTGCACCAAGGGAGAGGACGTGACAAAGGAAGCTAGGCCCAGATACCGGAAGGAGGTGTCTGGGGTTAGCGCTGCACCTAGGGAGAGGACTGGACAAAGGGAGCTCGTTCTCTGCCGTACCACTCCCACGTGGCACAGCCCCCTGCCTCAGGAGCACATGCTCCGGCTACTTCCCCGTATCCAGTTCCTATCCCAGTTCACCACAACTCCACATGGCACAGCCCCCTGCCTCGGGAGCGTAAGCTCCAGTTACTTCCTAATATCTTGTCCCTGCCCCATCTTGTCACAACCCCCACGTGGCACGTAGCCAACATCAGACAATCCCTCACACTACAGTATTTTTCCTGTTCCTCAAGATCTTTCAAAGATTAATCACTGTCTCTGTCAATCAGTCAACATACATTTATTAAGCACCTACGATATGCTAGACACCATACTGTGTGCAGACACAAAGAAAAGCAAAAGCTTTCAACAAACGCATCTGCCTGTTCTTTCAGGAACCAATGATATAATTCATTTGAAGACTTTCATTCATCACATGTAGAGAGCTGCTGACAGGCATCAATTCCCTATTATTCATTTTTGTTCCATCCTTTATAATCCAAGTATCATTGTCCTTGAGAAAGGGTAAAAAAAAAAAAAGAAGAAGCAAAATAACAATTAATCAGGTCAACCACCTCTATTTACTTGATTCTCATTATGTCAAACACTGCTAGCATTAGTTCTGTCACTTTTCAAGCATCCTGTTTCACCCCCATAACTAGATTTATAAATGTATTGCTTTTCCCATCAGTTTCACCTAATTCTGAAGTTTAGTATTCTGGATACTATTCTTACAGGACTGAACCAAGCATTTGTGTTATTCCTCCAATCTCTGTTCTTTCCCCTATCTTCCAAAATCTTTCAAAATCTACCTGGGCATCCACAATGGTCTCTTTAGACAACTTTTCCTTTTCCTCCTTACTAATATTGTTCTTCTTTGAATCTTCAGAATTTCATTTTTTTTAAATGTTTCCCATCAAATAGTACATGTTGGAGGGGTTGTGAGAAGATAGGTATGTTGGTTCATTATTGCTGACACTATGAATTGGTATAACCATTTGGCAAAGCAATTTGGAATTATGCAAATAAAGTGACTGTGAGAGAAGTGATTATCAATAACCAGTAATTTGGGGAGATCCAGAGTTCTCCCCTTCATCTAAAATCCTAATTTTAAAAAATTCAGTCTCTTAAAGGACATTGCTAATAATAAGATTGAACTAACTTTCTTGTTCAGACCCCACCCAAGTGGAGTACATTGTGTTTAGCTTGGGCTTGGGTGGGGCATACATTCTTTGAATAGACTGCCCAAGGCTGGGGGTGGTCTGAGTATAGAGATAAATCCTTTTGTCCAAATATGACATGATGTCACTCTCAGCCCCTAATTGAACAAACAATACTTATCCTCATGGAATTCACAATGTAATGGAGAGGACATTACAAACTATATATAATATCAGAGGGAGACAAGGAAAGTCTTCTTGAATTTTAACTAAAACTTAAAGGAAGACAGTGGAAGCCAGGATGCAGAGATGAGGAGGGAGAGCATTTTAAGCATAGAGGAGAGCCAGTGAAAATGTGAAGAGTTGGGAGATGGAGGGTCTTATATAAGAAACTTCTAGGAGGCCACTGTCACTAATGCAGTGCACTAGCACTAGTACAGAGTACATGAAGAGGAGTAAAGTTTAAGAACATAGGAAAATTAGGAAAGGGCCAGGTTATGAAGGGCTTTAAAATCCAAATAACTTAGTACTTGATGCTTATTTGATGATAAGGTGTTGTGGGAGTTTACTAAATGAGATGTGGTTAGAATTGCACTTCAGGAATATCACTTTGATAGCTGAGAGGAAGATGGACAACAGTAGGGGACAGACTTAAGGTAGGGTAACCTTAAAGTAGGGTGAAAGCTAATGAAGTAGTTCAGGTGTGAAATATAAGGACCTGTGCCAGGTTGGTGACAGCATCAAAAGAGAGAAAGAATACAGAAGAATTTTTGCAAAAGTAGAATAATTAGGAATTAGCAATTTATTTCATATAGGGGGTAAGAGAAAGTAATGAGTCAAGGATGACATCTAGTTTGAACCTAGGTTACTGGGAATATGGTGGTGCCCTTCACAGTAGAAACAATCATAAAAAGACTGGAGAAGAGGAAGGCTTGTGGGAAAGGATAATTAGTTCAGTTTGGGATGTGCTGAGTTTTAGATGTCTATGAGACAACCCATTGACTATGTCCAATAGGAATTGAAGAGGTGAGACTTGAGGTCAGCTTGGATATTAGAGTTGGATAAGTATATCTATAATCATCAGCATAAAGATGATCATTGAAACATTGGGAGCTGATGACATCACCAATAAAATAGTATAGAGTGAGAAAAGAAGAGGGCCCAGGACAAAGGCTTAGAAAATATTATTGAGCATAACATTGATGAGATCCAGCAAGGAAGACAAAGAAGTTGTGGTCAGATATATAGAAGGAGAACCAGGAGAGAGCAGTGTTACAAAAACCTAGAAAATATCAAGGAGAAGAAAATAATTAATAGTGGCAAATGATGCAGAGAGGTCAAGAAGACTGAAGATTTGGAGCAGGTAATTAGATTTAGCAAGAAATAATTGGTAACTTTGAACAGAATGATTTCAGTTGAATGATGAGGTCAGAAGCCAGAAGGCAGAGGCTTTGGTAAAGAATGAGAGGAAATGCAAGCATTGATTACAGATGATCTTAGCAAGGACTTTAACCACAAAAAGGAGAGATATGGTATGATAACTAGTAAAGATGGAAAGATCAGGTAAGGTTGGGTTGTGGAGGTTGGATGGGGAAGACATGGGAGTGTTTTTAGGCACTCCTTAAAGCAACTATTTCATAGGAACAGATTGAAAATTAATGAGAGTGAGAATGACAGATGGCAATCTGCTAGAAATGAAATGGAATGGGATCACTTGTGCATGTAGAGGACTTTGTCATGGTAAGGAGAAAGATCACCAATTTATGGAGATAGGAGTGAAGAAGGAAATAGTGAGAAAGGCAAGTGAGGATATGAGATGAAGAGGAAGGAATAGAGGGAGCTCTTGATGAATTGTCCTATTTTTTTCATGAAATATGATTCTAAGTCATTCTCTGATAGAGCAAAGGGAAGGCAAACCATGGGAGCTTTGAGGAAAGATTAAAAGGTTTGTAAAAGCCACTATGGTGAGTGGGATAGTGAATTGATTAAGGAGTTGTAAAGGGTCACCTTGAGAGGATGAAGGCCCAGTTGAGATTATAAAAGATAGATTTGCAATGGAATCAGTCAGCAAGGTTTTGTGATATTCTCCAGCTTCACTTAGTATTACATGAATAAGAGTGAAGGAAGAGGTTTGCAGAATACGAGGCTGGGGTTTTTCAGAGCAAGACTGATGGTGGGATAAGGGGCATAGGACTTGGAGGAAAGGGAAATAAAGTAAAGGTGAACTGGTTCACCAACAAATCAAGATGAGGAAGGGAATGGAGTATAGTCAGTGCAGGGATGATGACCTAGGAAAGAAATGAGTAGTGGAAGGGTTAGAGTTTATGATGAGGACAAAGAACAAGAGTTACAGGTTGTAAGAGAGAGGGAAAGATGAAATGGTAAAAAATTATGATTTGATAAAGAAATCTTACAGTTCATGAACATGAAATATGTTCCATAAGGAATGTGTGTGAGTGATGGAAAGATCAAGTGTGTAACTGAGATGAGGTGATGAGTAGGTCATATATGCATTGAGTAAGTTGGGAAACTAGGCATTTAGGGTGGTTGAGGGAGTGTCTATCTATCTATATCTCTATATCCCCCCAATCTCTATATTTGTGTGTATATATTGAAGTCACCTGGTTTGAAGATAGGAGTTAGGGCAGACAAAAGAAAAAACTGAGTCAGTCACTGAACTCATTGAAGAAGTAAGAAAAGCATTTGGGAAAACTGGTAGATAGGAACTAACAGAATCTTGATTGAGTGAAAAATGTGGATTTGAATGAGCCACAAAGGAGGAGAGGTTACTGAGTGATGGTGTTAGAGGGAAACCCTGGAAGTGGCAATGGGGAGCAAGAAGTTTTCTGAGACCCTCCCCCCACCATGACTAATAAGTCAGGGTGGAGAGGGAGGAAAAGACTGGAAAGTGCAACCATTGCTAAAAAGAGTAGCCAGGAATGTACTTTCATCAGAAAGGAGTCAACTCTCCATGAGCTCAGAAAGATGAAAGGCATGAAAAAGGAAAAGGATTAAAATTAAAGTCTTCCCTAACTTAATTGCCCCAGTTATTAATTCTCTCTCTTGTCTATTTTCTGTGCACTACCCACTTCATATACTTCTCATAATCTAGTAAAATAATATGAACTCCTTGAGCGTATAATCTACTTAATTTTCCTTATTGAGTCCCCATCCCTGTGCTCTGCATATCGTAGGTAGTTGATAAATGTTTGCTCTTTTGAAGTTAATTGAATTTACTTGAAGTGCACAGGTGATTTTTGTCTTTCTTCTTGCCATCTGCTTTGATAGTGCAAGGATGAAAGAAATGAGTGATATAGGAAAGGTTCAATAGAATTTGCTGTACATGCCCGTTGCCTATAACATCTGTTTCAAACACCTTGGATTGGCATTCAGGATTCACCCATGTCTGATTCCATTTTATTTATCCAACTTTATATTTCATCACATATTAAATATGATGAACTCTCTGTCCAGTTGAACTATAAATCTTAGGATTTACAGTTAGAAAGGACCCTATCTAGTCCAAACCCCTCACATTACAGGTCTAGAAACTAAGACCCCTGAGATGAAGTACCTCAGTCAAGGCTACATAGTGCACAGGAGCAGAGCCAAGATTCAAACCCTTCTTCTGACTCCAAACTCAACATTCTTCTCACTGTACAATGTTGTTTTCTGTTTTCCTTACCTTTTTTCTTCTAGAGATCATTCTCATTACTCATCATAATTACGCCACCTTCCTCATGCTCTTCTTCCTTCTGAAAATATCCTCTCCCTTTCCCCTGCAAATCCAAATTCTATCCATCCATCATTCAAGATCCAGCTCTCCTTTCCTGAGCTCTCTCTGACTTTCCACTCCCACAACTGGCTTTGTATTCACTGCATATTGTATAGATGCATATAGATCACCATGCAATTTCTGCTCTCAATTATATATTTTGTATTATTATTTCTTTTATTTCATATATATATAATATCTCTCACTGGATTATAAACTTCTTGAGGTCAGGGACTGCATCAACTGGTTGCTTTTGGCGTATGGTAAGTGTTTAATAAATACGTCTTGACTTAACTAGACATTTATCAGAACCGAAATGGAGACTAGAGAAGAAGAAAGCCAATGACTTGACTATGAAAAATGATATAAAATAAAAGACTGTTACAATGTATACACTTATAGTCCTTGGTGAATAGGGGTAATAAATGATATGTAGCAATTTGTGTACAAATAGTGGTCTTTATCTTGACAAACTTTGAAAAAGATTTCTCATGGGATTTTTAAAAATAAAATTAACAAAGAACTATTTCTCAGTTCAAGGGATATACATGTACATATGTATGTATATATGTTTATATGTATATGAACATATATATGTCTTCCTTATATGACTAGGTTTCACTAAAACCTAAAGCTACTTTTTGCTTTATTAAAATTGAATATTTCCCAAAATTCCCATTTAATACATATTCCCAATGAATAGATAATTACACTGAACTACAGGAAAAATATTTAATTCTCTGATCTGGGATTGTTTGAGCTCCTTCCTTTAAAGATTTACTTGACCCTATGATGGCAAGTCAGCAAATTAGATTTAGTCACTGGAGTGTCCAAGATCTCTAATTATATCTCATATGGATATCCTCTAATTCATTAAAAAAAGAGATGTTATTGAATGTATGTGTTTACCTATACAACAAAATGTGATCTGAATAACCTTACTTTTTTATTTTACAGAATAATCTTACTTTTTTTTAAAATTTTACAGAATAGCTATACTTTTTTTGAAGGGCTTAGATGGTTCATAAATATTCATAACTAGTATTCTATGTTGACAAGATTTTTCTTGAATAGTCTGGGGGAGAGTAATTTCCATTTATTTTAGCAATGGCTGGAACTGATAACTGGACTGGTCAAGAATATCTAGAAATATGAAATATGATCCATTTAAAACAACTGAGCCCCAGGTATGACATCTTTGGAGGACGAAAAGATTACAGCCTTGAGATGATAATGAGAATGGTTTATATTTGTAATTCTTCATTCATACCACAAGCTTGTCATGAAAATGAATGGCCTGCAGTTCTATGCCATTTTCCATTCCTGTCTCATCATGATAATAAGACATCAGAAGTTTAATGTCCAATATAATCTGAAATACAATCACATGTGAGGATGTGGGGGGTACTAAAACACTTGATACTTCTGTTTACCTGTAGATCCCAGTTATATTCATTTCCCTGTAGTTATTCCCTACCTTCATCCAGAGAGTACCACTAGAAATTAAATTAGAACTCTATAATATGTATATTTTTATAGGCAAAAGGCAAATGGCAGGTATCTGGCTCTGCAGGTCCCCCAGAAGATAGAAGATTTGTATTCAAACTCAGAGATACAAAAAAGGCAACATTTCATGCTGTGACCAAAAGTAGGATTTGAAGTATAGGAGAATACAATAAGATAACACTAGATTATTTTTCCAAAGGAGTGGAAGTCACCTTTCAGTGGACTGAAACTCTCTTAGCATGTCTATACATCAAGCTGTATTAGATTTTTATTCTTTCCTATTATAAAGTTTTCAGTTATTACTGAATTATCTGAATCAAATTTCTGCTCACACTCCCATTGGATTTTTAAAAGCACATATAGAATAAAAATTGGAAAAACCAGAACTTAAAAATGGGTAAAGATCAATGGTAAATTTTCAACAAATCTGAGAAATATGAAAAATATCCAAAAGATATATTTACATACAAGTCAAGACACAGATGTAAATGAAAAGGGAAGACAAGCAAAATTATAGGAAAAAGTAAAAATTCAGGAGGACAGCAAAACCACAATAAGGCTTTAAAGCACATGTGAGTAACTTTGGAAATAACATCATTTTAGAAATTCTGGTTAAGGACAAAAGTAGGAAAAACCTACTTCCATTGAGGACTGAGCAAAATGTTACCAGGCTTACAATAAGGGATAGAACAGTAAGTTTCAACTTCACAACCTCGAGTCTTGCTCTCCCTTCTATTTTGTTTTTGTTTAAGTGTAGGTGACTGAACAGCAATGCTGAAATTCTTATTTCCTTGTTCAGAGTTAGGTGGAGAGGGAAATTTCTGCATTGAAAAAGACAGCAACAAAAGAGTGAGCTCAAACCCTGGCCTGGCTTCCCAGCACACATTTACCTTTAAGGAATTATTTGGACAGTACAGAGCCAAGGTGAAATGTAAAATGTCTATTTAACAGCCCCACAAAATGCTTTTTCTTATGGTTTTTAAATCTCAATCTCTTGAGGGTGTAATAATAATTTTGAATTATTGTGTTTTAATTCTTTTGATTAATATGGGCTTTGGAGTCTTCAGTGTCTTACTTTCTTTTCTGAAAAGGAAATAAATAGCTATCTTCTACCTGATTTACATTATACTTGAAATGCCTTTCTCCTTCCCCCTCAGGGATATGATAGATGAAAGCCAAACCTAACATGTAATTATGTTTTTCCTGGGAGCACCAGGATTAGGGTTTATTAAGTCAATCAATGTGAGAAAAAGTCCCTAATGCCTCTCATTGGACCACAGGATCCCCAAGACCTGAACTCAATCTGATCACATATGTGGGTCCAGAGCAAACTACTCCCTTAGTTAAGAGTGAAAGGGTATAGTGGCTCCATACTCTTGGGTATGGGCTGCAGTTTTTAACTATTATATTTGTATAATCTGCCACATGAGCATCAGTTTGATTCAGTAAATAGAGAACTTGTCTCAGGATCAGCAAGACCTGGATTGAAATTCTGACTCAGACACATTCTGACTGTGTAACCATAGGCAAGTGACTTAACTAACTCCTTAGTGCCCCCAGACAACAGTCTAAGACTATAACTTGTTAAAAAGGTCCAGATCTGCATTAGTAAAATTTTCTTACCAGGACCCCCCTAAACCCATGAAATCAAATGTCTGGTAAAAACAAATAAACAAAAAAAAAATCCTGCAAATATTTTCATGGTGCTCTTTTTGCAAGTACACATCATGAGCATCACAATATGATTTAACTAAATGTCCTAAGTTTCTTGTTGCTTTTGGATGCAAAATAAGAGCAACTTTGCCAATTCCTCCATTTCTAAGTCCAAGGAAAAACCTGTGAGCAATCTTTCCATTTGACTTCAATGTCCTAGTTTGTTCTGATTTAAATGATAGTAAGAATGCCAAGATTGACATGATTCAGTATAGTATATCTGATAGTATATCTACTCTCCATTGCATGGCATGAACCCTTTAAGAAGGATTTGTCGAAATGCAAGACTACTTGTCATTGAACAAGCATCTTATCTATAGAGAAGTGACAGCTAACTTTAAGTTTGCAGAAAATCTAAAAACCTCCTAATTCTTACCATGCTCTGGCTCCTTTTTTGCCATTCTGTGGAAGTGGAAGGGGGTTGTACAGGATTCTAGATTTATTATTGTAGGTTTCTTTATTTCATGAGTAACCATGGCAGAAACACTCATTACCAAGTGTACAGCCTATTGATGATGAAACTCACTGTACTTAGCAAGCCAAATCTTTGGAAAGCATGTTCTTTGAATTCCTAGGACTATACTTGGTTTGTAGGGAAGGTAGAATGATTCAGAGCTTGCACTCTGATGGAACACA
Source organism: Vombatus ursinus (assembly GCF_900497805.2). Lineage (NCBI taxonomy): Eukaryota > Metazoa > Chordata > Mammalia > Diprotodontia > Vombatidae > Vombatus > Vombatus ursinus. The sequence continues at coordinate 98,045,940 of NW_020954590.1, forward strand.
GTGATGGTAATGGTGATGATGATGACAATGATGATGATAATGACAATAAGGACAATGAAGACAACAAAGATGATGATGACAATATTAATAGTATTTCCATAGTGTCTACCATGTCCCAAACACTGCTAACTACTTTTTAAATATCTCATTTGAGCCTCACAACAGCTCTGGGAGGTAGGTGCTATTATTATCCCCATTTTACAGTTGAGCAAAATGAGGCAAACAGAGGTTAAAGTAACTTGCCCAAGGTCATACAACTAGTATTCTATTCTAAGAGAACCTCCACACCATGTTGATTCATCAGAGTAGAACATTGTGGAGGTAATGTCATATTATATTTTAAAATGGAACATTCACTCAATTTTCTTAACAAATATGTTACCTTCATTCTGAAATAATTTAAAGTGCAATTTATAATAAGCAAATATTACAGGGAATTGGGCCTTGATTTTCATTTTATCAATTAATTTTCATAAACTGGCTAACAAAACTAATATCTCAACTTTATAAATAGGTTGTACAATAGATAATTATCTGACAATCAATGATGGGGTGCTCTGATTAAATTAAATATTCTGGATTTTTGAAATGCTGACCATATATTAACTTCTAAGAATGGGGATATCATGGAATATACTTAACAATGACATATTTCACCTTTGACATTTTTGACGATTCAGAAGATATTTCATCACATTGTCCTGAGATCATCATTATGAAAACCAATTACCTTTGAGAGGTCAATATACAGAAGTATAATTCAATAGAATATTCTAACCAACAGAATACTAAATAGCACATAATTTTCTACATTTGAAAATCTAATATTTTTGTAATTTGTGATTTTATCCAGGACAATCACTCTACCGATCCAATCCAGATCATAAGCCACCATAAGCTGCCATTTTTTTTGAGATTCTTGTCTACGTTTTTCCACAAATCTTCCATAAAAGGTTCACCAAATACACAGGAATTTTTTCTCTGGTTCTTTTAATATCTAGGAAATGTTAATGTAGTGCTCAAGTTGTCTATCTGTTCTCTCATTCTATATCCAGCTCACTTTTCCAGTTACTCATGCTCTTGAGTCTATCTTTTAGGTGGTTCCTTAAACTCATCTGTTGTTAAGATGATGCAGCTTACTCATGTGAACCATATGGATTTTCCAGGCTTTAAGGATTAAGTATAATTCTGATTCTTCTGAGATTGTACTGTCTCTTGATTTGAAGCCATATAGCAGCATAGGGTGAAGCATGATATTAAAGCCATGGGCTTTTCTGTCAGTAAGCAATTTTACATAATTTAAAATGGAAGTCAATTTCTCAAATGTAATCCAGCTCAATATCTTCTTCCTACAAAGTTCTGAACTCATTTCATTATCCATTAACCACAGAAGGTACATATATGTGTATATACATATATACCTACATATACACATATATAATACACATATAAACACATACATATATTCTATGTATGTATATACATGTATATATGTTTGTGTGTGCATTGTGTGTATGATAACTCAACAAGCTGAGCATCCTGAATCATGTTATGATCTGAGTGACACATATTTTTCATCTACTTTGTTTTCCTAGTGTGGATAACTGGAACAATCCCTTTCTTGTTACTGTGTTTGATACAATATAAAAGTGACAGCTTTACTAAAATATTATCTTAGCAATGAGAATGCTCCCCACTAAAATCTTTGCAATGTAAGCACAGTAGTAACAGTACAGTTTTGTGTAATTATAAATATAAAAGAATAGATGATATTGTCATATGCAAAATAATAAAAAGCAACATGTAAGTACATGATTACCTCTCATGTAGCATAATTTATATATCTACATAAATACATAGTTTAATAGTTAATTCTCACTATGAATACTCCCTCAGTGCTACACACTGCAATACATTCAAATCTTCTTACCGTGTTCCACTTATATTCATATCCTACCATAACAAATCTTCCATAGTGTGACCTTGCTATAGCCTAGGATGTTCATCTAGATCTCTTGATAGAGTGTGAGTGCCAAGAGAGCTGTCCATGTTCCCCTTGCATTCACTGCATGATTACCTCTCTTCTTTTTCATAGACAAACATTTCTTCGATTATCTCTTTTTTTTTTTTTTAGGCAATTGAGGTTAAGTGACTTGCGAGAGTCACACAGCAGGTAAGTGTCAAGTGTTTGGTCTGAGGCTGGATTTGAACTCAGGTCCTCCTGACTTCAGGGCCAGTGCTCTATCCACTGTGCCATCTAGCTGCCCCAATATCTTTTACATGATATTATTATTATTACCATGAGTTCATATATCTGTAGCTAGAAATACCACAAACATCATCTAGTCTAACTTCTCCCCACATTTTAGAGTGAAGAGAACTGAAACTCAGGGAGGTCATGACTTTCTTCTATTTACATTTGTTCTAATCCAGATACGCTTCTCATCTATTTATATGTTAGTTCTATTGTCATTGATGAAGAAAATAGTTTGCTATCTTAAAAAAATCTTTTCCACTTTTCATCTTTGATTTTTGATCTTTCAAATTCCATTTTAAAGTGTTCTTGGGGTGATGTGACTCAACCAGGTCTCTTGCCAGGCTTTCAGTAATTTTTTTTCCCCCTCTATTATTCCTTATTCCATGCAACAAGATTTCTCAGAATCTTCAACTCCCATCTAATTTTTAGTACAAGTGTATAATTCAAATTGGTGTTGCTTCTGGCTGCTTTATCTTTTCACTTAGCAAGGAAATCAAATATTTGCTGGTTAAGGCAGTTTCTCAGTTCTTTTGGTCTCTTCATTCTGGTAATTGTTTTATACTTACTAAGTTTCTTAGGAAATGGTGATAGTCTGTGCCTTGTAGAACCTTTTATCTGTTTACCATCTTTTGACTTTAATATTTCATTTAAATACCTCGGGTTGGGGTTGTATGAATTGCATGCCATATCATCTCATTTTTTTAATCTTTCATTCAGAATTGACATTGATTTTGATCTTTGATATAAAAAAAATCAAAAGTTTATTGTACACAAAGAGTTGATTCAACAATGATTTTCTCATTGGTAACCAATTATTTCCTACATATTAAGATTTTATAAATTCAATTTTTTCTGATATAACATTGAAAACTACTGATGGGCCCAGGGATCTGAGGTAACCTCCATTTCCCAATTCACTAAGGGGCCCTCAGCACAATGCTTGAGAAATTCCTGTTGATTTTACTCTACTCTAAATTTACATAAACAATTCACAATAGGTCAAGTCCAGAAGAGGCGTGTCTTCTAAAGGGGGGAACTATTCTCATTTTTGCTGTCACTCTTTTGTTTGTTAGATTCCCCACTCCAATTGCTGCAGGGAAAAAATGCTTAAGGCTTGCACTCATGTCCAAGGTCTCCCCAAAAAAGGGGCAGTAGAAAGATTCTCAATGTATAATATGAATTATTTGTGGGACTGATATTTACTTCTTACACATAAGAGAAATGCTAAAAATAGAACACTAATAAGCACAAATTTGACAAATAAACTTAAACAGTAATATTAACTACCATAATATTCTGCCAGGACATCAATACCTAAAACTATCTATACATGAAATCATTTTCAGGCCTGTTGATTAGGCATTTTATACTTCACCTTGGCTCTGTACTGTTCAAGAAAATTCTGAGTGTCTTTTGTCAATTCAGGTAATAATGTGGACTCATACTCTTCCTGGTGATCATGTCTAGGAAGAAAATGCTTCTGCCTTCAGTCAATTCTGAGTGAGGAATCCAAGACTATAAAGCTCTCAAACTTCCAAAGACACATCTAAGTATGGAAACATTCACTTTGTGATTAATGTCCAGTTGCTTGCTCAGGAGAAGAAGCACAAAGCTGAAAAGGCATCCAGGATCCCACATGAAAATTTAACTAAATGGAACTCTCTGTATACAACAGTGTGCAAATTAATTGGGACAAGAAATAACTTTGATATGGTTTTATTTGTGACTCTAAAGGTCATGCATGTGTGCTCTTAATGGCATTAGGCTAACATAGAAGTCTGACCAGATGAAATAAAATTGAACTTATTTCCCAATATTTAGTTCATCCCTCTTAGTTCAGTGCTGGATTTTGTCACACACACAAACACACACACACACACACACACACACACTTCATTACCATCTTCTACTGTGTTTTTTGATTCTGTGGTTTTTAAGAATTGATATTACTCCAAGGAAACATAAGAAAGTTATAACTCTTAAAGATATACTTCAATGGCTGTTATAAACGTTGCAGTAGCTGTTGGTGTGGGTATGTCAAAAGTTTTGAGTGTCATTTAAGCCTCAAATGAAAAAAAGATTAGTCCAATCTAAATCAAAATGAGTTCAAATCTGGCTTCAGAAACTGTGTTAAGCAAGTCACTTAACCCTGTTTGCCTCAGTTTCCTCATCTATAAAATGAGCTAAAGAAGTAAATGGCAAACCACTCCAGTATTTCTGTCAAGAAAGCCCTGAATGAGGTCATGAAGAGTCAGGCATAACTGAAATAATCGAACAACAATTTCCCAACTTCAAGGCAATATGTCTGCTGCACAATGCTACCTCTTTAAAATAACTTACTTTTTTAACATTGGTAAAATTTTGAAATAACTGAAACCCATTTAAATGCCAAAATGTGTTTGTTTGGTTTTCTTTATCATAACCATTATAGAGAGGCAGGATTGCATAGTGGATAGAGCCTACACTGGAGCCAGGATAAACTGAGCTTGAGTCCTGTCTATGATTACATGGCCCTAGTTAAGTTACTTATCCTCTCAACCTTCAATTCTCTCAATGCAGCTAAGACTAAGTTGCCCTGAAGTTGCCAATATGCATTTATTTGTAGGAAGAGTTTCCTCAGCTGGAAAGAAGTTCCCTATACAAGTGAAGTCACAGGTCTGGTACCTTTTTCTGCCCATTAGCTATTGTAGATGAAAATGTTTCTAAAATGAATTACATAATTCTTTAGTTTCTTATACAAAGTATCAGGTTGGATATAAGGAATATATGAGTTGTACTGAAAATCCTTTAACTTTTTTTTTTTCAATTCTGAGTCAATGTTGAGAACATTATTTACTTCACTGTAACAGAATATCATGATGACTTCAGGGTTTATGGAAGTTTATGGGGTTTTCTCCCCATGCCAAACTAAACCAAATTGTCCTATGTTATTATCCATTAAATGTGTGCATGTACACACACACACACACACACACACACACACATACACACACACACACACACACACACACACACACACGATTTCTCCTTTTTCTGTAACCATTTGAACTATCCACCTTCCATACTCTATCTCCTTGACCACAGAACATTGGTTGAAGTCATGAATCTGAAAAATTGGTTAGCAACAAATTAATTTAACTTAACCTCAACTTGGTCCCTTTCAACGAAAAGTAAAAAAGTTTATTCATCTTTTAATGTCTTCCTATTACGCTCTGCCTTGAGGCTGTTCCAAATCTACTCATCTTTTCTTACAGTCACAACTTAACTACTCACCTATTGTCTTAGGTGAATTAAATCAATGCCAGGCTTTTCAGGTATAGACTCTGGGTTTGAATCCCTCTTCAGACACCTTCTAGCTGTAAAATCATTGACAAGATATCAAACCTCTCTGACTCTCAATCTCCTCATCTATGAATTGGGAATAATAATACTATCTACCTTCCAGGACTATTGTGGAGAGAAGTCCTTGCAAACCATAGTTATATTTATTATTGTTAGTGTTAGAGATGAAGTCACCATTTGTCATGAATTCTCTTCTACTCCCTGCCTCACCAACCCCTCTATGCTCCCAGTGTTCCTCTCTACCTTTGTTCCAGTCTCAGAGAATTAGGTTACTCTTCTCTAGGTCAGTGCTAACACTTCTACTTATACCCTTGATCCCATCTCATCCCATCTCCTTTGGGAGCCTGACCCGCTGAACTTTCCTTCTTTTCCCTTTTCAATTTCTCCTTTTCCACTGGCTCCTTTTCTGTAGCTTACAAACATACTCATTTTCTGCTTTAAAAATAAATGCTCTCTTGACCCTGGCATTTCCTTCCTCTCACTTGCTAAACTGATGAAAGGAAGCACGTGCATTCACTGCTTCTATTTCTTTCATTTCCTTGCTACCTGATCACTCCTCAACCCCTTGATATCTGGCTTCTATATGTGTACATACAGGTATGTATCTATATAGGCATATGGAGTCATATGCATGGATGTATGTGTGTATACAGGGTGTCCATACCCTGTATAAGCTATTAAACCTTAATAGTGTTTTGGACAGTTTTTATCTATACTTATGTCTATATCTTGATATAGAGATGTACATAAATACATATATGTATATAAATATATATGAATATAATTCATATGTATAAATATATGTGTATATATGTATATAACAGTGTGCATATATGCAAAAATACATGTGTATGTGTTGTTGTTCAGTCAAATCTGACTCTATGTGACCCCATGGATTGTGTCTTAGGAGTTTTCTCGGCAAAGACACAAGTAGTTAACACATAGGGTTTGTTGTTGTTGTTCTGTCATGTCAGACTCTTTTGGTGCTTTTTTTGGCAAAGATACTGGAGTGGTTTGCCATTTCCTTCTCCAGTTGTCCCATTTTTACAGATGAAGAACTGAGGCAAATAGTGGTTAAGTGACTTATATAGGGTCACACATCTAGTAAGTGTCTGAAGTCAGATTTGAACTCAGGTCCTCCTGACTCCAGGCCCAACACTCTATCTGCTGTGCAACCTAGCTGCCCCATGCTCCACCTAGCTGCCCCGTGTAGATGTACATACGTGTGCACATAAATTCATGTTTAAACATACATATGCCTGCAAAGGCACTGCAGATATACAGATATATACATATGCATACATATATACATGAATATATACCTATACACATGCAGACATATTCATATATATACATAGAGAGAGAGAGAGAGACATACATACACATGCATGTATACAGATATACAGACATATACAATGAGTCTCCCCATCTCATGCAATTTGGAAATACAGGGACTCCATACCACTACTAATTGACCTTGGAGCTTTGGCCTGTTCTATTTCCAAACTGCGCTGACTCATTCCTCCTTTAGACAATATGGTGTATCTCTGCTTCCAGGGGCTCACTAAAGGTATGCCAAACTTAGGGGGACCCCCAAGCAACATAACCTACTGCAGCTCAGAACTCCAAGGCTCAAGAAATCCACCAACCTGAGTCTCCCTGATAGCGGGGCTCACAGATATGCATTACCATGACCAGAAAATAAATATTTTATATTTATTCATATGGTACTTAATGGTTTTCCTGCTACTTTTTCTTTTCCTTGTGATGTGCACAGTATTATATGCTGTTTAAGGTATCATAGGCTTTGACCTGTTACTGCAGCTGTTTGATCTAATGAGCATCAAAATGCTTTGCTTACTAATCTTCTGCTGGTTCTCCTTCAATCTAGTCGGACAGTAGCAAAGGTAGACAGCTTATATTTACTACCCAGTTCATTGGGTTGTTTTTAGGAAGCATTACATAAATGTGATGTGTTCGTAAATAACAATCATCATCCTTTTATTAAAATCTCTAAGCAGACCCTTCAATGATAGACAGTTATCCTTATTAAAAAGATGAGTCATCCAGATAATGAAAATTCTCCAGATGCTTTGTTATTGGAAATATGAATACCCCTCACATATTCAGCTATTCAATGCTCACAAAGTGATCACTGTAGGTGATAATGGAAATGAGAGAACATTAGGCACCGTCCTTTTCTTTTCCTTATCATTCAGTAAGGTAGCCTATCAAAGACACATCTAGTATAATAAGTCCCACGGATTATTTCCAGCATCCACTAATCTTTTTAGCATATTTTTTGGCAGCAAATTATGGTTAAGATTTCCCCAATTTTTTAAATCTAATAAAGAAAACATTACATTAAAAGAGAATAGAATGTCATTGAGGTACAAGAGGCATATGTCCATCCAAAAGACAAATATGTACAACCAAAAGAGAAACTTCCTGTAATTTGTTGAGAAGCACTACCTAAAGGACAGATATACTATCCTAGGCTAAAGACTGCTGGTTCTCTCATCTAAGGCTACCTCATGAGTAGGCTTTGGACATTTAACATCATTATAATCTATTTGAAATGCTTGCATGAGGCCAAATCTTATTGCATAAAAGTCCATATTACATAACAACTGATCAGATTTGATATCTGTGGAGCATAGCAAAAAGTCCAAGAACTTATTGAATGTGGCCACTAAGAACAAATTCAGTTAAACACAGTCTTCCTCCTTTTTCCTCCTCCTCATCTTCCTCTTCCTCTGTATTTTGGATTTTTTTTAATTTGACTTTCCAAAGCCCTTTTCTTTTAGAATTGTCCCTTTCTTGAAGCTTCTTAAACTTTTATTAGCTCATGTTTTGGAACTTTTCAGAGTTGCCATTTCAAGATATAATACTTCAAGAATCATTAACCTCATGGTATAGGTAACTCCTCTACCAATGTAGATTATAACTTCTTCCCAACATATTTAACAGATTTTGAAAGTTATTATGTATGAAAAATTCATTATCATTTAACCAGCCTAATGATAAGATTCTAAATTTAGATAGGATAGTATTCATATATAATAGGAGCTGTTGATCATTTTTCTCACATGATAGAACCTTCCAGAGGTTGTGCTCTATTGGAGCAATCCCCCTAAGTCAGCCAATTGATTAGTCATTCAATACACATTTATTATGCACTTACTTTACACCAAGTACTGTTTTTTGTCTTTCATTTTTTGAGGAAAATTGATGACACCATGGGGTAATGTCTTGACTTGTGTATGAATTGGATTTAAGTGAATCAGGGTTGCACAGTCATCAACATTTCTCTCTTCCAGAGTCATGAAAGTCCAGTGGCAAAATAAAGTCAAGATGATTGGTGATGACCTGGAATACAGTGGATGACCCTGGTATCTTTGATATCTGAGAAAGCACCAAGCACTCTTCAAATGCTTGGGGTAGACAGTCCCCTAATTCACCAACAGGTCTGAGGCCCATAAGTTACCCTCCACCTAGTTTACCCTATCTGTTGAGATAGTTTACCAGGTTGTGACTGCTGCACTTACTACAGCTTGTTGGAGCCACAGGTGAAAATTGAATGCTCAGTAGACACCAAAGGTAGATGAACAGCCCTGAAAAGGGCTCAGCAAGCCCTCACACCAGAGGTTTTACTTACTACTCCTTGAACATTCCATACACAGTGCATCAACTAGTATACTAAGTGCTGAGAATACAAAGAAAGGCAAAAATGTGGTCCCTGCCATCAAGGAAGTTACATCCTAATAGAAGAGACATGAAGTTAACTATGTACATACAAGATAGAGAAAGTGTAAATGGAAGGTAATATCAGAGAAGGACTAACAATAGGAGTGGTTGGGAGGAATGTTGAAAAAAAGGCCTGTTGCACATCCTGGAATTTGAGCTGAGACTGAAAAGAACCAAGTGAACTAATGTAGCTCATGTAAGCTCTGATGAGCAAGCTTCTCAGAGCTTAGCTACAGCTCTACCTAGAGCTACCTCTGAGGGGTTGGGAGTAATTCTTTAATGCCATTGGCTCAATCCCCCACCAGTGTGCCACCCTCCAATGTTATCAGTTGACAATAAATTTAGCCAATCAGCCTTAAGCAGCTTTTAGAAAGGAGTATTTACTAATGTGGTGCAATAAGAACAATTGGTATAAAAAAAAAAAAAAACACCTCTTCCAAAGGTCTATGACACATCTCCTGCAAGTACATACTGAGTCCAAGAGAAAGTAGGTTCAAATTTAAAAAGAACAAATGGTAAATAGAAATTCACATCTTGCTGTGAAATATTTTTCTTCCAAATATGGGACACTAAAGAAGTTCCCTTTAATCATGGTGCATCTGCTTCCAGCTTAGCCCTTGTCTCCCAATTCATATATGGCTGCCAGCTGATCCAGGAATTCCAGTTAGGACATTGAGAAGAAGGTGGAAAGTCCAACTTCCTTTAGACTCTTTAAACTGTAAAGGCGCTACTCTGGTCAAAGGGAATGAATAAAGTGACCTGTCCAAGACCAAGGACTCTCACCAAGTCCCCTCCCATAGTAGTTCCTTCTCAGTAGTGTGTAGAAAGCCACATTTGCTCCAATTTCTGGAATTTAATCCTTCCTCAACTTGCATATTTATGTAAAGACAATCTCTGGAATAGTGACAAGTTTTCTCAGCCTTTCTAAATATCATTATTGTGAAACAGCTTTTGAATTCAAAGGCCTTTAGACATTAGTCTCAGTTATTTTAATTGATTGACTGATGTATTCTCACCTGGCTAAGTTAGGAGTGCTAAAATGTCTGAGGTGAAGACAATAGGGAAACATCAGAATTTATCAGGTAGGTGGGTGATGTAGTCTGACCAACATTTTAGGAAAGGCATTTTGGCAGGAGAGTAGAGGATAAATTGGAGTGGGATGAGACTTGAGGCTGAGAGATCAATTGAAAGACTATTGCAATAGCCCAGGGATGAAACAATGAGGTACATGGGTAGTGGTTATGGGAATGGTGAAAGGGACATATATAATATATAATATATATATATATATATATTGTGTGTGCGTGTGGGTGTGTATACATACATGTACATAAACATATATGTGTGTATATATATATACACAAATATACAGAGATATATATACACACGGATAAATATATCTATAGATATATGACTGGAAAGATGGTGGTATCCTTGATAATAATAGGAAAGTTGGGAAGAGGAGAAGTTTTGGGAGAACAGAAATAGGACCTGTTTTGGGCATGCTGATTTTGAGAAGGTTATGGAATATCCAATTTGAGGTTTCAAAGGACAGTTGGTGAGGTGGTGAATGGAGCTCAGGACAGAGATCAATATTGGATACATAGAAATGGAAAATATCTTTACAGAGATGATAATGAAGTCCATGGAAACTGAGAGGATTTCCAAGCAAGTTGGTATAGAAAGAAAAGAGAAGAGGGCCCAGGACAAATCCTTGGAGGACACTCACAGTGTATGAAAGACCTGTTACAGTGTTATAGTGATGATTCTTTTTCCATATGGGTCAGATTAGTGGCCAATGAAATCTCTTCCAGCTCTCAAATTGAGATTATAGAATTCTGTAAAGAGGACTTCAGGGTAGCCCATAATTATATAGTACTCTAGGGTTTACAAAATTCTTCCTACTGAGGTAGACTAGTATAAATATGCTTTTACCTATTTGATAGATAAGGAAATCCAGTCTCAGAGAAGTTATTTACCCATAGTCCTACAGTAAAATACCATAGGTAGAACTTGAACTTTTATCCTCTGTCCCCAAGCTCAATATTAGTTCTCCATTCGCCTTCTGGCTCCCTTTGATTTATGATTTATGATAAAATTTATGATAAAAATTAGTTCATAATTAGCTCCTCAAAATTCTCTTAATACTTTGGACCCTTCCTTCTCATTTCTCATGTTTTACCTAGAATTATGTGGAGACATTTTTTATTTCCTTACTTGAAGCTCTTCAACCTTGCCACTGGGGAGGCAGTTTACTGTAATGGAAAAAGAACTGGGTTTCAAATCCAGTCAAGAAACAACTGCATTGCGTGAATGAACATGAACAAGTCACTTACTCTCTCAGTCTCAGTTTCCTCATATGTAGAATGGGGATGGTAATACTTGCACAACCTACCTCACCAGGCTGTAAGAAAGCACAAAGTGAACCTTAAAGTGCTACATAAATGGGAACTACTTTTATTTTGTTAGATTGAAATCTCAACCATGCATATCCAGTACAGTGCCTTGTACATAGTAGGTGCTTTATGGATATCTGTTGAAGTGAATTAAAAAATAAACAACCCTTTGTAATGTATTATATATAGCTCCATCCATATTTTAAACTATGGTGATAAGCTCACATTCTCAGTAGTTTCTCTTTGACCATGAACTACAATTACCGTGACTTTCCAGCTTTTATAAAACAGGTCAAAATTACATTTCAAAAGTGAGATGTTGCCTTAATGTTTCCTTAAATGAACTGTTGACAAGCCTTTGGAACTCTCTAATATTAAATTTGGCTTCTCTTGTGGCAAGGTTTCTTCCATACAAATTGTTAAAATATAGTCATCGCATAAACCTCGATCCAAAATTTTCATTTCTGTTTTTGAAATGTCACTGAAAGGGTGTTTGTCCCTACAGCCTGCACTAAACTTATAGGTGAATATTTGTAAAACTTGATTGCTGAAATATATCTCCTTTGATTCACTGGTAAAGAGAAAAGAAGGACAAGATGACTCTGCTTCTATTTACCCTGGCAGCTGCTCAAAATAAGCCTTAAAATTACTTCTTGGTGAACAAATAGTGTGGTTTCTCCATCAAAAGGTTATTTGTTATAAAAGAGCTTTATTCTGTAAGACATTGGGAACATTCACTGTTTAATTGGAGCCACCAAGCTGTTGGCCAGTATGAGGTCAAAGTCATGGCACTTTATGAGGCTTCATGTCCTGATTATAAAAGAAACAGCAAGAGGAACAGAACCAATTTCTTTCCCTGGAGATTCCCTTGAGTTCAGTTACATCAAGAAAAAATAAACCCTAAACTGAAAGACTGAGTGTGCTTTATTAACTTCTTAAGAACTTGCTAAAATGCACTGGAGGAGGTTAGACCATATTGGAGGAGAGGTTGTTGCTTTGTTTTGACTTGACCCTCTATGTTGTGTGTGGGGGGGGGCGAGGAGGATTTTAAATCATGCTACTCTAATTTCTTCTCTTAATAGTAACACAAAGCCAATTTTAAATTCACTTTTTTTTCTATTTGTTGGAGACTTATTTACTAAAGAGGATCATAGATTTTAGATTAGAAAGGAACCATGAAAGTCATTTTAGTCTACCTTTTCATTTTATAAAGTGATGCTCAATGTTACCCAAATAGTATTAGGTGTCAGACGCAAGATTCAAATCCAGGCTACAGAGTGTCAAAGTTTTAAGGTATGTCAAAAGTCATCTAATCTACCCTTACCTGAACAAGAATCCTCATTACAATACTACATATTTAGTCATTCAGGCTTGAAGATCTCCAGTGATAGAGAACCATTACCTACTGAGGCAGTCTCTGTCAGCTTTAATTAGGAAAATACATTTAGAGCTGGAAAGACATTATACACCATCTAATCCAATTATTTCATTACACAAATCAGAAAATTGACCTAGAAAGGTTAAATTATTTGCCTAAGGCCACATAGGTGCAGCATGTGTGGTCTAGTTAGTGGCAGACATAAGATTTGAACCCAACATCTCTGACTCCTAGTCCATTTCTCTTTCTATTGCACCATGCTAACACTAGACAGATATATCTTTCATTGTGTGCTCTGAGGAATTAAAATATCCTTTCACCACTCTTTTCTGGTAATTCTACACAGAACACTTAAAATAACATGATAGGTTATCTCTATTTCCTTGCATTTGTAGTCCCACCTGGCTGTGACTAGGGAAAATGGGCTACTTTCTCAATTCCAGGGGAACAATGATGATTCACACTACCCAACTCTTGACAGATGGTTGACAGACTCAAGATACAGATCAAGAAACACACACACACACACACACACACACACACACACACACACACACCCATGTGTGCATGCATACACACACATTTGGATCTGGCAAAACGTATGGATTTGTTTTTTTTCTTGACTATGCTTATTTGGCACAAAAATTAGGGTTTTTATTCAGAGGGGCAGTTAGAAGGGAGCTAGCAATAGTTCAATAGTATTATGGGGTTGGGGGAGGAAGAGAGAGAAGGTCATTGAAGCATTTTAAATGCCCAGAAAAGGAGTTCAAAGGGAAATACAAACAATAAAGATAGATTTGAAAGTAATATGTTAAGATATGTGTTTGAGTATTAAAGCAGACTCTACATAATAGAGATTCACAATTCCACATATGATCTTTCTATTCGGTTCTACTTTGTATGTGGAAATGAAAATCTCCATTTATGTTCATTAAATTCAGAAAATATATATTATATATAATATATTTATATTATATTTTAAATATATATTATATATTAAATCCAGAAAATATGTGTGTATATATGTATGTATATGCATATGCATATATATGTGTATATCTGTGTATATATACATGCATGTATACATACATATATACATACACACACATATATACATATTTACATGTGCGCGCGCACACACACACACACACACACACACATATATATATATATATATATATATATACTATCATATTTCTTTCACACAACTCTAGTTTCTAGGATCTAGCAGACCATTATTCTTCCTGCCCATCAGGGACAAACAGCAACTTGGAAACTCATGACAGTCTACATGACAGTCTAGGCACAGAAAAACTCTGTTTTATTGTAAAGTGTAGCCTTCATACAAGGGCATTGCTATGACATCACTCTTGAAGGTATTGCTCACATTTGCCTGACATAGCTAAAAACTCATAGCTCCATGAGAAGGTATTAGGTATTATTACCAAGTAGCAGTTATATACTCGAGAAATGAGAAGAAGCATTTACTCCTTACTTATAAAAACCCAAGGTCTTATGAAGACCCTTGTCTAGTTGATGTTTCATATGAGAAAGATGTTGAATCAAGGATCACTGGATAAAATTTACATTGTTCCAATTTACTAATGATTTGAAAGTGCTTTCAAAACCATCTCAATGGGAAAAAAACTCAATGAGTACACCCTCATGAATTTAAAAATGAAATCAGAAAAAAAATTATCTAATCAAATGCATTCTTTTTTGAAAATAACAGTTCTGATTAAAATAAATTTTGATTTTGTCAGGTAAGTTATATGAACTGATTACATTATACAATATATGTCACTGCAACAAGCACTAAACTCAGTTAACAATGCCCTTTAATTTTGAAATAAAACACATGGACATATGGGGGAATGAAAGACTCTTCTTATGATACATATTCCAGATAAAGTTGCAGTGTTCTTATTTTACTACACTTATCATTTAATAATAAATCACTTGGTAGTAACATCATATATTATTCTTCATAGAAAATTATATTCTGTTGTAGTACCTGCCAACATGTTTAATCATGAAAATTTCCCCAGTCTTCCTTTTGCTTCTTTTTACTACAGCTTTGTCAACAGAAAAAAAAAAGTCAAGTGGATAAAGTGGAAAATTAAGCAATTGTTAGAGGAATTTGATTAATGCAGATAGACTTGGCATGATAATTCAGAACAAGGATTTCTCCTTTTTCTTTAACAACAGTCTATTTCCCTCTCCCTCAGGGCCTCCCTCTGTCCCTTTAGCACAGTTCCACCACAATTATCTCAATCACTTCTTAACAGTTCACTTCACACGTAGAAATACAGCCTAAAACAAGAAACAGTTTTTGATGGGCTTTCATTTCCTCATCTGTAAAATGAAGGGGTACGTTCCAGATTTTCTCCAGGGTGATTCCATAAAATATCATACAAAACACAGGGTATGTTGAGGGTCTACAACTATTACACTTTTTTATACCAAATTGGCCTTACCTTAAAATTCATTACATTTCCTTGGAGCAGTTTCCAAAGGTGTGGCTACATAAAATCTTTCAGAACCTCATAAATACTGTTTAAGGAATTAAACTGTGTCCTTTTAGTAGATACTTCTAAAAGGAGAAAGGACACATGTGGCCATCTGGTGGTTACTGGGAGAAATACTTCTGGGTCTTCATTAAAATCTATTGGAAAGTATTTTCAAATCTAATATGGAATCATAGCATTCTCTGACTAGAATGAAACATAAGACAAAATGTAATGTTACAGATGGGGAAACAGAGGCTTAGAGGTAAAATTTGTAATTGAATATTGTGAATTATTATCTTGTTTGATGATTTTTTTGGAGGATAACTGTAAATAAATGCTAATACATAGAAATCTATTTAAGCTTTCCTTTAAAGATAGAGTTTGTAGAGTGGCATTTTATAGTCAATTGGGCATATTTATATCATGTGAATGAGTACATATAATCATTGCATTATATCAGGTAAAATATTTTTCCCCAGTATGTGTACCTGTGATTTACTAAGGATTTAAAATTTTGATATTTATAGGTTAACATTTTAAAGTGGCATATGTTTCCCTGAAATTAATCAATCAAGAGGTGTTTGAGTGTCCACTATGGGCAAGGAACCATGTTAGATTCTGAAGAGGAGACAAAGAGACATAAGGATAAAAGAGCCCAAATAAAAACTAATATAGTTGAAACTGGCTGCTGAAAAGTATCAGAAATTTTAAAAGCACAATAACAAGATTATAATCTTGTCTAATTCTAAATAAATATAACTTCACAGGATAAGACATGCTTCATATTACTATCGGGTAGTACACTGTATACATGTAATTTTTAAAAATAAAAATTGAAATTGCTGTTACAGAAAGAACTGTCATCCCTACCAATAAGTTATTTCTAAGCAAGGAAAGGAAAATAGGTTTATAATGTAATATGACCAAAATGAATTGGAGAAATATTTGGAAATACACTGAACAAAGTTTGAAAGGAAAAGTGTAAAGGAATAAACTTTGGGAGGGAAAGCAAACTCTATAAATCTAGATAGGAAATGCCTGGGTAGTGTGCATTGACATATGGGGAAAGGGATTAAGGGCTTATTGCAAATGATGGGCTAAATTTAAGTCAGCAGCATGCTCCAATGCAGATAGTCTTGTCATGATAATTGAGATATGTATAAACAAAAAGGTTTTTTTTTTTAAGAAGACTAAAGGTTAATTACTGTTGCATGAATCTTACTTCAATAATACTTCAAGGATCTCTGATTTCATTGCAGCAGGTACATTCTTCAGACACAAATTCCATCACTTCTACATCTTATATCATTTCCAGAAGTGGTTTTGTCCAAAAAACCAAAACAAAGCAAAACAAAATTTAGATTTAATGCTGGAAGGAAACTTATGGGTCTTCTAGTCCCACAAAAGCAAACTGAGTTTGTAGAATCACAAATCACAGATACAGAGCTAAGTAGGGATCTTAGAAGTCACTTAGTCCAACCCTTTTGTTTTAAAGAGAAGGAAATTAAAGTTTTGTTGATTCATCCAAGGTTTTACATACACACATACACACACACACACAAATGCATGTATGTTGGAAGAAGGAAAAGAGAGAGAGAGTAGCAAAGGTGGGATTTGAACCCAGGTCCTCTGACTTCAAATCAGTTCTTTCCACTGCACTGCACAATGTGCCCCTTTGTGCCTCTGGCCCTTCACTGACTGTAACCAGGCTGATGTTAAAATGAGAAGCACGCAGAAGTAGGCTTTCTAGCTTGTTAGGGCCTTTCCATTGTCCTTCTATCCTTTAGGAGTCCAGGGGCGCCTCCACTCCATAAGGAAGAATTGTAACAGAACATCAATGGATATATGTATTATACATTGCACATTTTGTTAATCATACAATATTACATATGCAAAAACATTTCAAGTGAATCCTCTATGAGTGCCCAGGACTTGGAGTGCTATTAGTTAAAAATGTCTACTTTCCAAGAAACATGATCACAGTCAAAGCGTGCACCGATTTGCTCTTTAAATTCAAAAATAAAACAAAAGTATCCCCTAGAGAAGTTCATTGCCAACTTATGGCAGCTAATAGAGAGCATATTTTTGGCCAACTAAGTGTATACACCATTCTGATGGAGTTTAACTATACTGCAACAAGAACAATTAATAAAAACCCTGAAAATAAAGAATACTATTTTTTTTCTAGATAGCTGTTTGAATCTGCTAGGCGGTATAGAAAAGTTGTCTTGTACTGTTTAAAAAATACATTTAATAATCTCTTCCCTTAGCAACTCTAGCTGCTAAAGAATAGACTCAGGACAGTATTGAATACAATAAAATCATTTTATTTAAAATAATAAGGGCAATGGTTAACGACTAGTCTCCCCCAAAAATATGCACAACATACTTTTAAATTTAATTTACATTATGAACATTTTCTCCATCCCTTTCTTAAGTATAGACAATCAGCAAAACAATAAATTAAGCCCCAATTCATAGTGCTTGCCAATTTCCAACTGAAAATTTAGTAATTATCCCTCATTCCAATTTGAGCTTTCTCTGGCACAACCCTGCAAGATTACTTTTAAAATAACTATCATAGAAATAGAGCACTTACAAATCGCTACTACCAAGACAGATTTGGTGAGTTCTCTATTATCTACTCTGACTCTGCAGACCACACACTAAGAAAAATATAGAAGCCTTTTTGTCTGTGTATATACAATGGCAACGGAAGGTTATTGCTAATGAGCACAACAACATCCACAAAATATTTATTAAGAATCAGTTACACAAATGTTTAACAACTAACTAGGGCGGAAGTACATAGGGCACCATTTTAGGTTTAATCTGCATTATTATTTACATTTTTTTTCTATCAGTTTCTTAAATCAAGAGAGTCAACAAAACAATAAATCAAGTTCAATTGTAGTCTTTGCCTATTTCTGAGGTGTAAATGCACAAATTAAAAATTTAGCAATTGGGAGAGCTGATCCGAGCTGACTCCAGCACAGTGCTGAATGAACTGTATTATGTACTGGAGAGAAGGATAAATAGACAGAAGAGGAAGGAAGGAAGGAAGGAAGGAAGGAAGGAAGGAAGGAAGGAAGGAAGGAAGGAAGGAAGGAAGGAAGGAAGGAAGGAAGGAAGGAAGAAAGGAAGGAAGGAAAGAAGGAAAGAAGGAAAGAAGGAAGGAAGCATTTATTAAATGCCTGTTATGTGCCAGGTACTATCATAAGCACTTTACAAATATCTCTCTTAATCCTCACAACAAGTCTGAGAAGTAGGTACTATTATGATCCCCATTCTATAGTTGCAGTAATTGAGGCAGACAGAGGTTAAATGGCTTGCTTAAGATTACATAGCTAGTAAATGTCTGAGGTCTGATCAGGTTTTCTTTATCCAAGGCCCAGAGTTCTGTCCATTGTACCACCTATACCTACCTACTGTCCCTAGGTTTAAATATAAATTCCTGTTTTCTTCAACAACCTAGTTCTAGCCCACCTTTCTAGCCTTTTTGCATATTGTCAGACTGTAATCTAGTCAATTTGGCTTTCTTGCTGTTCTTCATTACAAACCCTCTTTCTCCCATCTCTGTGCCTTTGTATTAACTCTTTGCACTCACTCCTCATCTCCAACTCTCCCAATATTTAGTTTCCTTCAAGGCTAAACTCAAGTACCACTTTGTCTTCAAGGTCTTCCTGCTCCCCCTACTTTGCCTTCCTTTTTCTTATTTCTCCTTTCCTTCCTTCATTTCCCTTCCTTTTTTCTCAGGAATTCTAAACAAGGAATTGCCTCCATAAATGTAGAGAAACACCTCTGCAATTTAAAGTCTTAGAAAGTTGCCTGAATCACTGAGAGGCTAAGAGCCTTGCCCAGAGTTATATAGCCACTATGTGGCATAGGGAGTACTTGAACCCACTTCTTTTGGATATCAAGGTCTGCTTCTCTATCAATTATTCCACCTTGCCTCTCCAGTTCTTTTATATATACTTATATATATGTAGAGAGGGATGTCTCACACAGGTAGCATGGAGATGCTACTACGTCCTCAAAGGAAGGCAGAATAGTCATCTCTGGCCTCTTCTCCACCTACCCTTCACCAAAGTAGTCTTTAATTCCTGCCAGAACAAGAAACAAGATGTTGGGGTCAGAAGATCTGACCTCCCTAGAGAAAGGGGGTCCATGGTCAGAATTATATCTGCTTCATTAAATGTTGTTAGCTTAGGGGATGTGATTTTTAGGTTCAATCAAACTTCTCATTGCTGCTCATTGATTGGGGGAAGCAGAATCCCAAGCTTAAATCCAAGACTTGACTCCTTCCTACCAAATATCAGTTCCAAAATGAACACAAATAGAAATTAGCCAGCAACTCACTTACAGAATTCTGTGGTGGGGGAGGGGAGAGGAATTAAAGAAAAAGAAATAAGACAGCATATACTTAGGAGAATATATACCAGGCAATACAGAGCGAAGGAGCTTTTCCACTGCATGCAGGGTAACCTAGCTCAACCAAGAGTTAGAGGCAAAGATCTCACCCAAGGGAAAGTTCCCCAATGCTTCTAGTGTAGAAAGCTGGGGATAGTGACATGGTGGAGTCTGCCAATTTCTCTCATGTTGGTTTCTTCCCAGGGTCTTTTTGTTCAATAATCTAAATTATATTTGGCCTCTTCCATTTTCTCTCTCTGGAAGTCAAAAATGCCTGAAGAGATTGTAAAGCCCAGAGAGCCTGAAGAGCCTAGCACTCTTTTCTCTGCCCTTCTCACCAACTTTGCCTCTCCCCTCACATAGGTATGGAGCATTGATTTCCACCATTGAGGAGAGAGCTCTGTACCAATGGCCTTTGGGATTTCCAATATGCAAATTTTTTTTTCATCTTTATATATTTATATGCATGCACACACACCCATTGTGTCCCCAGATAGACTGTAAGTTACCAAAGGGAGGGACTATTTTGGTATTTGTCTTTATAAATCCCCAGTGCCTAGCATAATACCTGGCATGTGCTATTCACTTAATAAATGCTTGTGTTTTGTTTAATACGTTCATCTGAGAAAAAGTCAGTCAGTCAGTAAAGTGTTTTATTAAGCACTTTATGTCATATATATTTATTAAGCACTATGCATGGGGTACTGGGCTAAGTACTGAGGAAAAAGAAAGGCAAAAGATAGCTTCTGCTCTCAAGAGACTCACAGTCTAATAAGGGTAGAAAATATGTGAATGACTATACAAATGAATATATACAACAGAATAAAAAGCTAGTATAGATTGTCTTTTCCTCATTTAAATTATTTCCCAAGTGTTCCTGGCATTTGACTAAATCGAAGAAAGTTCACACCCATATTTATTGAAGGCTACTTAGCTCTTGCTAACAATATGTCCCATCTTCTTTTGTTCCCTGCACTATTTTAAGGGGATATTGGCAGAAGTCATGACAGAAACATGCTGAATTCATACATACATACATGCATGCATGCATGCATACACACATATGATGCCCTACCATACATAAATACAATGTCCTTTGAAAACAGAATGAATATTAAAAAATTGATCCAGCTTAAGATTAAAAAGAAAGGACAGTGTTCCTGATTTCCAAAAGAATTTCATTCTCAATCTCGGAGAATTAGAAAAAGAAAGTCAAATGAAAGAGATGAACCCAACCTTCACTCTGACCTAAATGGCAATACAAGGAACCAGGAGCTCATTAAAATCAAATGTCATAACAGTTAATATTCCGGGGGTTCATCCTAACTCTTGAATTTAAGACTGATAGATCCTGACTTTGTTCAAGAGATAGCGATGGATTCATAACTCTATATGTCTTTTGATTCCACCTTATTGTGGCCAATTTAATTTTGCATTAGTTTGCTCACAAGTAAAATTAGTATGATAATAATGACTGCCTTGAGTTGGGTGTTATAATAAAAATAAGTTAATATATGATTGAAGTTATGAGCTGTAGCTAGAGACACTTTAGGCCATAAGGTTGTAACTGTTTAACTGTATAGAAAATGACATCCAGGTGGCTTTTTGCCCATTTTTAGAAATGCAAGATTGAACATACTTGGTACATTTTACATTTACATTCCTTGGCTCAGCCTTACCTGGGAGATTCTAGTTTCCCAGATTCTTCTTTCTCTTTAGCAATGAGTCTCTTCTCTCCCTTATTATAGGGCATCTGCTTCTGGATATCCCTATTACTGAATCTCCAGTTCAAATGTACCCCTCACACTATAAATCCTACTCTCTAACATCCACTTTGTATCCATCAGTCACATTATATGCTACTTATTCCTGGAGAAGACATATCTTCTATTGTCTATCAGTGCCTTCCATGGCCTATTTTTTCTCAACTCATAGGATACTTGGAAACATTCACAGCCGTAACTAGAAATGTTAGCACTTGAGGCAAATTCATTTGCAGGGGCGGGGGGATGTAGCACAGTGGAGAACCTGTGGCCTTGACGTCACATGTGGCCCTTTAGGTCCTCAAGTTTGACCCTTTGACTGAATCCAAACTTCACAGAACAAATCCCCTTAATAAAAGGAAAGATTTGTTCTGTGAAGTTTGGATTCAGTCAAAGGGCCTTACTTGAGGACCTAGAGGACCACATGTGGCCTTGAGGCTGTAGGCTCCCCACCCGTGGTGAAGCATAAGATTTATGGGGAGGAATAAGGTCACCTCCACATTACAAAGAAACACCAAGGACTTGACTATGGTAACCCAGTGATAGATCTGTTGCCTAAGGACCACTCCTAACTAAGTTCAAGAAACTCATCACTTGTATCAAACAATTAATCAGCAATCATTCATTAAGTCTTGTATATGTACCAGGCACTATGCTAGGCATTGGGGATACAAAGAATCAGTCCCTGCCCAAAAAGAGGTAACATTATACAGAGGAAAAATATGTTTGCATATTGCCTCCAATAATGAGATATTTTGTAGTCACTACTAGTAGATTAATTTGGGTACTAAGAGTATTTCATGGAAATGAAATACTTTCACAGAGGCCCTGTTTTCAAACCAGGCTCACCAAAAAACGTGTGGTTCATGGTAATTTCTTTTTAGACCATAATAACTCTCAAAGAAAAGCTAATTGTAGAGAGATTATAATCTGGGTCAGCAGTGGGCAGTTTACCTTCATCAACAAAAAAATAGACACTTCAAGTATTAAAGTAAGTTTTCCTTCTGGTAAGCCTATCATAATTTCTCATTATTTATTTACATAGATACAATTTTCTCTTCCCATATCCCAGTGCCTTAGGGATGAATACAATTTTAATTGTGTCTAAATAATGAAAAAAAACCCCACGATATAGAGAGAGATCTAAGGAGCCTTTGGCTCTAAATAGGATGCTGAGTGCAAACCCTCTTAATGAGAGTAATTTCTAAAGATTCACACAAGAGAATCAGTTAAGAATCACCTGTTACATTCTATAATCTCTCACAATTGACGATTAAGATTAGTCAATCCTCTGTCTATCTCAGATACTTCCCTAGTAATGCAATATTCTTTATTTCAGATTCCTCAAACATCATTAGAAATTACTATCTGCTTGGGCAATACTTTTTTAAATCATGTACCCATTTCCTTCATTACACAAATATTTATTGCAAGTCTCGTAATTGCAAGGCTCTGCTTCTGTTCATAATTGTTATTATAAATATAATTATAATTAGGCAGTGAGGTGGCACAATGGATCTTTGAGCTCTGGACCTGGAGTCAAGCAGACTTTAGCTCAAATGCTATCTCAGAAACTTACTAGCTGCGTGACCCTGGGCAAATCACTTAACATTTGCCTACTTGAGTATCCTCATCTGTAAAATGGGGGTAGTAATAGCAACTACCTCCCATCCAAGATTGTTCTGAGGATCAAATGAAATTATATTTGTAAAGTGCTTTAAAGCACTACACAAATACTAGTTATTATTATTAATTAGAATTCAGTAGGGAAGATGACCTACAGAGAATAATCAAAAGACAAGTCAGTCTGGTTTATGTCTCACAAGGATTATATTGGGGTTAAGATCATTAAGAGTGAAACATCCAAGACTAGTATGCAGATGTCAAGATTCTAGATCCAATACTCTATCTAACTTCATGATACTGAACAAATACTGTAAGTACTCACAGCCCCAGTTTGCATGTCTCAAATAAATTGATGCTTTCTAAATAATATCATTTTTGACTCTCTGTGATGCCATTTGGAGTTTTCTTGGCAAAGATACTAGAGTGGTTTGCCATTTCCTTTTCCAGCTCATTTTACAGTTTGGGAAACTGAAGCAAACAGTTAAGTTACTCACCTGGGTTCACACAACTAATAAGAGTCTGAAACTGGATTTGAACTCAGGTCTTCCTGTCTCAGGACCCAGAGTTCTAACCACTACACCACCTAACTGCTTCAAAGTACAGCCATAAAATCTAAGGATATTTCCTGATACTTATGAAACTAGAAAAATACTTTTCTAGGAAACCACATTGTAGCCCTTTTCAAATAACTCATGTCTCTCTTCTACTCATGCTGCTCTGTAGAACTCAGTAGGACTTTTGGTACCAGTTGAGGTCATGATACATTAAATATTAGGAACTTGTCCTTATTTTACATATGAATAAGAGTTTACTATGCAGGCAAGAACCTCAACCCTGATTCCCTATCAGTCTCTGATCTCCCATTGATATCCCCCCTCACGGTTCTTCCTCCCTATCTTGAGCTTGTTCTGACCCATGTTGTTCCAAAGTGACTCAGGTCCTCAGTTCAGGGGATGAGTGGTGTTTTTCAAGACAACACCAAAAGAAGGCAGAAAGGGTACTGCACCTTAGGGTTTGAGGAAAGAGGCTGGTTTTGGGGAGAGGGTGGTACCCATTAGATGCTCTCAAGGGAGGAAGAAATGGAGCCCTTCCCCTTATAATACTGCCTGGGGCTTAGTTCTAATGTTCTCTTGTTAGTTTCAGCCTTGAACACACCTACTACCCCTTAAGGCTCTGGTCATTCTCCTATAATTCAGGAAGTAAAAGCTAGGAGACCCTGGAACATACCAGTCATTTTATTACCCATAAACAGAGAGGAGAAGGGAAGAATATTCCTTCAATGAACAAAACAACAACAACAACAAGAAAGACATTTCTATGTTCTTCTCTCTTACTGCAGGGACCCAAATATCCTTATTCCTGTCTCTGCCACTAAAGTTGCTTTTACTCTGATTTTCCATACTAACCTTTGAACTCTTCCTTCTAGAATTCTTTTCTTCTCCCAGTACTTGGAGCTTTGATGGACAGTGGAATTAGGAACATTTGATGAATGTTTTCCATGACTTTTTTTTTTAACCATTGGACAATATAAACTATACCAGCTT
Organism: Vombatus ursinus; assembly: GCF_900497805.2. NCBI lineage: Eukaryota > Metazoa > Chordata > Mammalia > Diprotodontia > Vombatidae > Vombatus > Vombatus ursinus. The sequence goes on from NW_020954590.1 coordinate 98,070,913, forward strand.
AACTTTACCTTGGGGAAATTAATGATGGCCCATTGAAGTGAGAAAATGATAAAGAAAGATGATGTTGAGGGGCAGCTTGGTGGAGCAGTGGATAAAGCACTGGCCCTGGATTCAGCAGAACCTGAGTTCAAATTCAGTCTTAGAACAGACACTTGACACTGTGTGACCCTGGGCAAATCACTTAACCCCAAATGCCTCACAAGGAAAAAAAAAGATGATGTTGGGGGAGTGAAAGACAAACTTAATAATTTTATGTGGGGCCTAGCTCTTTCTCTTCTCAGTAACATGCCATAGACAGGTTTTTTTCCCTCAAATGGAAATAACTTAGAAGGAAATCTGTCCCTCTTCAATACTAACATCAGCACATTTAAGTGAGTCCACATGTATATCATCGGTGATACTTTGTGCACTTGAATAATATTGGTATGACTTGAAGTTTCTCTTGAAATGTGAGCTACATCTACTCACTTTGTTCCACATTATCAGGTCTATTTATCCAATTTATTTCAAGTATGAAGTATCTGAAAGACACAAAAAGAAACACTTTTCATTTTTTATGAAAAAAAGAAAAGGAATTGTCTAGAGACAGATGTGGATATACAATGAACCAATTTACCAAATTAGCTTCAAAAAGACATATGCAAAAGACAGATATGAAAGCAGGTAACAGAGTTGAAATACAGAAATATGACGTAGTCCTTTAAGAATAGTATCAGGAGTTTTAAATTTCAGACATTTGTAAAGAAAGAAAATTGGGGGAAGAGTATGTGTGTGTGTGTGTGTGTGTGTGTGTGTGTGTGTGTGTGTTATGTAGGGTCTATTAAAGAGTCTTATTTTCTACCTGATTGAAACCCCTTACAACTTCAGTTTAATTGTCCAAGCAAATAATAAGAAAGTCTCCATATACATCAAAATATTTACAGCAGTACTTTTTGTGCTAGCAAAGATTTGTAAACAGAATAAATGCCCATCAACAGGAGAAAAGCTAAACAAATTATCACACATGCAAATAATGGAATATTACTGTGCTACAAAAAAATGGATATGATGGATATAGAGAAAGATGAAAAGATTAATGTACCTTGATGCAGAGTGAAGTAAGCAGAGTCCTAGAAAAAACGTAATCTGTGACTCCAACAGTGTAAATGGAAAGGATAACCACAAAACAATTGAAACTCAATACTGCAAAATTATAAAGAACGTACTTGGCCCCAAAGATAAGATATGAGAAGATACCTCCCCATCATCTTTTGTAGAGGTTAGTGCCCACAGGTGTGAAACACTGCATATACCTTTTTGATGTGGATTGTTTTGTTTCCTGTTTTTTTCTTCTTTTTAAAAATTTTCTTTCTTATAAGGAATTTGTCTCTGGGAGAGAGCTAAAGGGGGAAAAAGAGAGAGGTAAGGATATAGAAGGAAATCAATGTAACTGTCTTTTCCCTTTGTATTTCACAAATATCTAGGTTTAACAGTCAACTACCTGGAACTTTATTTGTGTATGGAACTGCTTTTGATAAGAACATAACAGAGAAAGCTTAGTTTCTCTCAATGATATTTAATGATCTCTAAAATCAAAGACTCAAAGTAGATACTAGAACTAAGCCGGGCTAGTCTGGGGACTGGCTAAAGGATAATATTTGTCAAAGAGAAAGAGTATGATGTATTAGGGGAAGTTAAGTGGTGCACTGGATAGAGCTCTGGGTCCTGAGTCAGGAAGACCTGAGTTCAAATCTGGTTTCAGATATTTACTAGATGTATGACCCTAGGCAAATCACTTAACACTGTTTGCCTCAATTTCCTCATCTGTAAAATGATCTGGAGAAGGAAATGGCAAACTGTTCCAGGATTTTTGCCAAGAAAAACCCTAAATTGGGTCAAAAACAGTCAGAAACTGAAAATGACTAAACAACAACAACATGATATAGTGGGGAAAAAATGGATTTATAATCTGAATCCCTGGGAACAAATTTGGAATTGATCACTTACTAATGATTGTACCTTTAAAAATTTTTTCTAACCTCTCTAAGCCTCACTTTACTCATATATAAAATGGGAATAACATTTACACAATCTACTTCATATAATTATTGTAAAGAGTTGTATGATTCATAATGTGGGGTATATGCTTAGTAGACCTGAAATCCCTATATATTTTAGGAAATCTAAAGCAGCTTTATATAGGATGAGGCTGTAATTTGGAAGTCTAATCTAAAAAGAAAAAAAAACACTAGATCTTCTACTGTAGTATCAAGAATTTCTTTACATGTAAAGAATAATTAAATTGAAATGAAATTCAAGGAAACCTTAATTTATAAACTATTAACCTTGGTAGTTACTTAGGTAGGAGATTATCTCTCTGACTATTGATATTAGGACAAATAATATTAACCCAATTTTAAAAAGTACTTATGAAGTAATTACTATGTGTTGGGTTTGGGGGATACAAATATAAGAAGGAATAAGCCCCTGTCCTAGTTCAAAAAATATGAATTAATTATCTATTATGTGCAAAGAACTGTGCTTGATGCTGGGGTTTCTTTTTTTAATTAAAAAAGACATTTTTTTCCACAGAATTTAAATCTAATACAAGGTAGACAACATGTACACAAAATAGGCAACACAAGGCAAATTGTAGAATGTGTAAAGAAAGAGTAAGACAGAACCAGGGATGTGCTGGTAAATGTTTAACGACTGGTTCTATGGGGAAAATGTATGCCCAACATGCTTTTATGTTTAATCTGCCAACATTTCCTCCATTATTCTCTTAAGTCTATACAATTAATAAAACAATAAATCAAGCACAGCATTTGGTGTTTCTGAGGTATAAATGCTCACACTGAAAATTTACTAATCAGTGCTTGTAAGCAGAACAAGCTGGCTCCAGTATACCCCCGAATAGGGGCATGTAACAGGCCTTTGCCGAGTTTGCACAGACCACCTAAGATGGAGCAATCTGTGTGGGAGACAGCAGGGATATGTTTATGTGAGAAAACATTCTGTGTTCCCCCACCACATAGATGGGAGCAGCCTCTTTTCACTGGCTGTGTAGAGGGGACAGGCTGAGTCTTTAGAATGACCAGACTGAGCTAAGAGAGAGAAGACAAGAGGAAGGAATAGAATTTAGAATTCAAAACTTACAAAAAAATAGAATGTTAAAAATTGTTTTTCCATGTAATTATGGAAAAAACAAAATATTATTTTTAAAAACTTTGAATTTAATTTAATATTTCTGCCTTTCTGCTTTGGATTTTGAAGTTTTATGCCCTAGCACATGGCCAATTTTTGTGTAGGTGCCATGTACCACTGAGAAAAAAAGGTATATTCCTCTCTGTCCCCATTCAGTTTTCTCCAGAGGGCAACCATATTTAACTTTTCTAAAATTCTATTCATCCCCTTAACTTCTTTCTTGTTCATTTTGTTGTTAGATTTATCTAGCTCAGAGAGGGGGAGGTTGAAGTCCCCCATTAGTATAGTTTTGGTGTCTATTTCTTCCTGTGTTTCCCTTAACTTCTCTTTTAAGAATTTGGATGAGATAGAGTATTTGGGAAAATAGGCAAAAAAAGGAGTCTTACCAAATTTTTTTTATGATACAAATATGGTGCTGATACCTAAACTGGGAAGAGTCAAAACAGAGAAAGAAAATTTTAGACCAATTTCCCTAATGAATATAGATGCAAAAATTTTAAATAAAATATCAGCAAATAGATTACAGCAATTTATCATAAGAATAATATACTATGACCAGGTGGGATTTATAACAGAAATGTAGGGCTTGTTCAATATTAGGAAAACTATCAGCATAATTGATCATATCCACAACAAAACTGACAGAAAACATATGACCATCTCAATAGATGCAGAGAAAGCTTTCAACAAAATACAACACCCATTCCTATTAAAAACACTAGAGAGTATAGGAATGAATAAGTCTTCCTTGAAATAATAAGTAGCATCTACCTAAACCATCAGGAAACATTATATGTAATGGGGATAAGCTAGAAGCATTTCCAAAAATATCGGGCGTGAAACAAGGATGTCCGTTATCACCACTATTGTTCAATATGGTACTGGAAACATTAACTTTAGCAATAAGAGAAGAAAAAGAAATGAAGGTATCAGAATAGGCAAAGAAGAAACAAAACTACCACTCTTTGCATATGATATACTTAGAGAATCAAGTAAAAAAACTACTTGAAATAATAAACAACTTTAGCAAAGTTGCAGGCTATAAAATAAACCCACATAAATCATGGGCACTTCTATACCCAACAGCAAGAGATAGAAAGAGAAATTCCATTTAAAGTTACTGTAGACATTATAAAATATTTAGGAGTCTACCTACCAAAACAAACATAGGAACTACATGAACACAATTACAAAACACTTTCCACACAAATAAAGTCAGATCTAAATAATTAGAAAAACATCTGTTGTTCATGGGTAGGCCAAGCTAAGATAATAAAAATGACAATTCAACCTAAGCTAATTTACTTATTCAGTGTCATACCAATCAAACTACCAAAAAAATTATTTTACAGAGCTAGAAAAACAATAACAAGATTCATTTAGAATAACAAAAGGTCCAGAATATCAAGGGAACTAATGAAAAGAAATGCAGGGGAAGATGGCCTAGCCATTCCAGATATTAAATTGTATTATAAAGCAGCAATCATCAAAACCACTTGGTACTGGCTAAGAAATATAGTGGTGGATCAGCGGAATAGGTTATGTATGCAAGACATAGTAGTCAATGACTATAGTAATCTACTATTTGATAAAACCAAAGACCCCAGTTTCTGAGTAAGAACTCACTATTTGACAAAAACTGCTGGGAAAACTGGAAAAGACTATGGCAGAAACTATGCATAGACCAAAATCTCACACCATATACCAAAATAAAGTCAAAATGGGTTCACGATTTAGATATAAAGGCTGATACTCTAAGCAAACTGGGAGAGCAAGGAATACTTTACCTTTCAGATTTATGGAGAATAGAAGAATTCATGACTAAACAGAAGATAGAGAATATTATGAAATGCAAAATGGATAGTTTCAATTACATTAAATTGAAAAGTTTTTGCACAAACAAAGCCAATGCAACCAAGATTAAGAGGGAAGCAGAAAACTGGGAAAGAATTTTTACAACCAGTGTCTTTGATAAGAGCCTCATTTCTAAAATATATAGAGAACTAAGTCAAATTTATAAGAATACAAGTGATTCCCCAATTGATAAATGGTCAAAGGACATGAACAGGCAGTTCTCAGATGAAGAAATTAAAGTCATCTATAGTCATATGAAAAAATGCTTTAAATCACTACTGATTAGACAAATGCAAATCAAAACAACTCTGAGGTACCACATCACACCTGTCAGATTGGCCAACCTGATAAAACAGAAAAATGCTAAATGTTGGATAAGATGTAAGAAAATTAGAACACTAACGCATTGTTGGTGGAGTTGTAAAATGATCCAACCATTTTGGAGACCAATTTGGAACTATGACCAAAGGGCTATAAAATGTGCATAAGGCTGTATTCCAAAGAGATCATAAAAATGGGAAAAGGACACACATGTGCAAAAAATATTTATAGCAGCTCTTTTTGTGTTGGTGAAGAATTGGAAATTGAGGGGATGCCCATCAATTGGGGAATGGCTGAACAAATTGTGGTATGTAATGTAATACTATTATAATGTGTAATGTAATACTATTGTGCTATAAGAAATGATGAGCAGGAAGACTTCAGAAAAACTTGGAAGCTTGTATGGACTGAGGCAAGGTGAAGTGAGCAAAACCAAGACAATATTGTACACAGTAGCAGCAACATTTTGTGATGACTAACTTTGACAGACTTAGCCCTTCTCAGCAATGCAAGGATCTAAGACATCTCCAAAAGTCTCAAGATGGAAAATGCTATCCACTTCCAAAGAAAGAACTATGGAGTTTGAATGCAGATCAAAGCATACTATTTATTCTTTTTTTTTCTTCTGTTTTGTTTTGTTTCCTCTTTCTTATGGTTCCTTCTATTCGTTCTAATTCTTCCTTACAACATGACTAATGTGAAAATATGTTTAATAGGCATCTATATGTGTAGCCTATATCAGGTCGTGCACCATCTTGGGGAGGGAGGTATAGGGAGGGGAGAAAAATTTTAAACTCAAAAGTTTATAAAAATGATTGTTAATAAATCAAAATTAATTAATAAAAAAAAATAACAGGGCAATGAAAAAAAAGAATTTGGATGTTTTATACCACTCGCTGCATTTGTGTTTACTAATGATATTACTTCATTGTTTGTGGTACCTTTTAGCAGAATGTAGTTTCCTTCCTTATCTCTTGTTCTTAAAGAGCCTTAAAAGAGGTAGAATTACTGGGACCATGTATGTAAAAGTCCCAACATATTCTGCCCTTGTCATAAGATCGTAAAATCATAGATTTTAAAATGAGACCAACTACAGGAGAATGTAAGTTGCTTGATGGCAGTAAATGTTATATTTTCATCTTCATATCCCCAAAATTGAACACAGGATTTTGCACAAAATAAGTGTGTATTATTAAACAAATTGTATTAGAGTTGCCTAGAGTACTGAGAGATCAAATAATCTGTCAATAGCCATTATGTCCAAGATGGGATATTTGCTTCCCCCCACCTCCAGTTGCCTCCTTATGTCTTTTATTCATTCTCTCTCCCCCCTCATCCAACCTCTCCACTCTCTCCTCACCCTTTCTCTTTCTCAATCCCTTCCATCATTCAGTTAAATTTGCCCTAAAAGTTGAATTGAGAACATATTTTGTGCTATATACCTTGTGGTACCAAAATCAATAATTATGGCTTTAGACATGTATTACTGGAAAATGTCCAGAAGATGATGGTCAAAATGGTAAAAGCCCTCAAGATCATGATATATAAAGATTGAGATATGGAACTAGGGATGTTTAACTGGAGAAGACTTCGGGGAAAATTGTAGTCTTCAATTATTTGAAAGGCTAATATATGAAAGAGGGCATAAATTCATTCTGTTTGACTCAAGAGGGCCAAATGAGTGTATTTTTCAAAGAAGTAAATTTAGGTTTGAGATAAAGAAAAATATCTTAACAATTAGTTACTCTAGGGGGCAGCTAGGTGGCGCAGTGAATAGAGCTCTGGCCTTGGAGTCAGGAGGACCTGAGTTCATATCCAGCCTGACACTTAACACTTACTAGCTGTGTGACCCTGGGCAAGTCACTTAACCCCATTTGCCTCAACATAAAGCAAAACAAACAAACAAAACCCCCCAAAAAACCAATTAATTACTCTAAAATGGAAAGAATTTTCTCCAGGGCAGTGATATCCCCATCCCTGGTGGTATTCAAAAGCTTTTGAAGACTTTTTGTACATAGTGTAGAAGGGATTTTTATTTAGATGTGAATTGGACTAGATGACCTATAAGGTCCCTTTCAACTCAGATTCAGATTCTTGCAACTTTGCCCTGAACATCTTTCCTTGGCCTCAGTTTCCTTATTATAAAATGAAGGGATTTAACTAAATAGTTCTTAATGTGCCTTCTATTCTTAAATCCTATGAACTGAAGTGTACCTTCAACAAGCATGTTTTAAATTGGATAGAAGGAAGAATTTTTAGATAGTAACAGCACATGCTTTTATAGTGTTTTAAGATGGGCAAAGCATTTTCTTCATGGTAAGACAGAAAGGTAATGAAAGTTTTCCAATTGCCATTTTATAGATGAGAAAACTGAGGCTAAGAGATGCCTATAGTCACAAACCTAGTAAGTATCTGAGTATCTTTCCACTAGGAGAAGGGGAAGAGAATAAGCATCAATATAGCACCTACTATGCATCAGGCATGGTGCTAATCACTTTCTACAAATATTATCTCTTTGATCCTCATGACAACCCTGAAGTGTATTGTTTCTTTTTTCATCTCCATTTTACAGTTGAGGAAACTGAGGAAAGGTTAAGTGACTTGCATAGCTGTCTGAAGTTACGTTTGAACTCAGCAGCAGTGGGCAACTAAGTGGCACAGTGGATCAAGTACCAGGCCTGGCATCAGGAACACTCATCTTCATGAGTTCAAATCTGGCCTTAGACATTTATTTCTTGTATGACCTGGGCAAGTCACTTAACCCTGTTTGCCTCAGTTCCTCATCAGTAAAATAAGCTAAAGCAGGAAATGACAAACTACTACAGTATCTTTGCCAAGAAAACCCCAACTGAGGACAGGAAGAGTGGGATATGACTGAAAAACAATTCAACAACAATAAAGCAGTGGGTTCATAGCACCTCTAAACTAAATAAGACATTGGTTTGGTGAGTCTTTGATAAGTGGAAGGAGGCACCAGGTTGACTAAATAAGGGTGAATGTTAGAAAATGGAGTGGGTGAAAACTTCCCCATTAATGGGATGAGAACAGAAGGGAAAGGGGAAGGGAAGGATCAACTCCCTTTACTTTTGCAGAAATAAGTAGGAAGAACTAAAGAGTCTATAAGGAGAGGCTTGCTTAAAGAGGTCTTTTGCTTTCCAGGGCTGTCAGTCTATCCCCCTAAATTCACTTTTTTCCCCCTTCACTTTAACAGCAAAGGATGTTATCATTTTCACTGAGGTCACTGAGAGGGTAATACCACTCTTGGTGATGTTAATGAAAAGGTACAGTGGTGACATGAGTTAATTATATAGTTACCACACAATTACCAATTTATGCTCTGCTGACGTTTAGTGAGAGGAAAATCAAGGTCCCATGACATGCACTGAATGCTGTATGACAAAGCATAATATTTGAAAAGTGCTATGCAGAATATGTCATCTGTATTAACAGATTCACTTGCATGAAGAGAAAATTATAAAAGTGTAAACTTTCTCTTATTGTCTTTCTGATATTACTGCCTAGAAAATAGACCTACACATTTCCTGACTTTTCTTCAGCAATGCATTCTGAATCATACAATTATATTCTGAAAGGTTAAATGTTGTAGAGGAGAGAATGCTGAACCTCAGGTCAGGAAAGATCTAAGTTCCCTTCCTCCCACTGATTCCCAAACTACCATTGAAGCCTGATAATTGTATAACCGTGAGGAGTTCATCCAATCATTCTAAGTCTCTATTATTTAACTCATTTGTTAAATGGGTGTAGTAATACCAACTTCACAGGGTTGTTGAACTTGTATGAGATACTCTATCAATACTTAGCTGTCGCTCCTAATTCAGGCACCCAATGCCCATTACCTAGAAAAAAATGTAAGTCTTTTGTCACACTATAGAAAGTTTTAATTTTACCCTTTTATTCAAGACATTTGAGCAAATTTTCACTATGTGAGAAACACACTGTGGCAAGCATTGTAGTATGAATAGAGTATATAGAGATAAATCACAGTCTGTGCCTTCATGAAGTTTATAGTCTATTGTGTGAAAGCTGCAATACAAAATAGAAGATGATAGGTACATTAAAAACAGAGTGGCCAGTGGCACTGGTCTTGCTATTCTTTGATCATCATATTCCATCTTCCCACTCCAGGTGATTCAACTGGCTGTCACCCATTCCTGGAACTTTCTCTCTCCTCCTGGACTTTCTTCAAGTCTCAGCTAAAGTGCTACCTTCTGAAAGCAGCCTTTCAAGGTCCTCCTTAATCTTAGTGTCTTCCCTCTGATATTATTCCTATTTTATTCTGTTATCCTTTGTGTACTTAGTTGTTTGTATTTGTCTCCCCATTATAAAAGTGAGCTTATTGAGGGCAAGAACTTTTCCCCTTTCTTCCTATCCCCAGCACTCAGCACAGTGACTGACTCAAAGTAGAAGCTTTAATAAATGCTTGATGATTTCACTTAACCAGGTTTGATGCCAGGAATCAGTGTAAAGGAAACCTCACCAACTCCAATCCTCATGCCCCACCCACTCATTGCTTCTTTCACTTCTTTAAGACAAGGGACTATGTCTCACACTTCTTCCTTGTTCCTCATAGTACTAAGCACACTCACCTGCATAGAGTGAGCATTTAATAAGGTTTTGGTTCATTATTTTCACAAGAGTTGAAATAATTTCTGCCAAAGAAATAACTCCCATACTTCCATCACCCTTTAAATTCTCAGAGCAATCAAATGAAGGCTGGAGTCAAAGACTAGTAGAGGTGCTTGACCACTCTCCCAATCAGGGTGTTGGAATCTTTTTAGTTTCTTCCTACTTGACCCTTTGCATGTACCATAGCTAGCTAATTCCTACCTTTTGCTTTTCTAATCTTTATGATTCAGAACTTCCTTCTACCTTAGTGAAAATCCCTTTCCTTCCTCTCTCCCCCCTCTCTCCCCCGCTTCTCCAAAATCCTATCTTTATCCATCTCAGCCCTAATATTTTTTAGTTCCTATATGCCTCTGCTCTCCACTTCCATTGTGCCCTCTGAAACCCTACTTTATTTTTAACAAACTGTCCTTCATCCTAGATTCCTTCTTCTTACAGTCTTTCTTCTGGTAGAAGAGATAAATCATAATCTGTGCCCTCATGGAGCTTGTAGACTATGAACTATAATAGCCACAATACAAAATAGAAGATGATAAGTACATTAAGAGCAAAGTGGCAGCAAAGTCAAAGGATATAAAATAAACCCACATAAATCATCAGCATTTCTATATATTACCAACAAAGTTCACCAACAAGAGATAGAAGGAGAAATTTCATTTAAAATGACTATAAACAATATAAAATATTTTGAAGTCCACCTACCAAGACAAACCCAGGGACAATATGAACACAATTACAAAACACTTTCCCCACAAATAAAGTCAGATCTAAACAACTGGGAAAACAGTAATTTCTCATGGGTAGGCTAAGCCAATATAATAAAAATGGCAAGTCTACCTAATATAATATACTTATTCAGTGCCATACCAATCAAACTACCAAAAATTATTTTCTAACAGGTAGAAAAAAATAACAAAATTCATATGGAAGAACAAAAGGTCAAGAATATCAAGGGAATTAATGAAAAAATACGAAGGAAAACAGCCTAGCTGTACCAGATGTTAAATGGTATCACAAATCAGTAATCATCAAAACAGGCTGGTATTGGCTAAGAAATATGGTACTAGATCAGTGGAATAGATTAAGTACATGATACACAGTACAAAACTCAACCATAATAATCTTGTGTTTGATAAACACAAAGATCCAAACTTTGGGGACAAGAACTCATTATTTGACAGAAACTGCTGAGAAAAATGAAAAGCAGTTTGGCGGAAACTAGGAATAGTACCAAGATAAAGTCAAAATGGGTATGTGATTTAGACATAAAGGGTGATACCATTAGCAAATTAGAGGAGTATGGAAGAGTTTGCCTGTCAGATGTATGGATAAGGGAAGAATTTACTACCAAACAAGAGACAACAAGCATTACAGGATATAAAATGGATAATTTTGATTTATATTAAATTAAAAAGTTTTTGCATAAACAAAACCAGTGCAGCCAAGATTAGAAGGAAAGCTGAAAACTGGGGGGGGGAGGTTTCTCTGATAAAAGTTTCCTTTCTCAAATATATAGAGAACTGAGATAAATTTGTAAGAATATGAGTCATTCCCCAATTGATAAATAGCCAGAGGATATGAATAGGCAGTTTTTGAATGAAGAAACCAAAGTTATTTATAGTCATATGAAAAAATGCTCTAATCACTACTGGCTAGAGAAATGCCAAATTAAAACAACTCTGAGCTGCCACCTCACACCTATTAGATTGGCTAATAGGACAGAAAAGGGAAAATGATGAATGGTGGAAAGGATGTGGGAAAATTAAAACACTCATGCACTGTTGGTGGACTGGTCTAACCATTCTGGAGAGTGATTTGGAACTATTCCCAAAGGGCCATAAAACTTGACCCAGGAATACTACTACTAGATCTGTATCCCAGATATGAAAGGGAAAAAAAGGAAAAGGATCTATATGTACCAAAAAAATATATTTATAATAGCTCTTTTTGTGGCAGCAAAGAATTGAAAATTGAAGGGATGCCCAACAATTGAGGGATGGCTGAACAGGTTTTGATATATGATTATGATGGAATACTATTGTGCTATAAGAAATGATGAGCAGGATGCTTTCAGAGAAACTTGGAAAGACTTATATGAGCTGATACAAAGCAAAGTGAGCAGAACTAGAACATTGTATAGAGTACCATCAATATCATACAATGATCAACTGTGAGTGACTTAACTAATCTCAGAAATACAAATATCCAAGTCAATTCTGAAAGACTTATGAAGAAAAACGCTATCCACCTCCAGAAAAAGAACTGATAGAACCTGAATGCAGATTGAAACATAATTTTTAACTTTATTTTTTAATTAATCTTTTTTTTTCACAACACGACTAACATGGAAATATGTTTTAAATGACTGCACATGTGTACCCTTAATCAAGTCACTTGGCCTCTCAGTGAGGGGGGAGGGGAAGGGATGAAGGGAAGAGAATTTTGATCTCAAAAATATAAAAAAAAGGTTAAAATTGTTTTTACATGTAATTGAAAAATAAAATACTAAAATTTTTAAAAATTAAAAAATTCCTGGAATTCCTTCTTTCTGGAAGAAAAAATAAAACAGACTGGCCAGTGACACTGGTTGTCTTGTTGTTCCTTGAATACTACATTCCATTTTCCTTTTTCACTGAAATCTATTTTCTTTTTCCTGAAGACACCATGTTACTTGCTCTCCTCTCCAATTCGGTCTGCTCTTTCTTCCCCACCAACCCTCACAATACCCTGACATCTTCAGTGAATAGAGGTATCACACTTCTGGTTTCTACCTTCTACTTTCAGATACTGCCATTATCACACAGTCACATCCTTTTCTCATTCAGAATTGGCTCTCACCTGTCCAGCTCTGTGTGGTTATAATCTATGTGCCTTTAGGCATTCTCTGAGCCTCCATGGTTGATTCTTGGCTCACCATCTTCATTGCCATCACACCTGCTTCCTTTAAAAACCTTGGCCTCAAAGATTGTCCTCTTCAACAGGGCCTCTGTCTCCAGTCTACTTCAAACATAGTCATTCCTTATCCCTCACTCAGCTGAATTTGTCCCAGGTGCTATAGTTCCTGGTTAATTAAGAAAGATAAGTAAAAATGAAGTACCATTTTTTTAAACTTTATTCTAAAACTATTATTTGATATGGTAAAACTTAATATTTGAGATTATTCTTTTTTTTTGTACTGTTAAAAAAAAAAGCAACAATCACTTTTGGGAGGTGTGGAAACACGTAACTCCATATATAGAAATATTGTCCCTCTCTGACCCAGAACAAGATACTTCACATCTCTGGGCCTCTGTTGCTGCATTGTAAAATGATTGGGGTTGGTCTTGATAATATTTAAAATGAACTATAAATTTTATGGCTTTATTGATCTATGACTCCCTTGCACTTGAACTATGAACTCTTTGTTTCTAAAACAATAACAAAAGACTCTGGGTATCTGTCGTGTGTGTGTTTTATGGGAATTTTTTTTTTTGCATTTTTGAGAGTAAAAATAACAGTTAAGGGTTTTGTTTGTTTGGTTTTTGTTTTTGTTTTTGTTTTAGAAAAAGCACTAATCCTGAAGTCAGAAAATCTGATTTGGGCTCCCTCCTCTGACAATTACTACATATAATACTTGGTGCAAGGCACAACTTTCTTGAGTAAGTTTTCTTACATATAAGAAAGGAAAAAAACAACCACTATTTCTATTCCCACTTTAGCAGTGTTTTTGTTGTTGTTGTTGTTTTGTTTTTTTTCCACAGTTAGTAAGTATTTATTAAGTCACTACTATTATGGAGTAGGATATACAATAAATTCTGTGGATACAAGAAAAGGCAAAAAACAGTCTTTGATCTTAAGGAACTTACCTTCTAAAGGGCGAGAGTGCATTGAAACAACTATGTACAAACTAAATGTATACAGGATAAATGTGTGTTGTTGTTATTGGTTTTTTTTTTCTTTTCATTCATTCGTCCAGGTGGCCCTTTTAGATTGCTGAAAAAGAACTAACAAAACCTAAAATGAATAGCCCCCAGACATGTGGTCTGGGTGAGCATTAACACCAGGTATATAGCCTGGGAGATAAGAATTTAAAAGAGGACTTGCAGGAAGCCTAAAAAAGTATCCAGCCAGCATCAAAAGAAGAAGTGGCATTATGACTGAATCATGGCTGGAGGGCCCAGCAGCAAGCTGAAGTGGCTGAAAGCTAGAAGGTGGAGCATTATGATCAATGGTCACCTAGCCTTACCCAGTGACAGTGACAGTTGTGGAGGCCAGAAGATGTCCAGAGTGTAATGCCTCTATAAACTCAATATGGATGTTTGAGAGCTATAATGGCATACACATACTCATAGATTTAGATCTGAAACGTACTTCAGAGGCTATCTAGTCTCATTCCTCCCATTGGAATGTTGCTTTTTCTCCACTGGTGGAGGATTCTATAAGGGGAATTCTTTTTCACTGGTTTATGGGAGTTTGAGTTATTTTCTTGCTTACATTTTTCTTGTTAGCTATGTTATTTTAGAATAGCATTAAATCCTTTACTATTTGATTTCTGGTGAATTGTTTATTTTTCAAACAGAGTCTATACTGGATGGAGCCTTGAGGATAAATTTCCTTCTCTTTCCAGTGAATCTAGGCCCAACATGGAGTTTCCCAGGGTAGAGTGAGAAAACCCCATTAGGCTTATATAATTTTTGTGTTCATACCTCTTACAAAAGAAAAGAAATGTTGAAAAGGATCATAGATTTGAACTAGGAGTGACTTTTTATGTCATCTAGTCTAACCTCTTCATTTTATAAATGAGTAAATTGAGGTCCATATGATGAGGCTTAGGGGCTTAGGGGTGCTAGGACTCCAAAATCACAACATGTGGGTCCTGCCCAAATGAATTGACCCAAGCCTTCTTTCAGGCAAAGACAAGGTTTATTAGAACATCCATCATATTGGGCAGACTCTTAAGGAAAAGAATCTGAGCAGGGGCTAGATTTTAAGAATCTAATCCTTTGGCTAGATTATAAGAATCTAAGCATCTTAATGGAGACAAGGTGGACCTTATATACAGAAAGACTGTGGGAGGGACCTAGGAGTGACCAGTAAACTGGGGTGAACAGAACTCCTGGGACCTGGACCTCATGGCCATGGAGGAATGGAGCCTAGCTAGGATTAAGGGTGGGAAATGGCCAGAGGCCATAGGGAGGTAAAACAAAGGAAGGTCAAGCTAGGTTAAGGGTAACAGAATTGGGAGATTGAAAGGCCAGTTGATGGGATTATAGCCTCAGGCAAAAACCAGAAATTTGGCCTTGTGGGAAAATCCAGGGATTTTCCTTTCTGGGGACCAGATCCCAAACCCATCATTCCCCCCTCAAACAAATGGGACCCAAATTCTTTTGGTGTAAGGGGCAAAGGGGTCGGCTTCTGAAACTGCTTCCTGCTGGCAAGGGGCATAGAGCTGTCCCTGCCTCAAGGGGGCCCCAAAGAAGAGGTTGACTGGAACTGAGCACAGGCTACATCCAGGGAACAATGGGGAGATATTGGCTGGTACCAGATGTTTGCTACCAACTATAGGTGAATGGCCTGTAGTCTGGAAGACAGAAATTTGACAGAAAAGACTGCAGGGCCCAGATATGAAGCAGGGACTAGATTTAGAGCTCAACTTTTCAGAGGATAAAACATCCTTCATTCTGTTTGGATTCAGGTAATTCAGTTTTCCAACCATGCAGAATCAAATCCACTTCATAACCAGACTCAGGAATAGCCAGGTGGGTAACATCCCCTTTCAAAGGAACATAATGGGGAAACTGAGCCAGGAGGATCCCATCTTAGACTGAGGCTAAAATTGTCCTCTCAGATTTTCCCAGTGCTGACTTCCCACCAGTATCACATTCTCTGAGAAGCTTATGGCATTTCTCTCAGATGGTGGATTTTTGATTATCAATGGATTATGACCCACCAGACAACTCACAATGTAATCCCATGAGCTTTCACCTCAAACAGCAAGTTTCACTAATCACAGTTTAGGAAAAACTTTTCCAGGATTTACATCTCAAATTTAAATTTGTCCTGGTATAAAAAACCAATCATTAGAGATTCCCAAGTAATTGCAAATTCTTAACAAAACAAAACCCAAACAAGCTTTTTGGCTGGTTTGCACATTAAAACAATAACCAATAATAGCCAAATTATTTTAGCAGTAACCAAATTATGAAAAGTTGCTTGACATAACTGATACAAAAAGTTCACCAATTTGAAACTTGAAACAAACCCATTAACAATCAGGTAACTTAAATTTTGTTAAATTCATTTCCAAATTACTTTACACAGAGAATCAACATCTTGTCATTAACAGTTAAAACTACAAATTTCAAAGAACGCGCTTACCCAAGTAAGCACATAAATGATTTGCCTGTGGTCAAACAAGTACAAAGTGGAAGACAAAATATAACTGGTCATTTTCTGAAATATGGATTCAAGAGAGATTAAGAAGTGGTTGCTGCTATTGTATTATGAACTCCCTACTACTACTGCTACTACTATTACTACTAGTACTACTGATGATGTCTAGAGGTTTAGGGATGCTGTAACCCCAAAATCACAACACACAGGTCCTGCCCGAAAGAATTTGACCCAAGCCTTCTTTCAGCCAAAGGCAAGGTTTATTAAAAATCTGCCACATTGGCCAGACTCTTAAGGAATCTGAGCACCTGTGAGCTATTGGCTACATTGTAAAAATCTGAGCAGTAGCTAGATCATAAGAATCTGAGTGTCTTAATGGAGACAAGATGGACCTCATATACAGGAAGACTATGGGAGGGATCTAGGAGTGGCCAAGTAGTCTGAGGTAATAGAACTCCAGGAACCTGATTGAGGGAGAATGGAGTCTAGATAGCATTAAGGGTAGGAAGTGGCCTGGGGCCATAGGGAGGTAAAACAATGGAGGCTAGGTTAAGGGTAACAGAACTGGGAGATTGGGTGTAGTCACAATGAAAGGCCAGTTGATGGGATTATAGCCTCAGGGGAACACCAGAGATTTCACCAAGTGGGAAAGCCCAGAGCATTTCCTTTTTGGGGTTTGGATCCCATCCTCATCACTACTACCACTAGGTAACATTTATATAGTACTTACTATGTGCCAGTCACTGTGCTAAGCACTTTACTATTATTCTCTCATTTAATATAAGACTATGTATCTATCTTCTTTTACCTTCTCCCCCACCATTTAGCCCATCCAAGAATTTTCTTTCCTATGCAAACAGCTATTAGGGTTCCAAAACTATTTTACAGAGATACAGTATAAATCAGGGCTGTATAATCTCTGTCCCCAGGACATGAAAATCTCTCTGAAGAGGGTACCAGGGCCCAGTACATGCTAGCTTTATTAAATAGATGTGCAGACTCAGGTTGCCTCTTTTAATTCTCCAATCTCACCCTGAGGGAACTCCAAACTTCTCAGGAATGGGACTTGGAGACAAGCACAAAACTACCAGAAAACCATACCCAGAAACATCAATAAACCCAGACTTCTGAAATACAAGTAGACACACTCACAAATCAATAGTTTACAACATGACATATTGTGTATCACCCCTATGATTTAGAACACTACTTTGTAAAGACTTAATCCCTCAAACTGAAACCTCAATTTTCTGTCCATTCTCTGTTCTTTGCACATGGAAGCTTTGTTTTCAACATATAGAACTAACAACCAGGAATCAGATTTTTAATCATACCTGGTCCACACACACATACTCACATAAAATATATGTGTGTGCATGTGTATGTAGTGTACATATATACACATATACATACATATATACAAATGTATGTATGTAAAAAAACTTTAGTGGATGGGGGATAGACTGGAATGGGTAGAGACTTGAAACAGACAGGTCCACCAGCAGAGTATTACAATAATTCAGGGCCTATACCAAGTTGATGTTAGTATCAGAGATAGGGTAGAATGTGAGAAACGTTGCAAACGTGTAATCAACAGACCTTGGCAACAGATTGGATATGAGTGTGGGGGCAAGGAAGAGTGGGGTAGTTAAGAGATAGTGAGGAGTGAAGGAAAACACCTAGAGTTTGACCCAGAGGCACTGAGAGAATGATGTTGTCCTCCACAATACTGGTCTTCTTATACCTTACTCACCTCCCCACCCCAAACCCCAGTGCCTGGTGATCTAGCAACCTTGGCCTCTTATTTTTCTGCAAACAACACAATCCATCTCTCACCCTGGGCATTTTCACTAGTTGTTCCTCATACCTGTAATCCTCTTTCCTCATGTCCACTTCCTTGTTTCCCTAGTTTCCTTATAGTTCTATTTTAAATCCTATCTTCTACATGATGCCTCTCATGGTCAATCAATCAATAAACATTTGTTAAATGTCTACCCTGTGCTAAATGACAATTTATCCTATACATAACTTGTTTCTACACAGTTGTTTGCATGTTGTCTTCTCCCATTAGATTGAGAACTCCTTGAAAGCAGTGACTGTCATTTGGCTTTCCATCTTCAGCACTTAGCACAGTGCCTGGGAGGTGCTTAATAAATAAATGCTTGTTGACTCATTGCCTTTTTCCCCTTCCATGCCACTAGCCCATTCAGGAACTATTATTTCCTGACTTTATTCAGGCCTTAGAACTGTTCCATTTATCAATAGCATGTGTCAGGGCTGTGCCATCTCTGTACCCAGAATGGGCACTGGAAAGTAGTGCCCATTCAGCCTCACAGGAGGGATGAGACTATTACTCAACTGTCCCAAAATGAGGCAAGCCTGAGGATACAGTTACATATAAGCAAAGACATTTATGGAAACAAAAGAAGCTAGGAAACCCTGACTATCCTCAATACATAGGTATATACAAGATATAAATGAATGTAAACCAATGCTCAAAGTCAATTTACATAAGGACCTCTTCAATGGTGGAGATTGATTACTCATTGCTATGAGAAATTACTGATTAGGGAAGCATTCAGTATGCTCTACTCAATATTCTACAAGTCTACTTTTCAAGAATTACGCAAATAATCACCTGTAGGTGCTATAACTTTTACCCCAGATTTTTCAACAAAATACAAATCCCTTAAGAATGACAAAGGAAGGGTAACTCCCTCTTGGTAAAGCTAATAAACTTTTAACATCTGATCAAGGTCACCTGGAAGGGACCTTTAAGAAAAACTGGTCCTATGACTCAATGAAGGATAATGTAAGTTTATATCCCAAAATCATTTGCAAATATTAAGGAAGTTGATAGATTATTATAAGCAGCATTACTTCATAAAACAGCAAAAGACAATGGGCAAGAAAAAAATCAATCTGCAGAAAAATTAGCATGAGACTCAACATGTTGTTCAGTCATTGGTTAGTGATGTCCAACTCTTCCTGACCCCATTTGAGATTTTTTTTGCAAAGATAGTGGGGTGATTTGCTATTTCCTTCTCCAGGTCATTTTACAGATGAGGAAACTGAGGCAAGCAGGGTTAAGTGAATTGCCCAGAGTCACACAGCTAGTAAGTATTTGAGACCAGATTTGAACTCAGGAAGATAAGTCTTCCTGACTCCAGGCCCATTGCTCTTTCCACTGCTTGAGACTCAACTTAGAGCGTTCAAATAACATTTCTAGATGAAACTAGAAGACAACAAAGGGAACAAACCTAAAACAGATATGTAAGTGTGAAAGTATATCACAGTCATCTATTGTCATTATAGGTGACATTAGACCTACTAGAGTCAGACTCTGAAATTTCAACATTTGATATGCCATATGAAGAAGAGGAAATTGTACTTAGGAAGATGACATTGGAATTAGTGGTAGGACAAGAGAGCACCCACAGAAGAAATCTGTCCTGGGGGAAAGACAATTTTCAAAGCCTTGAGGCATCCATTTTCAAGGTATTTCCACAGGTATATACCAAGCCTGTGATCTGTGTTTTATTCCTACAATTTCCATTTTTTTAAAATAAGATCATTAAATATTCTAGGAAATCACATTATAAAGAATTGAGTACTAAAAAAGGAGCAATTCAATTAATTTAGGGGTTTTTTTTGTTTGTTTTTATGGATCGACATAATTTCATTATCTTACACAAAATGAATCTGGGGCGGGGCAGAGCCAAGATGGTGGAGTGAAAGCAGTGACTTGCTTGAGCTCTCCCCCAAACCCCTGCAACCACAAAAATGAATCTTCAAATCAGAAATAAGATTTGGGCAAGTATTTGTTTTTGAAAAAAATATTTCTTATAATTTTACCTCTTCAAATCTTGCAGCTTATAAAGTTTACATTGATCATGTAACTCATGTTACTCAAGACACAGTGAGTTAAGACATTAAACTAGAATTAGACTTCAGGGCATCTATACCAGAGTATAGGAGATATAGATGCCCTGAGAGTATACCATGAAAGAGCTAGATTATAGTAATTAGAACTGGCACTGAGAGAATCCTTTTCACATAATAGATGAGAAAACATGGGCTCAGAGAAGTTAAATAAATAGTACAAATTCACAAAAAAAAGTAAACAAAAGAGCCAGGATTCGAACCTGGGTCTTCTGCCAGCAGAGCTAGCAGGCCGTCTTTCCACTGCACCATGCTGACTCTCAAGTAATATTGATTTGTAAAATACAAGTGAAATCACTTACAGTCTTCAAATGTTCAGTTTCACTGACTGGTGGTGGAAAAAGTCAGACCTAAGATATTTAAATAGTTAATGAGTAGTGACAAAATTAAAGCAGTACATTCCTTGAAGTTAGACAACAAAAGGGAGAAGAGAAACAAAATGGAAGACAATTAGTAACAAGTTGTTGCTGTTGTTGTTTTCTCCAAAATGTTGCTGCAACTGCAAGAAACTTACCCAGGGTGATGAGTGTCTGAAGCCAGATTTGAACTTACATCTTTGAACTCCAGGCCTGGTGCTCTATGCATCGCACCATACGGCTGTCCAGAATACTACACCCAGTTTATATTTATGGCAATAGTGAGAGAACCTGTGGAGAGCAGGGTATTTAACATGTGTTCCTAGGGGCAACGAGGTGGCACAGTGGATAGAGCACCAGCCCTGGATTCAGGAGGACCTGAGTCCAAATCTGGCCTCAGACACATAACACTTACTAGTTGTATGACTCTGGGCAAGTCACTTAACCCCATTGCCTAGCTTAAAAAAAGGGGGGGGGGGCAGCTAGGTGGTCCAGTGGATAGAGCACCAGCCCTGAAGTCAGGAGGTCTTGAGTTCAAATCTGGCCTCAGACCAAACACTTGACACCACTTAGCTGTGTGACCTTGGGCAAGTCACTTAACCCCAATTGCCTCACTTAAAAAAAAACAAAAACAAACAAAACAAAACAAAACATGTGTACCTGAGAAACTGATTACTGAGGAAGTCAATTCCCATATAAATTGAGAGACTATGGAATGGAAAGCACAGGGAAGAGATTTGTTTTGAAAAGAAGTGTTTTTGCTTTGAGAGTAGAGGAAAAATGAAAGGATTGGCATAACTTAGCTCCATAAGTCTTCAGTATTTTCCCATAAAATATATGTTTGCCAGGAATCTAATGAACAACAAAAAATAGAAAAGAAAAACTAAAAACAAGCAGTTTTGCAAGTGTTGAAATAATTTAAATTACCTTAGAAACAAAGGGCTATTGGGAGGTTATATTACTTTACAACTCATAGTGCTTAGCTATGTAATACTGTGAAAAATTCAAAGCAATTTTAAATTTCACAAGCAAAATCTACTACACATTTTATATTTTATGTCACTGAATTTGAATTTATGTCAAATTTAGACCTCTCCACTATTAATAATCATAATAATGATAATAAATTGTAGGGATAGCATGAAAGGGATGTTTTATTATAAATGACGGGAGGAAAAAAGAAGAATGTCTGAATATATTAAAGTATGCAGTTATCCTCTTTTAAGTTTTTTTTAATTGATATCTTATCAATTAAATGATGGTTGTCAATATCCAAAAGGTTCTTGACAGATTAAAGCACTGAGCTGAATCTAATATAATAAATTTATTAAGGATAGTCTTTCAATTGGTTACCCAAAAAATCAACTAAACAAATAAACAAAGCGGAAGCCATGGACAAACAGCAATTGCTCTGAAAATTATTTGTAAGTATTAGAAGACTACAAGCTGAATATGAGTCAGCAGAATAATGTGAGTGCTAAAACACCTCAAGAAAAATTGGGTTGTGTTAGGAGAGTCATAACTTTCAGAAATAGGGAGGTGATAATTTCACAGTCTTTTACCCTTGTCAGACTTATCTGCAGTTTTGTATTCGGTTTGGGGTGTCATAGTTGAAGAAGAATATTGATAAGTTGTATATAGGAATATTTAAATAATACAAAGACATCTAGGAGGTTTAAGAGCCTTGCGTTCATGACCTATAGTGATCAATGGAAGGTATTGGGGAAGTTTAGACTGAAAAGACAGACTCTTTTTAGTGGGAAACTGATACCTCAATCACTTTCCCCCCCCCCCCCCCCCCAGGTAGAGATAGGTATATATAGATATGTATTGTTAAGAGATACAGGCCATAGAGTACCTTTAACATTTGGTAGCCATTTCCTAGAGGAACTCAGCAAATTGGTGGATAGGTACTCCCAGAAACTACACTAATTGATTAGACAAAATCTGTTGAAAGTGAAGGACCATTTAATGTTAAGCTAGGGTTAATTTATTGTGGGATAAATCACATTTCTCTGACTTTATCTAGGTCTGAGATCTGAGAAAAATTGGAGAGAAAGCAGATGGAGAAGATAATGCAGGTGTGGAAAATGACAAGAAGTTCAAGGGGAAGAAGGACTCTAGGAATGTTACTGTAACAATGAGGAAATTGATCATGAAGTAAAATAAAGTTGGACATGAACTACTGTGACCAGAAAGTGGCTAATGGTCAGATGAAGTGTGAATGGTCACACAATTTTAAGTCATTGTAAAGGTAAACAGCAGCAATCAGACCATTCCTCAAACAAGAATGTCCTGTTGCTAAGTGGTGGGAATGAATCATGAGGATAGACTAGAGGATGAAATGTCACCAATGTGTGTCTTATAATAACTTTGAAACATTCATTTCTCAGCAGGAAATGCATATTTGGGCAAGTCACATGATTCAATTCAACAAACATTTAAGCATGGACTATGTGCTAGACATTAGGTATACAAAGAAAACAATGAAATAATTCTACCCTGAAGGACTTTATCTTTTTTTTTTTAAGGGATGAAGACAAGAATGAAGACAAGATGAAGACAATTAATAAATGAAGACATTTATTAAGTGTCTACTATGTGTTAAGTGATTTACAAATATTATCTCATTTGATCCTCACAATAACCCTGAGAGGTGGGTGCTATTATTATCCTTATTTTACAGCTGAGAAAACTGAGGCAGACAGAGGTTAAATGACTTGGTCAGAATCACACAGTAAGTGCCTGATGCCAAATTTTAACTCAAGTCTTCTTGGCTCCAGGCTCAGTGTTCTATCCATAATGCCACCTAGCTACTTTATGTAATGGCGGGGGGGGGGGGGGATGAGACAATCTGCACAAAGATAAATAAATATGAAACAAATGTGGTCATTTCAGGTAGATGGACCAATTAGGGAGGCAAGGAAGAGATGTGGAAAAGGCCTGGCAAAAGAAAAGGTCCTAGGACCAACTGAATCCAAGAGGTAATAGTAAAGAGAAAGATAATTTCTTGCATTTGCTACAACTTGTACAAAGGAGAAAGGGCAGTGACAATGACAGCAGGAGATAGAATATCATATTAGAAAACAGACAGTAATTCAGTTTACAGGAATATAAAGCACAAAAGGGGAAATAATGTGAAATCCAGAAGAATGAGTTGGAGCCAGACCCTGAAGGACTGTAATTTGTCAGAGTATTTTGTATTTTATCCCCGAGGCAACAGTGAACCTTAGAATCTTCTTGACACAGTGAATAACAGAATCAGACTTGTGTTTTAGGATTATTAATTTGGCATTTGTGAGGAAGGATGGAATAGAGAGAGGAATGACTGGACAGGAAAAAAAAACAAATAGGAGATTATTGCAAAAAATAACTATATAGGTGGAGAGATATTCTCATTATAAAGAAGGAATCTACATAACCTCCTTAAATGACCATAATTGTTTAAATCAAACAAAGTAGCAGGTTAAAACAAAAGCCAAAGTAGTGGCCAAAGCATATCTCTTGGCAAATCATTAGAAACTTTTAAACCACCTCTTTCTCCAGAAATAATTTTTTTCATACTAGAATGATAACTTGCATTCAAGGAACATCATGATTGAAAATATTGAATATTTATTACTTAAAAGAAAATCCTGAATTTAAAACTGAGGACAAAATTCTTTGCCTAAATTTGTAGTTAGAAGGGAAAATCTTGTTTTCATACAATGCCACAAATTTGCCATGGAATTTTAGAAAACTTTAAGTTTTATTTAAGACATCTACATTTTAATAAACTCATATTTGTAGAACAGTTGTCCTCCAAAGAGATATGAAATGATGTATTTCTTCTTCAGTGAATCTCAATTTTGTTATATAGTATTGTTTTGCTTAAAGGAAAAGAATGTCATACTATGTATATTAGCAGAAAATATGGAAACAATGAAAAGATCTAGACTTTGTATCTCCATTGGGTGGGATGTAGGGGTAAGGTGAGATAATTTGCATAAGAAATAAACATTGGACTTGAGTCTTACAGGGAGAAAACATTCCTGGACTGACTAAGCTAATTTTGTGCAGAGAGGAAATGTTTTTGAATAATTAGTAAACATAGCCTTTAACTGAAGTAAATGATCAGATTTGTGTCAATAGATAGCTAACTATTCATAACTAAATTATATCTAGGCATAAATTGTAAGTCAAATTTGGATGAAGAGAATTATAAGTTTTTTCAAATGTTGACAAAAATCAGGGGAAAATAGATTAATGTAAAAGTGATATTTCTAATTATATACTTGTTTTAACTGATTAACTGAATGTTTTACTTTTCAACAGAATATTAGGAATTTTATTTTGCCTGTGATTTTAAAATCAGGATATTTCATGCCTTATTTTCTCCCTGATAGGGAACTCTTGCAGAAGGGGATGCCTGTATAAATGCAGATGAAAATTGTTCTACAGTTTAGGGTCTTAGAAGTTGTCTGGGGGTTCTGAGAGGTTAGATGATTTACTCGGAGTCACATTGTATTGTCAGAAGTAAGCCTTGAACCCATGTCTTTCTGACACCAATGCTATCTCACTGTCTTACTAACTCACTAAGCTCTCACAGGACATTGATATTCAAATAAATCTCTACCATTGATTTAGATGCTGTCTCTAATGATACAGAGCACAAACCATTTATACTTGCCCAATCTATTTGACTCTTGTTTTTATCTTGTTATAATTTCTACATGGGCATCCCTCCAAAGGGCTGTGGCCTTTCTTGATGTGGACTCTCTACTTATTATCCCTTTATCTTACCATATACCATCTTCTGTATGGATTATACATTTTCCTGATGACATCTTTGATTCTAGTTCTTCAATATCCTTTATTTATTAGAGGACACAGTTTGCTCATCATTACCACAAGCCTTTCCATTGCCATATCAGGGACATGCATTTTGAAAAATTAATTTTTTTTTTCAGTTTTCAGTGTTTACTTCCATAATCTTTTGAGTTTTAAATTTTCTCTCCCTCCTTCCACTCCCCCTTCCTCAAGATGGCATGCGATCTGATGTAGGCTCTACATATACATTGTTATTTAACATATTTTCACATTGGTCATGTTGCAAAGAAGAATTATAATGAATGGAAGGAACTATGGGAAAGAGGAAAGAAGAAACAAAACAAAAATAGAGAGACATAAAGACAGAAAGAAACAGAGAGAGAGAGAGACAGAGACAGAGAGAGACAAAGAGAGCAAGTGGTATGCTCTGTTCTGCATTCAGACTCCATAGTTCCTTCTCTGGATGTGCATAGAATTTTCCATCATGAGTCTTTTGGAGTTGTCTTAGATCCTTGTATTGCTGAGAAGAAATGATAGAAGAGCTGTCAAAGTCAATCATTATACGATCTGACCGTCACAATGTTCTCCTGGTTCTGCTCACTTCACTCAGCATCAATTCACATAAGTCCTTCCAGGTTTTTCTGAAGTCTGCCTGCTCATCATTTCTTATCACACAATAGTTCCATTACATTCATATACTACAACTTGTTCAGCCATTCCCCAATTGATGGGCATCCCTTCAATTTCCAATTCTTGGCCAATGAAAAAATAAATAAATGAAAATAATAATATATTATAAATAATAAATAAAATAAAAAATACCTTTGTACATGTGGGTCTTTTTCACATTTTTATGATCTCTTTGGGATACAGCCCTAGAAGTGGTATTGTTGGGTCAGGACATGCATTTTAAGTTCTTTGGAAATCATTTTTCACGTCCTGTGACCATAAAACATTAGTAGTATGCTGGGGTATTAAGTATTCTCTGGTACCTCTCTCTCCCAGAGTAAGGCCTGCTACAACTCTCCCTAATTTCCCTAGAATTTCCTTTGAGGAGTTGGAGTGACTCTTCTTTAATCCTATTATTGGCTCCATCTGAGTGTGTTACTCTAGCTAGATGGCACAGTGGGTACAGTGTTGTACCTGAAACCAGGAAGACCTTCTTGAGTTCAAATCTGGCCTCAGAAACTTACTGACGGTGTAACCCTGGACAAATTACTTAACCCCTCATCTATAAAATGAGCTGGAGAAGGAAATTGCAAACCACTCCAGTATCTTTGCCAACAAAACCCCAAATGAAGTCACAAAGAGTTGGTTATGCTTTAGCAACAACAACAAACTCTACGTGTTAGCTACTTGTATCTAGTTTCATAGTTCCATTTAACCAAATTATATAAAATATCTTTTATAAAGGAATAATTAATTTGGATATATGACAGTAACAGAAGTACAAAAATTTTCCCCACACATACCTTGGGAAAATATTTTCCTCTATACTGCTTTGGTCCTTGTGGAGAGTGGGTTCAGACAAGATTTTGATTTCTACATAGTATTGTTTCTACCAAGTTCATGTCTAAAACCAATATTGCTGCTCGAGCTAAGTCCTTGCCTCAACTAACCTGGGTTACATTTGGAAGGATACTCTTTGCTCCTGGGGGCATTGAAGCTGAGCTAGCTCCAAAATTTAGTAAGGACTACTCTCAGATACACAGATACCATAAATCCCAAATGACACATTTTTCTGACCTTTTGAAACTCACAAGATTTCAACTTCCTTCACCTAAAATGAAAGAACTAAGACCAAGGTAGGCAAAGAACTGAGAACCGTATTCATGAGGCCATATATTGATATCAGATGGGGAGAAGACTTGAGGTGTCTCCCTTTTAGTATTGTTTCTCAACATAAATCATCAAGAAGAAAGATGTCATTTGAGGAATGGAACAATTTCTAGCATGTCTACATATTATTTGTCTACATAGCCAATAAATGAAATAGGTATTTCATATCAGCATAAACTTCCTAGAAATGGAGTTTTTTATTGTTTCAAGGATCTGTTCAAGCCATTTGGAAATGAAGTAAGTTATACATGTAGCAAAGGCCTTTGAAAATAAGTTAGATTGCTTTAAATTTTGTAAAAGGAGGGGTTAGTTTTAGCATAAACATTTATAAGTATAAGGTCAACTCATTGGCCTTATGCTATACATCTTTTTGAGATAATGTATGTTTTATTTATCCTAGGCTTTGTTTTAGCTGAATTTCAGACTAGTACTGAGCTCCAATGGAAGTTGAGCTACCAGAAGTCATTAAGACATTCCTCAATGTGTTGAGGGGAGATAAACCTACCCATAACCCCCTCCTCAAACTTCATATTTGACTTATTTTCTGAGCCTCTGCTCTCTGGCTTATAATAGATGGTTAATAAATGCGTGTTAAATTGAATGAGATGTTCATTTATTCCTGTAACCACAAAAAGCCCAAGAGAAAGAACATAAAGGGTGTGAAAATATTTACAATGAAAGTGTAGGTTGTAAGGCCAATAGAGCTATATTCTAATACACTTATTTAATTTCTCTTCCTGGAACTTCAGAGACAATTTTTCTCTCTTTCCTTTCCCAGACTTGTTTTGATTTGTGCATGAGAAAGCATGGAAAGGATAATAAGTAACTTGAGAAGGCTGGCATTAGTGTTTTCCTTTATGCCCACTAGATGGCATGTATAGGTTTCCAAATACCTTTACAAGTATGTGTATGTCACCTTGGCTTTGCCAGAACTATAAATGAGAACTGATTTAGTTAAATTGATTCATAAAATTACAGTTTTCAAAGTTGGTAACTTTAGAAATCATGATCCTGTTTCCCAACTTCCTACATTTTTTAAGGGAAAAAAGGCTGATAGAAAATAGGGTTTCTAAGCTTTTAACTTCTGACTACATCTATCTGAGGGTGGAGGAAGAGCAACAGCTCTTGGGAGTACTTGTCTCCATCAATAAATCTGTAGCTTGAATTCCTGTAATGAATCCTTGCTTAAGTGAACACATAATTTCCCCATGGGACTTGATGACTTTTTTTTTTTCTTAAGGAAGATCGCTCCAAATTTGAGTGTATTATGCATCTAATCTCTTTCTTCTTATCTTTTCACAGTGTAAGGTCCTGGGGATCCCTGTTAAGCAAGGGGAGGTTGAAGATTACATTGTAACTTGATAATCGATTTACTTTTTTTTTTTGGTGACAACAGAATGAAAAAAATGTATGAAATACACAGTGTAATGCCTTATCCTTCTGCCTCCATTCTTCTGGTTTAACTATTTTGATTTTAATTTTATGTGTTTTCTAATCTGAAATTTAGTTTTAAGTAGCCCCAGTCTCCCCTCAAGGCTGTTTGAGTTTCTTTTGGGGGTCTACAGAATGGGAAATGTAAAGTACCAATCCCTATTGTAGAGGTGTTCATTTCAGAGAAGGGTGTGTTCTGCAAATACAAACAGCACCCACAGATAGTTGCCTAGGGCACCCAGAATACATCTTTGCATTACACCTTGAGCAAGCGTATTCATATCACCTCGTTTTTTATTACATGTACCATAAATGACTGTAAAAGTTTGCAAATCTTTTAGAAAGACCTTGGCAATTAATTCTTAAGCAGGAAACCCACCAGAAAAAAAAATCTCACTAGATTTTCCAACTGTATTAATATTCAATGTTCCTACCTTTGTAGCTTTAAAAATGCCTGTTTTGGGTATCAGAACTTCTCACTGATATTGACGGTTCATTTTCCTGATGTCTAATATGTAGAAAACTCTTAAAAGAGTTTGTTTTCAATACTGTTTCCAGGAACAATCTCCAGTGTTGGTTATGAATTCATGTTCATAGGTACACTATATAAAGGACATTTGTGTGGCTTTAGGCAGTTTTTATCGTGATGACTCCTGCTCTGTGATTTGTATGCTTGGTAAGGATAAGTGTTTAGCGGGTGTGGAGTAGGGCTAAGCCCTGGACTGAAGAATCCTCGCCTTGGAGGCCATGACCACTCCTGTTTACACGTCTTGTTAAGGCCCCACTAGGTCAGGGCACAGCTCTGTAAGCAATCGGTGCGGAACAATGGGAATGAGCCCTCTTCTGCCACATTATACAATTTAATGAGAGAAAAGTGACCAAGCTGGGAAAGGCTCTCCTGATCAATGATTGACGAGAGGCAGGAAAAGGGAAATCCAGAGGACCTGGGCACAAGTCACAGATTTCGGCCTCAGGCTCATGCTACCTGGCTATAAAGAGCTCGCTGGAGGCAATTGATCAGAGAGCCCCTGCACTACTGTGGATTCGGATCCTAAGAAATGGCCCCAAGGCCCTTGTCACCAAGGCGCAGGAGAGACCTGGAAGGCGCCAGACGGCTTTATAGTTCAAGGAGTAGAGCTTTATAGAGGCTTCGACTTGGGCTGTTCTCTCAAGTTAAAGCCGCAATGATTTTCTGAAAAGCGGGTGCATGTGTAGCATGTATGTTGTATGTACGTATACACGTACGTACGTGTGTGTATGTTGTGAAAGTACTCTGTGATTGCGTATTTATGGGAAGGGGAAAGAGAGGAGACAGAACAAAGTTGTTCACAGCAACCAAGAAAAGGGCGGCCGGCCCAGATTTGAGGTAATCTGTTTTTAACGTGACTGCAAGTGGTCTTTGACTGTTCCCCCATCCCCCATAGCCTCACTCGGGAAACAAAAGCACACCCCCCTAGTGGCTTGATATCTCTGACTTCCCTCTCTGATGAATAAAACATCCAGAGGCCTCAGGAGGGTTTTCGAAATTCACGCGGAAGCTGGTTCACTCGGTGCTTTGCCCCCAGGGTCAAAATACGACCCCATTCGTTACATTACGGAACCGCCTGATGCTAGACCTCTTAAGACTTGGTTAATTTCAATGTGGTCCCCACAGCGGCTTTCCCCTCTCACAGTCTATTAAACCGAAGTCCCTTTGAAGTGGTCCAGAGAAAACCTCTTTAGTAGCCAGCCCGCCCGCGGGAAAGGACAGTGTCTGTGCCAAACAAACGTTCGTGGTAATTCATATAATCTGAGACTAAACAAGTCAGTCAGTGAATGACCCTTCCGTTAGTCAGATATCAAATGTTAAGATGCACTTGCAGAAAAAGGTCAGGCAAGGTATAATCATTCCTTGCAGTGCTTTCATTTATTTTTTTTGGGGGGGGAATATCGGTGTTGAGGTCATCGGGAGATTGCGATATTTCGGTCTCATAAAGCAGCCATAGCCCTAGACATCTTAAATACATTGGAAATTAAATTTCTAAGTGTGTGAGGGGTAGGGGGAGAGCGAGGGGTGTATCATGCCTTCTCTCTTGTTCCTACACCTGGAGTCTAATTACCTGAAGGCACTCATCTTCGCCCCTTTTCCCTGATCTAACTTTAATTAATATCTGAATTGTTCTTATAAGAACTAAGAGCACTCATCAAAACAATTAGATGACTGTTGGACCACTTCCTTAGATAAGCTAACTGCAGTGGGAAAGAATTTAATAAGCTACAAGGGCATTTAGTTGAAATGAAAAGTATAGTTGCAAGGGTTTTTTTTTTTTAAATAACAGAAAATTTTGATTTCATTAATATTCACTCAAAAACAGCAGAGAAGACAGTTACGCTTTGTTTTTGTTACCCCTGTAACTCCCAGTACTAACCAGAAACTATTTTTTTTTTCTCAAGGAAATCTCCTCCATGAATAATCACTCCCTTTCCCCCTCCCTAAATAAAATGAATCAAGGTGCAGTTCTCTCTAGGGAGCAAGATTTTTCATCTGCAGCAGTTTACACCCATGCCCATCGAGAGTGGTAATAAATTATTGTAAGGCTGGAAATAAGTGATGATCGGCAGCCGGTGAGTTGGT
Source organism: Vombatus ursinus (assembly GCF_900497805.2). Taxonomy (NCBI): domain Eukaryota; kingdom Metazoa; phylum Chordata; class Mammalia; order Diprotodontia; family Vombatidae; genus Vombatus; species Vombatus ursinus. The sequence continues at coordinate 98,102,281 of NW_020954590.1, forward strand.
CTTAGTTTATTTACTGGAAATTGTCAAATCCAGCAAACAACAGCTGCTTCTCCGATCAGTCTACGGCTCCTCCAATTGCCACAGTTTCCATAGTGTCATTCTCTGATCCCCGTATTTCCCCTCCTCCTCTTTTTTTCTTTACCCGAATAGTGGATTGGCTCTAGTACCTAACCTCTTCTAGTTGCTTTTTCTTAACTAGCTTTTTAAAAGAAATTTAAACCCTTTAAGTACTACTTAATACCTCTATGCACATTCCATCTTAAATTTTAAGTTCTTTCTGATAATTATAAATCTTGTGATGAATTGATTGGGTGAAGTTTGTACTTGTTTTATCAAAGTAATTTTAACCAAACAAAACGGTATTTTTTTTTTTGGTGGGGGATCAATACATTCATTCAACGACAACAAAAAATGCTTTATTAAGGGGTTAATGTGAAGAATACTGTGCTAGAAGCTGAGGGGGACAAAATCGTAATTTAAATAAGTTAAACACCTTTTAAAAATTAAGTTCCCGCTATATTTTAAGTGTAAAACGAGCACAGCTTCCTCCCTCAAGAAGTTTATAATCTCATAGGAGAGTTAGATACGATACACACACGCACACACACACACACACACACACATAAATAACTATGACATCAGATTGAATGTGACATGACATGGATCCATATCTCGAGGAGACAAAAAGCCCAAACTAATCCACGTTTTAAAATTAGTATTCCAAAATCATGTAGCTAAATGGTAATATGGAAACAATCCGACTCCCTTACATTAAAAAAAAAAATTCTTTGCTGGATAAACCAGACTTGTTATAGCACTGAAGTATATCAGAATGAAATTGGGAGAAGGGGGTTTAGGTGTATAGTTTTGAAACTATATCCTTTGCTTTTTGGGATTCACCCAATCAGTAATTTTTATTATCAAATAGATAAGAAATAAATCAAACAACAACATAAACAAACCTAAAATGTCTATAAGAGATATTTTAACATCATTTTCATAAAAAGAAAAGTTAAGGATCTCCATAATTAAATATAATTTGCTAATCTTCACTTAGACTCTGCAACTTCCCGCCGACTATTAGGTGGTTCGCAATGGAAAAGCGGCCCCTATTGCATCACGGTTCATACACAGGGGCGTTAGCTCTAAAGGACCAAACAATGTGTTTTGTTTAGGGAGTTCAGATATTCTTAATACGATCTCTCCCTTTTGTTCTGATTTCAAAAACAGCCAGCAACTGGTTTTTTAAGAGAGTCTTTCAGCAAGAGATTCAGTAGAGGAAACTGAGAAAGTTTAGTAAACCTGATCTAAAAAGAAAAGAAAAAAAATCCTCTGATCCTTTGATCTACTTGGCATTGTTCTAGTCGACTTAAAATAACATCCAACTCTGAAGTTGAAGGGGAAAAAAAAAACCCTAGAGGATTATGTAACTATTTATCTCGTGAAGATAATTACTCGTTTCACCTAAAGTGCCTAATTCTTGCAAACACTCAATTAAATTGCGAAGTTTTCCCAATGATCTTGGCATTTTATACAGTATGATAAAATCTACCAGTATCTCTTATTGGTGATGAGCAACCGTTCTGGACTTCTTTGGTTCCTTGAGTGTAGGATGTCTTGGAGCAATCATAGAAGGTGGGGAGAGAGAACAGGGATGTAATTAGCCAATTAGGCAAGACAGGAGACTGAGTAGGCACAGGAAAATCTCCACCTACCTCTATCAGAGAAAAGGGGTTGCTTGCACGTTTGGGGGCCCAAGGTGGACTTGGAGCATCTTGCTCCAGTTTCAAAAGGGGGTCAGATCATAATTTAGTCTCCAGGGGCCCGCTTGATTCCCTTTATTGACAATTCCAGTTCCATAGTAGTGGACTTTATTGACTTGGAATTAAATAGGAGACTGGGGGGTCAGGTGTCTCCCGCTCCCCGCCACTACCAGCCTTAGGAAGTAGGACGAGAGACACTCCCTACCTCGCCCCAAGTCCGAGAGAATTTCGAATGCATCACTCAACTAGCGATGACTGAAGTGGGCTGGGTAGTGGCTAGGGCATTATGCACCTAGGGCCACTACTTCAGGGATGAACCTGGAGGCGTGCCTGCTATGGTTGCCCTAAGGGCGTGAGAGCGCTTTACTGAGGTGGGAGAGGCTGGAGTGGTGTTGGAGAAATGCTGCTCTAGAATGCCTAGGCAGACACTCGTATTGCGGTTCTGTTGGGAATTCTGGAGTGACCGAGGATGTCTGGTGGCAGGTGCAGCAGGAAGGGCCAGTGCCAGGACAAGCTCATTTCGTGCATTTGGCAAAGGGAAAGTAGCAGCATCTGGGGTCCAGGGGAGCAGTAGCCTTCAAAGAAGGCAGGGGTTGGAACTGGCACGCCCGCCCGCTACCTGCCCAAGGGCCTTGGGAACAGGGAAATGAGCCGGCGGTGGCCACTGCAGCAACTTTCAGTTTTCATTGAGGCTGCTAGTTACTGTTTAACATCCCCACCCACGTTTCAGTTTGTTTAGTAAATCGATCGGTCCGTAGGACTCGGGCTGCTGCCCTGTCGCCATTGAACAAAGCTAATACTCGCTAGAGCATATGGTAAAGTCTTTGCTAGCGACTTAAAAAAAAAATAGAAAAAGAAAAAAGAAAAGGGAAAGAACGAAACAACCTTCCCTCTCAGCTCTTCACCTCACCGCACCCCTAACCCCCCACCCCAGGTTTCTACAAACTGCCTCCTCCCAGAAAAACGCGGTGCCGGACTCTGTAGGCGCGGGGGTGGGTGGGGGAATCTACTCCTGGGAGATGCCGCTGCTGTTGGCCAGCTGATTTCAACGCCAGAGCCCCAGGGAGCGAGCGACTCCTCTGTCCAGGTGAGTAGTTTCCCCCGGACATCCGACTGCAGTTGCAGTAGCAGCAGCAGTAGTAGCAGAAGAAGAAGCAGCAGAAGAAGAGTGAGGAGCGGGGTAGCAACCTCCCGCTGGTCTGGGGGCTGGGCCCACGTGCCCTGGCGCTTCCAGCCCGCCTCCCCGGACCTGAGAAAGGGAAAGCTACCGAGAGTGGGCCGAACCTTTACACCCCTTTCTTCAGGTCCGCCCGCAAATGTGAGTGCAGTAACTAGATCCTATTCCGCTCCCTCCCCGGCAGCCCCTGAAGAGGAAGCAGATTTGGGGAAGGCAGGGGAGGAGAGATGTGCTATCCAGTGTCCAGAGCAAAACAGAGCAAAGAAAAGTTGGGTTGTATGGGTGGAGGCAAGAACAATGGTAGCTGCAGGTGAGTCACGTGCCATTGGGGTAGCTGGGGGAGTTCTTTGGCCTAGGGGAGGAGCAGGGGCACGTGGGTGTCTGGGTCTGGGGGGTGTTTGTTGTAGTGGTGTAGATTTGAGAGCGTTAGTGCTCTAAGACACTAACCAGGTAGGCCCTTATTTGAAGACAAAGTTGTTTTTCGTTTCGCTAAGCACCTCATCATTTCACAGGTAGCTCCTACTGATGCTCTTGGAAGAGCTTTGGGGAAGAGTGCCATTTATTAATATTGCATCATATATTTTACACACATTATATATATGTATATATATACGCACAATACACACATTCATGCATATGCATGTGCATACAGAAGTTTCCTAAAATAATAGAATGTTAGATCTTGTAGAGACAAAAGAGGTTATCTCGAGGGAGGGAACCAGCATTTATTAAATACTTAGCGATTTACAAATACCTCCTCACATAAATACAGTGAGGCAGGTGCTGTTATTATCCCCATTTGACAATTGAAGAAACTGAAGCAGGTTAAGTGACTCCCCAACGGTTATATAACTGGCAAGTATCTGAGGCCTAATCCCAGATCTTTTGGAATCCAGCCCCTCTGCAGGGCCTAGCTGCCCCGGAACATCTAATATAATCCTCCCCTTTGACACGTAAGGAAACTGAGGTACAGAGAAATCCATTTGTTTGTGTGAAGTCATATGACTAACTGAGAGGCTGAAATCTGTGAGTGGCCTGATTTTCTTTCCACTAGACCATGTCATGGCTATATGTGACTTTTTCCACATATATGTGTATCAATAGATATACAATATGTTTATGATATTTTAGTTTCCCTTAGAAACCTTTTAAAAATGTAAACTTGAGTACATGTGATCACACTACTTTGTTTACCTAGATGTAAGCCAACACGTGACCAAATGGTAGGATTCCATGAGGGGTGTGTGTGTGTGTGTGTGTGTATGTGTGTGTGTTTTGATACATTGACCTTTTAAGACATACCTCCAATGAACTCATTGTCCATTGGCAGGAAAGTTCATGTCCACCCTTCTTTAAAAAATAAAATTCACTTTCAAGACTGATCTTATGAACCAAGACTAGAAGATACAGAAACACAGAAACTTTAAATGTTAATAAGATATCTTACAAATTATGTAGTTGCTACCCTCTGTTCTTTTGTTACCTTTCTTTTCTAAGTTACAATCTCTGTTATCTCCCTCTTACATGATTTCTTATACTTTTACTAAATATTCTGTTACTTCTTTCTATATATTTATAAGTTCTATATGTGTATTATTCCATGCTTTCTCCACCTTTTCCATCAAATACAGATGACTGCAAGTTTGTTTTAATTTTCATTGGTGGTGGTAATAATAATGATAATTATAGATGAGATAAAGATAATAGTAGTAATAATTATAGCTGGCCTTTATTTATTAGTTTACATACATTATCTCATTTAAGCATCAAAACAAGTTGTGAGGTAATAAATTCTGCACATATCTGCATTTAACAGATGAGCAATCTGGAGCACACAGTTTACTTGAATTGCCTATAACCATACAAATGGTAACAACCAGAGGCAGGATTTCAACCTGTATAATCAGTCATCACCCATAATTAATACAATTGTTTATCTTTCATTTTTTTCCAATCATCCCTTGTCAGGATTGAGTTAACTAAGGTTGGATTACTTATAGAAAGCATTTTCCTGGTGTGTACACACACACACACACAGGTATACTTTTAGAAGAAGGAAAGGGAACAGCACTGATCTGTCATCCTGGGAAACTGCTTAGTGGCCTGGAAATTTAGGAATTTATAGAGTGTGTTTTGTGGTACCTGACCTGGACCTTACCTGATGAATTTAATTACCTGTAGACATACTAGTCCCTTATTGCTATTAGTAGCACATATACCAGTTCACTAAAGTGCCTGATATGGGCTGCGAGCCTTCTTATTAGCCTTTACCTGGTCTCTAGGAATTTATTTGTCCATTTATCCTTAAGACCCCAACCTCTTGACAATTTATATGTAACCTTTGTGTTAGAAGTGCTAGTAATACAAAAGGCTCTGAGGATTGTCATGCTTCTCCTCAGTGGAGCGCAAATCTAGGAACATGAGAAATCCATATTACTGGATAGCTTAGTGTTCTGCTGCTCACATTCATAATTAAATTCACCAAAAAAAAATTTTTTTGTCACAATTATTCTATACTACTTAGTTACCTCTGTGACATGTAGCAAGTCACAATCATTTTGGGGGCCATAATTTCCTTATGTGCAAAATGAAAGGGATAGACTCAATGACCTCCAAGTTCCCTCTGATCTATAAATCTATGATTGTGTTATCAAGAAGCAGGTTCCAGGTATCCTCTGTAGCATCATATTCTGACATGTTTGACTATGGGGGCCCAATTGCCCCTTTTTGTTCCTCCAATGGGATGAGTATTGCTGGACTGAATGGCTTCCTCCCACTGGGAACCAGTAGAGTCTGAGTGCTGCTGGGGCAAATTTGTTTTTTTCCCTGACACTCATTGCCTTTTGCTTTAATCCACTTAATAAGTCAGAGAGAGTCAGCAGATCCCAGCAGTGGTTATATTTGCCTCTCTCTTCTTACCAAGATTAGAATCAACTTCCCTCTTCCAAGTAGCCCTTTTGAAATTGGGTGATGCACTATTGACTAGAGAAATGCAAATCAAAACAACTCTAAGGTACCACATCGCACCTATCAGATTGGCCAACATGACAAAACAGGAAAATGATAAATGTTGGAGAAGTTTTGGGGAAAATTGGAACACTAATGCATTTTTGGTGGAGTTGTGAAATGATCCAACCATTTTGAAAAGCAATTTGGAACTATGCCCAAAGGGCTATAAAAATGTGCATGCCCTTTGACCCCATAATAGCACTTTTAGGGCAGAGAGATCATACGAATGGAAAAAGGACCCACGTGTACAAAAATATTTATAGCAGCCCTTTTTGTGGTGGCAAAGAATTGGAAATTAAGAGGATGCCCATCAATTGGGGAATGGCTGAACAGGTTGTGGTATATGAATATAATGGAATACTATTGTGCTATAAGAAATGATGAACAGGCTGACTTCAGAAAAACCTGGAAAGACTTGTATGGTTTGATGCTGAGTGAAGTGAGCAGAACAAGGAGAATGTTGTATACAGTAACAGTCATGTTGTGCAATGACTAATATTGATAGACTTAACCCTTCTCAGCAATACAAGGATTTGAAACATCTCCAAAGGCCTCATGATGGCAAATGCTATCCACAAAGAAGAAAGAACTGTGGAGTTTGAGTGCAGATCAAAGCATACTATTTGCTATTTTTTTTCTTCTGTTGTGTTTTGTTTCCTTTTTCTGGTGGTTCCTCCTATTGGTTCTAATTCTTACAATATCACTAATGTGAAAATATGTTTAATAGGAATGTATATGTATAGCCTATGTCAGATTGTGCACCATCTTGGGGAAGGAAGTGGGGAGAGAAGGGGAGAAAAATTAAAAACTCAAAAGCTTATGGAAGTAATTGTTGATAATTCAAAATAAATTAATTAAAAAAAAGAAATTGGGTGATGCAACCTGGGTATCAGAACATAGCTCCCATTTAGAAATGGAAGTCAAAAGTGGAGAACAATATAGGAAATGTTTCCTTGCGGTCAATTTGAATACAACACATATTTCTATAGTATATTGCATTCATAGTTTTAGAGGCAACTTGGCAGGGAATAGAGTACCTGACCTGGAATAAGTATGTCCTGAATTCACATGTGACCTCTAACACTGCTCAGCCTCAGCTGTAAAATGAAATGATAACAGCACCTACTTCTCATCTTTGTTTTGAGGAAAAAATGAGGTAATATTTGTAAATGTGCTTAGCACAGTGTCTGAAACATAGTAGGCACTAAATAAATGCTGATTCCCTTTCCCCTTTCCTATCAGTGGATAGCTTAATGTATGTACTTCTTATAGCTAACTGTGGCATAAAATATATGCCATATAGGAAGAAAATAAAAAAAGTAATGAAATAAAGGTTTGTTATACTCATTTTAATATGTCCTTCCATAAATATAATATTTTATTTTTGAGTAGTATACTGCTAGATTGTTAGGATCTATTTGGATGCCTGACTGAAGATATCAGTGCCTTATTAGAAGTTCTTTGCATTTGTAACATGTGATGATTACTCATTGATTTGTACTTGTAGATGCCATTTGCTGCTTCTGTTGCTAGTCTATGCTTCTGTGTCTTCATCCCAGAACTTTTTCACATCTTTGCTTAAAATGAGTCACTCCACTGCCATTTGAAAAAAACAGCTTCAAATAAGATGATGCACAAACGTGGAGTTCTGGAGCCCAGTAGCAACAGAGAGATCAATCTTCAGCTGTTTGAGTTAGTACTGGATTTTTATTTGGTAAGATGTTTCAAAGTAGATTCTAGGGATTTTTAAGTGCCTTCATCCTCTGAGTTTCTGTGCTTCTGTTACCTGGGGTACAACAGTGAGCCCTTTTAGAATTTTTTTTTCCATTCAATCTCTTTATAGGAGCTAGTTAAGTGACGTATTTATTAATTCAATAATAGCTAACATTTATGTAGCACTTTAAGTTTTGCAAAGGGTTTGACAAATATTACTTCATTTTGTACTTACAACAACCCTGAGAAATAAATTATTGTCCCCATTTTAGAGATGAAGTAACTGAGGCATGCAGTCGTTAAGTGACTTCCCCAGGGTCAGAGAGCTAATAAGTTGCTAGGTCACATTTGAACTCAAGTCTTCCTAACTCCAATTCTAGTGATCTATAAACACACTCATCCAAAAACAAGTAGCTTCAATGTGGTTATATGGTTAAACTGTTAAAGAAGTTGGATATTATACCTGCAGGAGATTCAAGGATCATAGCTTTATATAAAATGGAACATGTGACCACTGTCATTTTGATCCAGAATTTTTTTTTGAGAATGGGTCTCCTATGGTGGAAGTGTCCTGGCCACTCCTAAGTCTGATTCCTCACTGATCACCATGGAAGCTTTGACCTGAGAAATGTTTCCAACCTGGACCAATTCATTCCTTCTTAGTAATGTTGGGACCTCACCACATTAATGTTGGATTTAGGACAGACATATGATTGACTTTAGTCCTACTGTAGCCCAGAACTCCCAAACTAAAGCAATCTACCAGCTTCAGTCTTCCTAATAGTCAGTAAACATTCAGTCAAAAAATAGTTATTATATGCTTATTATGTGCCAGATGTTGTCACTGTACCTGGCTGATCTGGAACTTTTAGAACCTATTTTTCTAAGGCTTAGGGAATATTAGCTCCTTTCTTGATTCAATTTTCTATTTTTTTCTTGCTTTTTTTTTTGTACTTGAATAAGATGTTCATTTTTGAACAGTTGGAAGATGTGCTGTTAATTCAATTCAACAAATAATATTATATAGAATGGTTTCTCAAACTTTTTGCTCTCAGGATCCCTATATAGCCTAAAAAATATTAAAAACTCCCCAAAGAGCTTTTGTTTATGTGAGTTTTATCAATAACTATTTACAATATTAGAAATCAAAATATCTTCATATTATAATGAAAATAGTTTTGACCTACTGTATCCTGTGAAAGTGTCCCTGGTCCACACTTTGAGAACCACTACTATAGAAGAATTCACAGAATCACTGATTCCTAGAGTTGGAAGGGCCTTCAATAACCAACTAGTACAATCCATCTCTCTCAAAAAGATCATAATAAAAACACATTCAACAAGTGGCCATCTAGATTCTGTGTGAAAACCTCCTGCAAGGAAGTACACAATATGCCCATATATATTCAGTCTATTATACCTTTTGACTGATCTAATAGTTAGGAAGTTTTTCCTGAAATCAAACTTAAATTTGCTTTTTAGCAACTTCCTTGTGAGATAAAAAAGAACAAACCTAATCACTCTTTCACATGATAGTCCTTTAAATAACTAAATATAGTTATCATACTCCTCTTGAATTTTCTTTTCTCTAGATTAAACATTTCTATTTATTTAAATTGATTCTCCTAAGACATGAACTCTTGGCCCTTCACCATCTTGAATTGCCTCTTTTGGACACTCCAGTTTATCAAGGGTTTTCCTAAATTGTAGTGCCTAGAAATAAACACAACATTCCAGATGTGGTCTAACTAACACAAAGTGCAGTGAGAATTATCACCTTCTTAGTCTTGGGAATGCATCTCTCACATTAGGCTATCGGGTGCTACATCACACTGCTGATACATTGAGCCTGACAAACTACTGTCTAAGCATGACTTCCTCATTGTGAACAAGCAATGGATACACCTACTTCTTGGGGCAGGTGGTTCAAAGCTAATGAATAATAAATTAAAAACAACAACAACAGCAACATGGGACTACAAAAGCCCTACTTTGCGTATGCTTCTTGGTTATAGAGAAGAATATTCACACTAAAAGGCCTGGAGTGACAATGGTTGTAAAATAATTGGTGTCCAAGATGGCTAAAGAGAGCAAGGGAAGAATTTACTATATCAAATGAGCTCATGTCACCTGATACAATAAATTAGATCTCAGACTGCAGAAATAATTTTCAGATATAGTTGTTGAACTATTTTAAGTGATGACTAAGGAAGCGTGGAACAAGGGAGGGGATGTGCCATTGGACAAGAAAAGGACAATTTTTTTTTCAAAGAGGAAGAGATATTTTACAACTAGTATTATTTCCTTCCCTAACAAAACTTTAGAATAAACTATTCCTTTTTTTTTTTTTTGGTTTGTGAGTCATTAGAAAGGGAAGGAGTAATCACTTGTAGTCAAAGTAGATTCATTAGGAACTAGTTGTGACATTCTAACCTAATTTTGTTTTTCACTTGCCTACAAGATTGGCAGATCAGAGAACTTCTACAAATACAACATAACTGGATTTCAGCAAGGGGGTTGACAGCAGTCATTCACAATGTGTTTTGGGGAGGGATAGAGAAATGTTGTTATATGATAAAGTTAAGGAGATCCATAACTGGTTGAATGACTGGATTCACAGTGGTGATTAATGTAGTGATGTCAACCTAAAAGTACAGATAGTAGTTCTTTAGTGTTATGCTGCAGAGCTTTGTCTTTTGGACTGTTCTGTTCAACACTGTTACCAGTGATGTGGATAAGGACATAGATGGCATACTGATAAAATATATAGATTATATAAATCTAGGATGAATATTTAATAACTTGAAACAATGAGAATTGGTTAAGATCTCAACAGGCTGGAATGAGGGGGCTGAATTTAATGTGATAAAATTTAATAGGGATAAATACTAACATTGATAATTAAGTTAATAATTGCATAAATACGTAATGGGAGAAGTATAGCCAGAGTGTTTATGGTGGGGTTGGGGTGGGAAAGGAAGGGTAGACCTCACTCTCAGTTCACTTTGAATAAATAGTGTAATATAGCAACTTTTAAAAAGTGTGATTTTTATTTTCTTTTTGGCCCACATTAGCAGAAATGAAGTTTCAGAGACAGGAGGAATTATATGTAGTTCTATTGTACTTTGCCCTAGTCAGACCATATATGGAATATTTTGCATGTAACATTTTACTGGGGATAGTTACAAACTAGCCTGTGTCTGGGATGGGGGTGGGGATAATCAGGGTGAGGAAACAACTTAAAATGTTTCCACGTGAAAATTAAATGAAGAGTATGGAAATGTTTGCATGGAGAGAAGACCTATGAGGTACACATTAGTTATCTTCAACTGTTCCAAGTGTTCTCATGTAGAAGAGTGATTGATGTATTTTTGCATCTGCCTGGAGCACAAAACTAAGATGAAAAACTGGGAATTATGGGGAAACAACCTTCTGTTCAATATAAGGGAAATCTTTTAAAAAATATTTTCCCAAGATAAGATGAAATGTCTTATGAAGTATTGAGTTTCTCATCATTGGTGATGTTCCATGAGGATACATTAATGAGAATATTTTAATTGGGATTCATATAATGGCTAAGAGGTCAAACTAGACAATCTTTAACTTCTCTAACAATTTTGAGATTCAAATTATTTGATGTGCAGAAGTTAATATACAATCTGATTTTTCTTATTAATCTGTAACATTTTATTATAACAGAATTTCAGATCTGAAAGGGTCCAGTGTGGACATTTAATCACAACTTGCTTGAAAAAAGAATTCCTTCTAAAACATACCTAAAAATGGTTATCTATCCATTGATTAGAGACTTACACTGAGATGCAACTTACCACCTACTTATTGTTGATGATATTTAGCAAGCGCTTTTCTAGAACAGTTAGCAGTACAGTTTTCATATAATTATCTCCCTTGATGACTTTTAGTAAAATTCATAACCCTCATAACAAGTTTCTCATAGGTCCAGATGCATTGCCTAGCAATAACTTTAATTTATTTATTTACTCATACATTCATTTAAAATATTTTTATTTGTTTTGTTGAATATTTCCCAGTCACATGTAAAAAAATTTAACAATCACTAAAAATTTGAATTCCAAATTCTCTCCCTCTCTTTTGCCCTTACCCCCTTCTTGAGAAGGTAAGCAATTTGATATCAAATTAACTATATAGCAAAAGAAAACAGACAAAAAAACCCCAAGAAAAATAAAGTTTAAAAAAAAGTATGCTTTAATCTGTATTTAGAGTTCATTTGTTTTCTCTCTGGAGGTAGATAGCATTTTTCATCATGGGTTCTTTGATTTTCTCTTGGATCATTGTCTTGATCAGAGTAGCTAAGTCTTTTACAAGTAATCTTTGTTACAATATTGCTCTCACTGTGTATGATGGTCTCTTGGTTCTGTTCATTTCACTTTGCATGAGTTCAAAATCTTCCCAGATTTTTCTGAAACTGTCCTGCTCATCTTTTTTTATGGCACAATAGTATTTAATACTATTCAAAATTATTGAACACTAGCATTCAATAGTATTCAAACACAATCCTATACCACAACTTGTTCAGCCATTCCCCAACTGATGTTCAACCATCCCTCAATTTCTCATTCTTTGCCAACACTAAAAAGCTGCTATACATATTTTTGTATAAGGAAATACTTTTTCCCTTTGTTAACTTTGGAATACATACCAAATTATGGTATTGCTGAGTCAAAAAACATACACACTTTTATAATCCTTTGGGCATAGTTCCAAATTATTCTTTAGAATGGTTAAACTAGTTCACAACTCCACCAACGTTGCATTAGTGTCCCAATTTTTCCACATCCCCTTCAACATTTTTAATTTTTTCTTTTCTGTCATGTGAGCCACTCTGATAGGTGTGAAGTGGTGCACAGAGTTGTTTTAATTTACACTTCTCTAATAAATAGTGATTTAGAATATATTTTTCATGTGGCTGTTGAGAGCTTTGATTTCTTCTTCTAAAAACTGCTTGTTCCTATTATTATCCTTTGACCATTTATCAACTGGGGAATGTCAGATATTTTTATTAATTTGTCTCAGTTCCATGTATGTTTGAGAAGTGAGGCCTTCATCAGAGAAGCATATTGTAAAATTTCCCCCCAGTTTCCTGTTTTCCTTTTAATTTTGGCTAAATTAGTTTTGTTTTTGCAAAAGTTTTTACTTTCATGTAATAAAAACTATCTATTTTACTTCCTGTGATCTTCTCTATGTCTTATTTAGTCATAAACTCTTTCCTTGTTCATTCATCTGACATATACATTTTTTCCAAATTCAACTAGTTTACTTATGGTATCACTCTTTCTGTTTAAATCATTTTTCCATTCTGACTTTATCTTCATTTATGGTGTGAGATGCTGATCTATGCTTAGTTTCTGCTTTCCAGTTTTCTTACCAATTTTTGTCAAATATTGAGTTCTTGTTCTAAAAGCTTGGATCTTTGTGTTTGTCAATTGCTCGACTACTATGGTCACTTACTAACAATAACTTTAACACGAACTTGAACTGCACAAAATAGAATTATAGCAAAATGACCTTAATCAGCCTTTACTTAATCAGATGTGGATGTTTTAAATGGGATACAATAAATTCTGTGTTGAATAATATCAATGATCAGCATTCAAATTGTTATGATCTTCTCTGGTTAAAGAAGTTAATAACTGTGAGAGACTGCTGATGATATCCATTGCTTTTGTTTGGTTAATATGTACACATATTGAGGCTATTCAACAAATTTCATTTCCATATTCTCTACTACTTTGATACTTGACATTGTATTACTGCTGCCAACTGTTGGTGATGTTGCATCTCAACTGATACCAGACTGAATGAGAGGTGGTGGGATGTAATGGCAATCTTGCTCATTTTGAAGTGAGTTTGAATGCTAATTCTGCTATTTAGCTATGCTCTTGAGCAAGTACCTTCATTTGTCTTTCCCTTAGTTTTGTTATTTATAAGAATGCATTAGATTATCTGTTTATACAGTTTCCTTCAACTTTTTGAGTCTCTCTACTTTCTGTGTATCTTTTGGACTCTATGTAAATTCATCTCTTTGGGATCACTTAGGTGAAAATTATTATATAGATACATTTGAATATATTCTCATGTACCTGAAAGTACATACCACTCAAATATTAGAAGAATTACATTGATAGCTAAGGTGAAAAAAAAAGAATCATCTCCTTATCCTATTTGTAAATCTTGGAACACATGTCATCAGGTCATGGGGTTTAAATTTTTTTTCTTATGATTCCAAGCATAGCAGTATAATGCTTCTTTACGATTGAATGATAGTGTCTATTTTGTTGTACTTTATCTGTGCTCTTGGATTTTTATATTGTAGAGATCACTGAAGCATTCTTGTTACCTATCTCACAGGGTTATCATATGAATCAGATGAGATAGTGTATGTAAAACTCTTTGCAAACTTTAAAGTTCTTTATACATGTGAGCTATTATTATTAATATAATAATTTTTTTCTGAACTCTTACTTAAGTGATCATGGGTATACTCATCTCTTTAGTAATGAACAATAAATATACTTTTAAATTTGAAGGTGGTATGTAATAGATTTCTATATTTCCTAAGCTTTGTTTTTTATATATTTTACATTAGCTGCCACACATATTTCTTACCTGTGTGTTTCAAAATCCAAACTTCTGTGGTGTCATATCTTTATGTCTGAATCTATAGCTATTGTATTACATTGGCAATGAAATATTTTCTTAGCCATAAATACATGCTCATTTTCATCAAATAGACTTGGCAGCATGAATATAATGCATTTTTGTGACACAAAGCTCTACCTTGTAAGCAACATTTGTCTTAGACATCCTTACTATCCTTTTTAAATGAATGGAGGATTTAGATAGAATTAAGTATGTTGGGGAGAAGAGGAAATACTGTTAGGATGTATTTGTGGGTACACATAATGTTCTTGAAAATGGAAGATGAAGTTGGAGGAATTGCTCTCCCTTTGATTGGAAATTAAATGTCCTGACAAATTGATGCATATTTTATGGATTGAAAAATATTGGGGGATATTGGCTTGTGATGCTTTTGAGTGCCTGGAAAATGATGGAGAGTTTGTGTCCAATCTGGGAAAGTGCACTTGGGATTCTACAAATCCAAAGGATTACCTAGATTTTCAGAAGAATCTTGTGGTATCCTCATTCTACTCTGTCTTCACTGAGACCGGATCTATGATAAAATGAATTTAAAATTGGCAAATAGAGGCTAGTTCTCTTTTATTAAAAAATAAAATCACCAATTGCCATTACCAGGATGTTTTTAAAAAAAAATTCATGATGATCATCCCATGCTCTTTCTTGCTTTCTTTTGTCATTGTGGGAGGTAGAAAGCACTTAAATTCTCTGTTCAGACAAGGTTCATGTTTCTCTGTCCTTTGCCCTCTCTGGAGTGTTCAAGGAAGAAGAAGAAGAAAAAAGACTTAAAAGTGCTTTTTTTTGGTCTGGTCTTCAATACTTTGACTTTTTCTTCTTCCTGTCTCACTGATGCACACCAACCCTGCCTCAGGCTGACTTCAGTAACATGAAAAAAAAATCATGGGCAGAACAAGATCATCATTCAGTGATCTCCTGAATGTGCTCCTTTTTTTTTGTGACTCTGCTGGGAGATTTGAAATTTCCTCACTTACTCCTTTTCACCATTTCCAACCATTTTTGTTATTTAAAAATTTCATGTGCTGGTAAATTAAATGCTGATCCAGAATATTTGAATGTTTGCATGTTAAAACCAGGATTGAATGCAAAATAATGCAGTCTCCTTACATACAAGTAAAGTATTAGATATTGTTCAGTCAAATAAAAAATTTGTCCTTGTGAATACCACCATTTTATATTGCTGGTTATCTCATGTACTCTATGTGGCAACAGTGCTTTAGATAAGAAAGAGGTTTATCAATATTCCATCAGTGATTCATTTATTGGCATGTAATTATACAATTAAATCAATTCAACAATTTTTACTAGATACTTTTTTATGTGGAAGGCAGTGTTTTAGGTACTGATAACATAAACACAAAAAAATGAAATAATATCTGTTGTTGGGGAGCTTAAATTTTAATGAATTACAACATGCTTATAGGTATGCATAATTGAGTAAGGGGTTAAGGGAGCAAAGAGGAAAACAGACAAAGACCTTTAGGAATATATGGAGAGACCACTAATAGCTTGGGTGATCAGGACAGGCTTGATTCAAGAGCTAGGATCTGAGCTAACAGACCTTGAAAGAAGTTAGGTACTTGGAAAAGTAAGTATGTATTCCAGGTACAGGGGAGAATTTCCACAAAGTGTGGAGTTAAGAAGGTGGAGCAAAAAGGCCAAGTTAGCTGGGAAAAGAGTATATATGAAGTTGAGTATTGAAAAAAGCAATAGAGATAGGTAAGCCTATTTCCTTGAGTGGGGGGGGGAGGATTTTTATGATTTCCTGAAGGCAATTGGGAGCCCCTAAATGTTTTGGAGTAGCACTATGACATAGTCAGACCTATGCATAGGATGATTATGATAATGATAATGATGTTGATCATGATGATCATGATGATCATGATTTGGCAGCTGTATGGAAAAACTAGATCTGATGAACATACTATTCCACTTTTCCAGGTAAGAGGTAAGGAGGTCTGGAAATAGGTGTTGGACATGTGAATGGAGAAAAGGGGATATATGGGGGAAATATTCTGGAGAAATTAATATTGGGACTTGTATTTAGGGAGTGAGGAAAAGCAAAGAATTAAGGGTGAGACTGAGGTTATAACTATTGATGACTGGGAGGGTAGAGTTCCTAAGAAAAACAGGGAATTTTGAGGGAAAAGGTTGGTAGAGGAAGAAAGATCATAGCTTCATAGGTTTAGATTATGATCCAGAAGGAACTTTAGGAGTCATCTAGTTTAATCCCTCACTTTTTATCTGAGAAAACTTACTCTTAGACAGGTTAAATGGCCTTTCCAAGGTAATACACATAAGAAATGGCAAAGCTGAGATTTGAACCCTGGTCTTCTGACTCAGAATCCTGCACTGTTTCATCCATAGCATGATGCCTCATTTTCTGATGAGTTCAGTTTATCAAAGTTATCTATATTTTAAATACGAGCAGGTACATAATAATATCTATGCTTGTGAAGAATATGAAGGTTAATGGTTTCACATTACTCATCGTCATTTTGAAATAATGTACCTGCAAATAACATATGTGAATTATTTCCACCTTTTAAATTTATCGTAACATAATTTTCACCATCTTTTTGGATAAACTTACAAATTGCAATCATTTCATTTTTATCTATTTTTGGGTATCATCTGTTCTTTTGTGAATCATTTTAGAATTTCACTAAAATCAAATGTCTATTTTCAATATGTTAGAAAATTACTATACATGAAATTTCCCATGTAAAACTTGTTATAAAGAGGATTCTGGTTCTTTTTAATTAATTTATTTTGAATTATCAACAATCACTTCCATAAGCTTTTGAGTTTTAAATTTTTCTCCCCCTCCCTCCCCAAGATGGCATACAATCTGATATAGGCTACATATATACATTCCTATTAAACATATTTTCACATTAGTGATGTTGTAAATAAGAATTAGAACCAATAGGAGGAACCACCAGAAAGAGGAAACAAAACACAACAAAAGAAAAAAAAATAACAAATAGTATGCTTCAATCTGCATTCAAACTCCATAGTTCTTTCTTCTTTGTGGACAGCATTTTCCATCATGAGGCCTTTGGAGATGTCTTAAATTCTTGTATTGCTGAGAAGAGTTAAGTCTATCAATATTAGTCATTCACAATGTGTCTGTTACCGTGTACAATGTTCTCCTGGTACTGCTCATTTCACTCAGCATCAGACCATACAAGTCTTTCCAGGTTTTTGTGAAATCAGCCTGTTCATCATTTCTTATAGCACAATAGAACTCCATTACATTCATATACCACAACTTGTTCAGATATTCCCCAATTGATGGACATTCTCTCAATTTCCAATTCTTTGCCACCACAGAAAGAGCTGCTATAAATATTTTTGTATATGTGGGTCCTTTTCCCATTTGTATGATCTCTCAATAGCAGTGCTATTGCTGGGTCAAAGGATAGGCACATTTTTATAGCCCTTTGGGCATAGTTCCAAATTGCTCTCCAAAATGGTTGGATCATTTTACAACTCCACCAAAAATGCATTAGTGTTCCAATTTTCCCACTTCTTCTCCAACATTTATCATTTTCCTGTTTTGTCATGTTGGCCAATCTGATAGGTGTGATGTGCATTTTCCTAATTGGTTTGCATTTCTCTAATCAATAGTGATTTAGAGAATTTTTTCACATGACTATAGATGGCTTTAATTTCTTCATCTGAGAACTGCCCATTTATCCTTTGACCATTTAGTGGCAGTTAGGTGGCAGGAGCACTGGCTCTAGTGAGGAAAACCTGAGTTCAAATCTGGCCTCAGACCATTGATCTTTACTGGCTGTGTGACCCTGGGCAAGTCACTTAATCCCAACTACCTAGCCAAAAAAGCAAAAAAAAAAAAATACTCACTTCAGAGGATTCTGATCCTTGAGACACATTGGAGTGCTTAGGTAAAAAAGTATAAAAATTAATTGAAAGTCCATTAATTCATGGATAAGAAAAAATCATCATACACACATACATACACACACACACACATATATGGCTGATGTGAGGAACAAAGACATCGAGATTTCTTAGCATGTGTAGTTTTCTGTATTTTATCAAACAATTTTTCAGAATGATAGAGCTACATGTCAATAAGTTCTACACACACACACACACACACACACAGACACACACACACACTCAATCTTTCCTTTTTTTCTTGTTCCTAAGCCATACATACTTATTTTATAGAACCTGGAGTTTGGAAGAGAACTTATTGGTTAACTAATTGAACATTCTCTCAGATGCATCTCTACCCTCTAAAATATTCCCATTAAATAGACTTCCACCTTGTCTGAAAAGTTTTTTTTTTATTTTGGTCAGTTGTCTGATGTTTTATATTTAGGAATAATTCCATAATTAGGATTTTACATGGACAGATTTACAATTTAAAAAGACTGAAATTTATTGAGGATAATTTTCCTTTCTTCTTTTACCTTTGTTGAGCAACTCAACTCATTGAACAACTAATACTTAAACTCCGTAGTTTAAAAGCAAAATAAATGATCCTTATTATAGTGACATTAAGCACACAATGTACATGCAATTGTATCTTATATATGTGTTTAAGGGGCCATTTCCCATACTTCACTTATAAATAATAGTAGCTACATTGTTTTTCATTTTATTCCAGGATTATCAGGAAATACTCACATAATCTTTAAAGTAATTTTCATCTAGATATGTTTCTCTGATACCCACATTACACATATGAATGGTATTTGTAAATAAAAATGAATGCATGCTACATAGCTTCATTGTTTAAGGCAAAAAAAATAAGTTGAATAACTGCGTTAGAAATATGTAATGAATTAGACCAGGCATGAGTCCTACAGGCAGAATTTGTTCCCATCAAACATAACTGATAAATCAACGCTATATTGTAGATGTTCAAAACAATAACTCTGAAAATAAAATTCATTAATAAGTATCTTATGTCAATACTTGGTAATCTGCATTTCACTTAGGTCTAGTAATATAAGACACTTTGGTAGACCACTGGATCTGGATTCAGGAAGACATGAGTTTAAATCTGGCCTCATACACTTACTAGCTTGTGACTCTGGGCAAGTCACTTAACCTCAGTTTACCTCAGTTTCTTCAATTACAAAATGGGGATAATAACACCTAACTCATAGGGTGAGGATTAAATGAGATAATATTTGTAAGGCCCTTAGCACAATACCTGGCATATATTAGACACTAGATAAATGCTTAGTCACTTCCCTTCCCATTCCCCTACCTCAGTTTTGCTGAACTCAATGAGAGACCTTGAAATAGTTAAAATATATGTTAACAATCATAATTATGTTTAATTTAAAATTTTCATAATTTTCTTTTTTACCAATTTCTATTTCCAATATAGTTTTTAAATAAAAAAATGACACAAAGCTCTAGTAATTATATAACAGAATGCAACTTTAATTTTTTATTAAAGAAAGGTAGCTGAAACTTAAACCAGAAATAGCAAAAACAGAGAAAGAAAATTATAAGCTAATTTCATTAATTAATATGAATGCAAAAATTCTAAATAAAATACCAGCCAGGAGACTACACAATACATACATCATATATATATATATATACACATATATATATACACATACATATATACACATATATAATACATATATACATATATCACAAAAATTTCACAAAAATCAAGTGAGGTTTATACCAGGAATGCAGAGATAGTTTAACATAAGAAAAACTATTAACAAAATTATTTTTATCAATGACAAAAGTAACAAAAATCATATGATTATACCAATAGAGGCCAAAAAAAAATTCGACAAAATACAATACTCATTCCTATTGAAAGCACTCAAAAGCATAGGCATGAATGGATTTTTCCTCACAATGATAGAAAGTACTATCTAAAGCCATCAGCAAGTATTATTTGCAATGGGGATAAGCTAGAAGCCTTCCCAATAAGATCAGGAATGAAACAAAGATGTCCATTATCACCTATGTTATTTAATATTGTATTAGATATGCTAACAATAGCAATAATAGAAGAAAAAGAAATTGAAGGAATCAGATGGGCATTGAAGGAATAAAACTATCTCTTTTTGTTGACAATATGATGATGATATGCTTGGAAAATCTTAGAGAGTCAACCAAAAAGTTAGTTTAAACAATTAAAAATTTTAGAAAAATAGGATATAAAATAAACTCACATAAATTATCAGCATTTCTGTATATCACCAACAAACCCCTGCAAGAATAGATAGTAATAGATACCCCGTTTAAAATAAATGTGGATTATATAAAGTAGCTGTGAATATATCTGTCAAGACAAACCCAAGAACTATATGAATATAATTATAAAACACTTTTTATATAAATAAAGTGAAATTTAAATAATTAGAGGAATATTAATTGTTGTGCATTGCTGGGCAATTCCAATATACTAAAAATGAAAATTCCATCTAAATCAATCTACTTGTTCAGTGCCATCCCAAATAAGCTACTAAAAAGTATTTTATTGAGTTAGAAAAAATAATAATGAAATTCATTTGGAAGAACAAAAAGTCAAGAATATCAAAGGAATTAATGAAAAAAAGTAAAGGGAAGAAGTTTAATTGTATGAGATCTTAAACTGTATTAAGGCAGTAATTATTAAAACTATCTGGTACCAGATAGGAAATAGAAAGGTAGATCAGTAGAACAGAGTAGACATATAATACATAGTAGTAAATGATTATAGTAACCTTTTGTTTGACAAATGTAAAGATTCGAGCTTTTGGGATAAGAATACACTATTTGGTCAAAACTATTGGGAAAACTGCAAAGCAATCTGGCAGAAATTGAGTATAGATCAAAATCTTACACCTTTTACCAAAATAAGATCAAAATGGATACATGACTTAGACTTAAAGGGATGCATAAAAAAAAACTAGAAGAGCATGGAACTCATTTCCCATCAGACTTACAAATAGAAAAATTTATGAATAAACAAGGAATAGAAAACATTGTGAGATATGAAGTGGATAATTCTGATCATACTAAAGTTTTTGTACAAATAAAACCAAAGTAGCAAAGATTAGAAGGAAAACAGAAAATTGGGGGAAAAATTTGTAGACAGTTGCTCAGATAAAGGTCTCATATCTCAAGTATATAGATAACTTTGTCAAATTTCTAAGAATATGAGTAATTTTGCAATTGATAAATAGTCAAAGGATATGAACAGGTAATTTTTTGATGAAATTAAAAATATATAATCATATGAAAAAATTCTCTAAATCATTATTGATTAAAGAAATGAAAATTAAAACAACTGAGATATAATCTCAAACCTATCAGATTGACTAAAATGATATAAGGGAAAAATGACAAATATTGGAGGGTATGTGGAAAATTTGGGACATTAATTCACTGTTGGTGGAACTGTGAACTGATTCAGTCATTTTGGAGAGCAATCTGGAAGTATGCCCAAAGAGTTATGAAATTGTACATACCCTTTGACCCAGCAATACCACTAGTAGGTCTTTTTCCTAAGGAGATCAGGGAAAAAGGAAAAAGAACCTATATGTTCTAAAATGTTTATAGCTGCTTTCTTTTTGGTGTCAAAGTTGTGAAAATTAAGGGTATCCCCATCAATTGGGGAATGGCTAAATAAGTTGTGGTATATAATTTTGATGGAATACCACTGCTCTGTAAGAAATGATGAGAAGGTTGATTTTAGAAAAAAAACACGGAAATATTTGCATGAAATAATGAAAAATGAAGTGAGCAGAACCAAGATACTGTAGCACACAGTAACAGTAATATGGTTTGAGGAATAATTGTGAACAGTCAAGTTATTCTGAGTACTATAAATACTCAAATCAACTATAAAAGACCAATGAGAGAAGATGCTATCCACCTCCAGAGAACGAACTGATAAATAGAGGTACATATCATATGGTTTTTCATATATTTATAAGTCTGCATCAATGGTGGCCTTCTCTAGTATGGGGTGGGGAGAGAGGGAGGGAGATAGTTTGGAACTTAAAATATAAAAAAAAAATTAAATTAAATAAAAATGCATTTAGCACAAAAAAAGAAAGAAAAATGAACAGAAAAAATAAAGGAAAAGTAACCTCTTTCATCAGTTACCTTGTCTTTTTACATGTAGTTTGGGTAGTGGCGTGACAAACTTCAACTTCCATTTTTATCCCTGGTATTTAATGGTTTTCAAGTTTCATTTAATTTTTAGTTTCCTTTTGGATGAAAATATATATGTGTATATATATATATAATATGTGCATATGCATGTATATGTATACATATATATGTAATATATATGTGTGTATATAGCTAGTAAGTTTGATGGTTTTTATGGAGACTGAGTGTGCTTAAATTAGCAAAATAGGAAATAAAACTTATTGCCACTTAAGATTTCATGAAGATTTCGGGAAAAGTTATTGAAATAATAAAATACTGAAAAGATTAATATCTCATTTCAGTAGCTCTGAGGTTGTACCAAAGATTCAATTTAAAATATTCTGATCAATATAATGAGCTAAAGCAAAGTATGCAATAATAATAGTTAAGATTTCTATAGCATTTAAGGTTTCAAAGTATAATATCATCATAATAATAGTACCTTCCTCCCAGGAAGGATTTTTAGGATTAAAATGAGATAATATTTGTAAAGTGAGTTGCCAGCCTTAAAGAGCTATATAAACACTATCTATCAATCGATCCATCCATTCATCTGTCTAACCTATCTATCACTGTTACTATTAGCATGAAAGTATCATAATAGTATAAAATAATATGCTCTTCTTCTTGGATAAGTAGTATACAAAGGGCTTTAGAAAGAACATTATTAAAATACCATAATTTTTCCTTGTTTCAAGAAGAGGAACATATAAAGTGAATAAACTTTTTTTTTTCAGTTTTCAACTGTCATAAAGATAGAGCCTAAATTTTAACTTTTGTTTTAACTTCTTGTCTTGATTCTGCAGGACACCATTTCTCAGAACGGACTGTAACTTATCAGACAAGCCTCTAGAGAGTGGGCAGAAATGATTATTGTAGTTTGGGTTAAGATGGGCTAAATTATGTGATGAGGTGTGGCTTCTTATACTTCAAAAAAGAGTTTATTGTCCTACAAAACCTATTTAAATGAGATAAAATGTTAACAAAAAAGAAGGAACACTGACTTTAAAGGACATCTTATTACTTTGGGTGAGAGTTACTCACTGTGATTTGTTCTGTCTTATTAAAAGAAATCAGAACATTTAAAAAAATTCTTATTTTTATTGATACCTTTAGTCTTTCTATCACATTCATTTCTAAGTATAGCATCCTGCTATTTAAATGAGATTTAAAAAGTGAAGAAAAAAAAGCAGTTTGTCAAAACTAATGAGAACATTAACTCTATCTAGCATATTCATATTCAAGATGTTACAACTTTTGTCAATATTTCATAAAAGTAGAAAGTTTTTTATGGGAAAATAAGGACTTTGAACAGAGGCAGAAAGGAAATTTTTTTTTTAAAAAAGACAAGTTTAATCAATCAACCAACAAATAATTATTTTTTACATACTACATATCTTGTCCTGTCTAGTCCATTAACCTTATCCACTCAACAACTAACATTGTCCATTCAAGGACAATGTATTCAAACTATTAATCAGATTATCAAAAGAATCATAGAATCTCATTGTTGGAAGCAATCTCACAGGTCACCTACACTATTCCATAACTGACCAGGAATCTGTTATATTACATCTATGAAAAGCAGTCAGAAGATCTCTGCCTGCAGACTTCCCAAATAATGAACTATATCAATTAAATTAAAGAGGACTGAGGGATAAAGGAAATATATAAATAGAGAAAACCAAGTTCAGTCTACCTTTTTTATGTTTTCCCGAGGAAGCATCAGAAGCATAATTTTTTTAAACAAAAAATAGACATGGGATTTAGTATGGTTTTTATCACCTACAAATGGAAACTCTTACTGAAGTCCTATTTTGAAGTCTTCTTATGCCTTCTCTAAACCCAGCTTCTTAAAATGTATGATAAAGTAAGAAAAGTAAAGGAAAAACTGAGAGTGATGCAAGAAAATCATGAAAAACAAGTCAACAGCTTGCTAAAGGAGACCCAAAAAATACTGAAGAAAGTAACACCTTAAAATGTATGATAATGGTACACATATTCTATTAGATCCTACCAAATGGGAAAAGTTCTCAGTACATAGGCCTGACAATGGATTAGTGGGCCCAGGGGTGAGGAACCTGAGGCCACATGTGACCTCCAGGCCACAGGTTCCCCACCCCTAGATTAGCTCTTTGTCTGAGGACTAACCTAAAGAGGTAGAGAGTCATTTTCAAAAGGTTTGTTATTATGAAATAACTTTATTTTTGGAGCATGTCAATTTATGAAACCAGGAAGGCATAGAGGGGTCATGATCTATGTTGGTGTGAGGAATACTGCCATAATGAAAGAATGGAGAGTCACACACAGAGTCAATTCTTGTCATTTGCAGTAGTTATATTCTGTAAATTCACTGTGAACAATGAAGTAGAGAACACTCAGCCATTATTCCCAGGGGAACTGCAGAGTTAGATTCCGGTAAGCCTCGGGTCACAACTTTTACTTTAGCACTTTACAGAGCAGCCTCACATACAGATTAGTGAATTTCCTCTTCCTTTTTGTTGATGTACTTAGTTGATGAACATTAGACTCAGTCATCAGCATTACACCTCAGGACTAAATAAAGCTTATCTAACACACTTTTTTTCTCTGTAAGGCGCATCACTATCTACTTTTGGGAACATTAAACAGCTCCTGAGTACTACATTTGGGGGCTATTTTAAATAGAGAAATCACCAAGAAAAAGCACAAAAAATGAAAAAAAAACCTAGCCCTTCTTAGAGACACTAAATAAACCTTGAAAAGGATACTTGTTTATAGTATGAGATCTAACACAAGAAGGCAGAGCATCACCTTGTATAACCTTGGCATGTCAGGCAACTCAAATCTTTTGTTACTGTGTTCTTGTCCATGAAAATATTGTGAGTATTGATTTTGGGGTTACAAGTATGTTTTAGCTAGTAGGCAAATTTGCCAACATGGAATCTGTGAATAATGAGGTTCAACTGATTAGGTATATATAATATATGCTATACATTATATGTGTGAGTGCATATATGCTTATCTATTTTCAAGGTATAGTAGATAGAGAGCTGGCCTAAAAGCTAGGAAGACCTGGGTTCAAGTCCTACAATTGATATATACTACTTGTACAATGCTGAGCATGTAACTTAACATCTCAATATTCTAGTACTCTAGGTCATATATGTATCTAGGTAAGAATGTGATTTCATTGTTCGAGGGACTCTGAGTAAACTCCCTCTACCAATTCAGATTGGTGTCTTTTCTGCAACATATAGTCTTAGACAGTTATCTAGACCAGAGTACTGAGGAGTTAAATGAATTGCTCAATGTCAGATAGGTGTTATGTACCAGAGGTAGGATTTAAACCCAGTTCTTGTTAGCTTTCAGGCCAACTCTCTGTCCACTACATCATGTTACTAGGTAGAGATATCAATATACATGTTTAGGATGTGCAGTCTATGTAGATAAATGGTTAGGAACTCAATGTGTGTGTATGTGTATGTAGAGAGAGATTTATAGATATATCTAATATTTATCAATCTAGATAAGTAATTTGTCATTAGTGAAAATGTGACAACTGAAACATATTATAACATTGTCATATATGAAAAGTATTAGTGTAAACATCAGACAAAATTTAAAACTTAATTTTAAAATTTAAGTTGTGTACATAATATAACACCTCTCTCTCTCTTTCTCTCTCTCTGTCTGTCTCAGCAATAGGATTAATATGAAATTAATATGTAAAGAAAAGGATGGGTATATAAGGAGAATACTCTTCTTCTTAGGTTAAAAAAGTTCTAAGTTCACCCAATAAAAATAAGTCTGCTAACTTTTCATCAATTGAGAACATTTTAGTGTCAAAAGTATATATTAATATAAACCCAGGAAGAAAAGCATGAAAGAAGCTCATATGAAGGTATAAATGGGAAATATGCAGAATGTAGTTTTATATGATCTTTAATTAGTATTTTATTGTGATAATCTTTTCTTCTAGTAGAACATGAGACCATGTAAAGGTGAACTTAACC
The DNA here is from genome assembly GCF_900497805.2 of Vombatus ursinus. NCBI lineage: Eukaryota > Metazoa > Chordata > Mammalia > Diprotodontia > Vombatidae > Vombatus > Vombatus ursinus. The sequence continues at coordinate 98,128,791 of NW_020954590.1, forward strand.
ATTAAATATTTTCCTCCTTCTAGGACTTCCCTGAGTTGAAAAACTTTCTTCAAAGGAGCTAGTTATGGCAGTTCTTTAATCACAGTCATACTTTCATGTTCCATATCAGTCTTCCTATTCCCAGATGTGAGATCAGGCAGTTTAACACTTTTGAACCATTCAAAACCAATTGAATTGTCATCATGATTTGAAAAAAAAGTCAGATTATTTCACATATGATGAACAAAATAAGCAAAACAATTAACTAGTTAGGTATCAACTATTCAACAAATGTTTATTGAATGCTTGCTATATCTATACACTATTTTGATGGGTAAGACATAGTTCCTGCTCTGAGGGAGCTCACAATATAAAAAATAGTTATATAAATAGTTATAACCAATTGCAGATGGTGCTATTTATAATAACTAGCATTTTGTTCAGTTGTTTTACAGCTATATCTGACTCTTTGTGACCCCATTTAGGGTTTTCTTGGCAGAAATATTAGGTTTGCCATTTCTTCCTTCAGCTCTTTTTATAGATGAGGTAACTAAGGCAAACAAGATTAAGTGACTTGCCCAGGGTCACACAGCTAGTAATCATCTAAGGCCAGATTTGAACTCAGGAATATGAGTTGTCCTTGCTTAAGGTCTAGTGCTTTATATTTACTGGGGCAATGAGCTACCTCTAAGTGTCATGAGATGGAATAATTAGGATGATAGAGATATCACATGTAGTCAGGAATGTCATTGATGCCTTCATGAAGTGGGTTGCATTTAGCCTGTACTTTGAGGATAGGTGTTATTTCAAAAGGCAGGAAGATAGGAGGAATAGTAAGTACGGATCATTAATCATTAAGAATTTTACTTTGATAATTTGTGATGGCAGAAAAGTATGGGAGAACTATTTTTTAAATTTTTGAGCATTATCTTTAATTTAATTAGACAAAATTAAAAGCCTTAATGATTTTTAGTGATACTCCATAACTATAATTTTAGTCCCAGATAAATTAAGCTATGAACAGACATTTTTATGTGTCTAGATATAAAAAGATGCTAATTTTTATTAGTTAAACATGTACAATTCTCTCCCTTTTTCTCCCTCTCCTGTCTTCTCTCCCTCCACCCTTGGCTTTTCTTTATCTTATGCCTTTCTAATTGTATCATAATATCTAAGGTGCAAAATGTTATTGTGTTACTTGAAGAGAAACTGATTGCCATAGATCGTTTGTTATGATGATAGTCACCTAGAACTGACTATGTAGATTCACTTAAGTATTCCAGGTTGGCTGTGATAGCTGCATGTACTGTATTGTTCTTTCCAGATCTTTGCTGCTGAGTAAAAGGCATTGTTTTTTGATCAAACAGTAGAGAGAAAACAAAAACAAAAACATTGTGCCAGCAAGCTATTAAGGAATTAGAAAACAGTGCAAATTCAACTGGCACTCCAAAATCGTGAACCATGTTGTCACTTCATTGTAGAAATACTTTATGTTTCTGCTTTATTATACTACTCTCTGTTGTCTGAAAGCCATCCATCCGGCTTCTTGTATTATCTTAGCAGTTCCATGGTTGAGTTCGAGTAAAACCTAATTAACTCAGGAGTATATTTAATATTTTAGAGGTAGCTACACATTATTCCTGCCATTACCATTATTATTATTATTCACCATTATTATTCAATATTATACTAGAAACGCTAGCTGTAGCAATAAGATGAGAAAAAAGGAGTAAGCATAGGCAACAAGAAAACAAAACTCATTTTTTTCAGATGATATAGTATACTTAAAGAATACTAGGTCAACTAAAAACTAGTTGAAACATTTACAACTTTAGCAAATTGCAGAATATAAAATAAACCCACATAAATAATCAGCATTTCTGTATATTACCAGTTAAACCTAGTAGGAAGACATAGAGAAATTCCATTTAAAATAACTGTTGTATAAAATACTTGTGAGTCTGCCTGCCAACACACACACAAGAACTATATGAACACAATTACAAAACACCTTTCATACAAATAAAGATAGATCTAAACAACTGGAAAAATATTAATTACTTATGCATATGTTGAGCTAATATAGTAAAAAAAAAACACTGCAACCTAAAAATTAATTTACTTATTCTATGCCATACTAATTAGACTACCAAATAATTACTTTATAGAGCTAGAAAAAATAATAAAATTAATCTAGGGGAACAAAAGGTCAAGAACATCAAGAAAATCAATTAAAAATAAAAGTTTAAGGAAAAAGTCCTATCATACCAGATCTCAAACTATACTATAAGTGGTAATCATAAAAACAGGCTGGTATTGGATTAAAAATAGAGTGGCTAATTAATGCAATAGATTAGATATATTTAATGCTGAAGCAGATTAGCATTGTAACTTTGTGTATGATTAACCCAAAAATCCTAGTTACTAGGGCAAGAACTCACTTTTTCACAAAAAACTGCTAGGAGAACCAGAAAACAGTCTAGTGGAACTAAAAATAAATCAATGTCTCCCACCATAAACTAAGATAAGCTCAAAAAAGGACATGATTTAGACGTATAAGGAGATGTCATAAATAAATTGGGAGAGTGTGAAAAAATTACCTATCATATATTTGGACAGAAGAATAATACATGACCAAATGAGATAGAGAAGATCATGGGAAGTAAAATGGATAATTTTGACTATGTGAAATTAAAACATTTTTACACAAAAAATCCAATGCAACCGAAATTAGAAGGAAATCACTAAACTGGGAAAAATCATAGCAGGTTTTTCTGATATATGTAGGGAACTGAACTAAATTCATAAGAACCATTCCCCAACTAATAAATTGTCAAAGGATCTGAACAAAAATTTTTAGAAGAAATCAAAGCTGTCAATAGTTGTAGTTTAAAATGCTCTAAATCACTATTAATTATAGAAATGCAAATTTAAACAAATATAAAGTGCTACCTCACACCCATCTTGGCAAAGATGATAGAAAAGTAAATGACAAATGTTGGAGGGAATGTGGAAAAATAGGTATATTAAAGCACTATTGTTGGAACTCTGAACTGGTCAAATGAATCTGGAGAACAATTTGGAACTATGCCTAAAAGATATAGAATTGCATACCCTGTGACCCAGCAATACTACTATTAGGTTCAAACCCTAAAGAGATCAAAGAAAAAAGAAATGACTGATATATACTTAGCCACTGATTAATACAATGCTCTAACATAGCTCCAAAGGACTCATGATATAAAATGCTATCCACCTCCAGATAGAGAACTGAGAGACTCTGAGCGGAGATAAAAGAATTTTTTCTCTTTATTTTTCTTGCTTCTTTTTCTTCCTTTTTTTTTTGCAACATGGCTAATGTGGAAATATGTTTTTCATGGTCTCGTATGTATAAGGTATTTTATTTCTTGCTTTCTCAATGGGTAGGGGAGAGGTATAGGGCAGCAGAGCATTTTGAACTGAAAATTAAAAAAAAAACTATGAAAAAAAGGCTCTTCATAATCTGGCCACTCCTGTTTTTCTAGTCTTTTTACACCTTACTGCCCTCTAGAAAGTCTATTATCCAGCTACACTGGCCTAATTTCAGGTCCTTGAACTCAACGACTCATCTCAGTCTTGTTCTTTTGCACTATTTGTTTCCTACACCATGACTAGCCCCTCATTTATGCCTCCTAGTTTCCTCAGCTCAAATCTTTTTGGAGGAGACTTTTTCTATTTGGCAGCTCCTAATGCCATCCTTTTTCAGATTACAAAATTTCTCCAGAGTAGATAAAGGTATGTGCCTATTATTGGGATGCTTTCATCTCTTTTGAATGTATACTTGCTTCTTGAGAGCAGAAACTTTTTTCCTCTGTTTTATTCTCAAGCCTTAGCACAGTGTTTGACATACAGAAAGTACTTAAATACTTGTTAGTGAAAAAATGATGAATTTCCACAAATGCTGTGTTTGCTCTTGGTCCCAATTATCTGTGTAACTTGCTTGGTAATTGATTTACACTTTCATTTTCCTGGTTGCAAAGAGAAAGCATGGTATCATAATAGAGAGCTCAAAAAGACCTGAGTTCAAGTCCTATGTTTGATACCTAATGCCTCTGTAACTCTAGGCAAATTCTTTCATCTCAAAGTTCTCTAGGCCAATCTCTAAGATTAAAAATTATAAATATATAGCTGTCCTATATTAGGAGGGAGTTTTCACACTGAGAGCTACCTATAATGTTGAAATCAACCCCTTCCCCTGAAAGATAGAAAACAGAACTCTAACATCTTTAGTCTATGCTCTCAAATCTTTGAAGAGGTAGGGCTCTGACAGTTTGAAGATAATTTTCCATATTTTATATGGTGGCATCCTAGCTGCTTTTGTGCTTGGCAACCTACACTACTCTCCTGAATCTTGTCCCATTTATTCAGCTGTCATTTATGTGATGATAGAACTTTGTAGTACTGAAAAAAGAGGGTTGCAAGGCTTACCATAGAAATAAATTAACTGTCCTAAGGTACTGTAGGATTCTGTAATTGTTCCTGTCCCCACTTTAGCTGATACCAAGTGCACTGTGGCATCTCTCTTTATCCATGTATTAATGCCTAGACTTTTCATAGACTTCTAGCCCTGAGTTTGAGTCCATGCTAATTAATGTTTCTTTGAACATTATGAATACAACTTTTGAGTGTTGTTCACCTTTGTTAATATGAAGCACAATATATAGCAAAATTTAAAGCATACAAACTCCTAACTAAACTTCAAGTTACTAATTGTTCAACTTAACTTTAGTTTTTCAACAAGAATAAGTAGAAAACAACCTTTACTCCTCTGATTCTTTTCTTAGGATCAAAAGAGGTAGCTGTGGTATTATGGGAAAAGCACTGCATTGGAAGCAGATAACCTGGGTTCAAATCCCAATTCCTCTACTTATTACCTTTGTGACCTGGGCAAGTAAGTCACTTAGCCCCTTTGGGCCCCAGTTTGTCCATATGTTAAGTGAAAGGGCTGGATAATATGATCTCTATGGTCTCTCCCCACCTAAAATCATATGATATTCCATCCTAGAACTGGTGCTATTACCCTTAGAGGACATATTTGCTGTTTCGGAACTTTAGAGTTCATAACAGTGTGGTTGAGCATCGAAGCTTGCCACTTGAGCTTTCTTTGATACAGCTGACCTAGATTAGCCAACAAGGGGCTTCAGACAACTTCAGAATCCCTTAATTATATGTTTGCCATATCTGGGAGGAGTCATTGGCCTCCTGCTAATGCTACTAGATTTAATTATCTATAGAAGTACCTTCAACAAGAACTTGACCCTTGAACTTCTTCTACATGATTTCCTTCACTGTGCATTGGGTCTCAAATTGTCCCATTAGGCTTTACTAGTTTGATCTGACCATTCTCAGTCACTTATAGGAAAAGGAACTGAGCTACAGGATACATTTCTATTTTTTTTCTTTGTAACTTTTTTTTTTCTTAGTAAAAGAAAATCTTCACGGGCATCATGCACTTCCAGCTGACGCCTTCCTATAGTTACTTTTTATAGACTAAGTTGAGTGTGCTGTTTAAATAAGCTCTATGATACCATTCAATCACCAAATATTTATTGGACAGCCACAATAAAAAGTCACTCTGTGGTCTTGTTCAGAATGCAAAGATGTCCAAGACAAAATATCTGCCCTCTAGTAGCTTATAGATTAGTACAAAGGATTAGACATGTAAACTATGAACTTTTTTTCATGAAAATCAGTTCATAAATACCATTTGAGTAGTATAAAGTACATGATATAGGATTATAGAGGAAGAAAACATTATTTAACTCTTCTGGATATCAATTTCCTGCTCTCTAAAAAGGAAAGGATAGACTGTAAAATTCTGTGAGTCAGTAAACAATTCTGGCCATATAGATCAGAGAATACGTAATGGGAAATATGGTATTTGTATTAGTCCTTGAAGTTACATGTAAGGGATTAACAGAAGAAAATCAATGGGAGAAGAGAGGCTTTCAAGTAAAGGAAATGGCATGGACGAAAGTTTGAGTCAGGAAAGCACAGTGTATGTTCAGGGAATAGTAAATAGTCTAGGGTCCTCTCTTAGGAATTAAGAGTTAAGACTGGAAACCTAGACTGGGGCCAGATTGTAGAGTGTCTTGAATGACAGAGAAATAATTCAGGATATTTTTCAGGGGATCTTGGGGAGCTATCAGAGACTTTTTCTTTTTTTAATAGAGGAGTGACATATTCATAGTAATATATAGTGTTCTAGATGTACGTAAATTTGGATTTTGAGCAGAGGTGAGCAGAGGCAGTTTAGAAGCCAGGAGACCATATAGGAGATTATTGAAGTAATACAAATATGAGGTGATAAGAGTTTAAATCACTGTAAAAGTAGGAGAATAAATCAAAGACCTGAGAAAGTAGATATATATAGAGATAAGAATTAGATAATAATTATGAATTAGATAAAATTAATAATTGGAAAGAAGAAGGATTATAGAAATAGAAAGATCAATCGGATGAATGAAGGAGAACTGGACAAGGCAAATTCACAGAGAAAAGGGTAATGGTTAGTGTCAAACAATTACAGGTTGAAAAGGAGGAAAATTAAGGAGGTCAAACTATTTAATATCAATCTTCTTACTAAATCAAGTTGCCAGGTCACCTGCTAAAAGTGGTGGACATAGACATTGGATTTGATGCTTGAAAATATTGATAGGTACTAAATTATACATACACACAGAGACAAACATATGAGTACATGTTTATATGTGTATATATGCCTACACATTTTGTATGTGCATATGTGCATATATACACATACAATTGCTACCTCTCCCCAGAGCTCCAGACTCACATTTATAGGTATTTGACATTTTATCTTGATCTGGCTGGAATATTAAAACTAAACATGAAGAAAATTATTTTTCCCAAATTGAGCTCCTCTGAGCTTTTACATCATTGTTGATAATGACATCATATTTATATAGTGCTTTCGAGTTCACAAAGCCCTTTCTTCACCACAGCCATGGAAAATAGTGCTAGTATTAATATCTCATATTTTACAGATGAGAAAACTGACACTCAGAAAGGTTAGGAAATTAGTCTACAGTCACCCAGATATCTCAGTCCCTATGCCAGGACTCTCTCCTTCAACCCTCATATTCTCATTTTCTCTCTCTCCCTCCCACTCTTGTCTCTGCTTACACACACACACACACACATACACACACTCCCTTTGTCTTTTCCCATCAGAAATGTGAATTAACCTTTGAGGCCAAGTTCAAATGCCACTTCTTCCATTAATAGCTCCCTGAGCAGTTGTGGCCAAACAATTGTCCAGAAGAGGTTAAAAAAAAAAACCCAGCAAACTCCTTTCTTAAACATAGTGAATGGAAGATGCAATTCTTTCCTTAAACAGCATTGTAGAAAAAAAAAGTGTTACTGTAAGCTGAAACTTGAAATTCAGTTAAGGTGAAGAAATGAAGGGACTGTTCTCCGGAAAACCCTGAAGGATATCTGCAAAGAATAGAAAAAGGAACCGATATGGCTCAGTGGAAGGCACGGATAGGGCTTAGAATAGGGGAGAATAAAGAGGCAGAATATTGAATTGACTAGGATTGACAAGAAGACATTGTGACAGTACAGAGTTGCTAATGGGGATGAAGGAAGTATAAAGTTTCTAGGTAGGCCGAAGTCATATATTCAGAAGAGAAACACAAATGACTTTTTAATTGTACACTTTGAAGAAATAACTATTATGTTGTCATTGCAAATTGTATTGTAGTTACAGTATGTTAATTATATCTATTACATTACTTAATATTAATGGCAGGGAGAAGGAGAATTATAGGTAGAATTTGTATTAGTGGAGGAAGTGTTAGTAGAATTTTACTCCAGTGATCCAAATGAAATGCTAATGTGAGACAGTATTGATTGGGATTCAATGGGAAGAACTTCAACAATTTCATAGTAGGGAAGAGATGGAATTAAAGATGACTAGAGCCAGGAAGGTTTGATTTTGTCTTGTTCCTGTGCTCTGCTCGGCCTTACTGGTCAGAGTTAGACAGCATGGAAGGTGGAGTTGAAATTGTTTTGAATAGGATCAGACTCTGCTGACAGAAAGTGCTACTTGAAGGGCTTGATCCTTTCTTATAATATAAACAGAATATGAAAGTTATGTTTTTAAGATAAAGTTATGCAGGAATTTCTTTTTAGCTGATAGGCTATGGCTGTTCTGTAATATTTCCCCTTTAGTTTAGTTCTAAAGGATATGATCCGTATAAGGTAACTCATTGGATATATTGTCAATAATTTCATAAAATATAAGGGAAAGGCTATTTTCTGCCCTCAAGATATCTCTCGTTGTCTCCTAAATGACACTATTTCAATCATTTTCTAGGGAGAAAAAAGTAATTTTGGAGTGATTTTTGGAGGAATTTGGAGTAATCATTGCCCTTCACTCCAAATGTCCAATCAGTTGCCAAAAAGTGCCTGTCATATCCTCTGAACCTCTTTTATGCTCCTTCCAAAGTTATCGTTTTTGTCATCATGATAAAATATTCTAATCTTTCGATTTTTTTTTTTCATCATAAAGATAAAGACCAGTATCCTCTTTTTTTAGATGCACTTATCAGGCTTTTTAGTACTACCTTACTAAATACTGAAATGATTAGAAGGGTTGGCATATTATAAACATAGTCTGAATATTGACCCCATGTAGGCTTGTGTGGTAAATGACTTCCCCCTTTCCCCCACATTCTTCTCCAGCTACTGCTATGTAAGGATAGAGCCTCAAAATAATTGTATCATTGTCAGGTATCTAGGAATTAACAAATCCACCTTTAACCAACCTGTTGCTTGGTCAAAAAATTCAGGAACAGGTCATGATTTCCTGAAGTCACCAATGTCACACACAGAACAATGAGGCTGCACAAAGAAATAGAATGCCCAGATGAGAGGGCCTTGATATTATGGGAAAATGGAGGCCACCTTGGTCTAAGGGCAAGATATATAGTATTTATAGTAATGAGACTGAAGGTTCAAATCACAAAACACACTGGGAACAGCATTTTCAAACACACTGACTGGTAAAAGCAATAAGTTTGGGGTCAGAAGATAGGGTTTGAATCCCATTTTTGCTACATGGTATGTATATTTTCTTTATCTAGTCACTTAACTTCTCTGGGTCTCAATTTCCTGACCCGTAAAAGAAAGAGGGGTGGCTAGATGGTACCATGTAGCTCTAAGACTATAATCCTATGATCCTAATTTCTGTCATTTCATCATGGCTTGCTTTAAGCCAACACATAGGGAGCTGAATGACTTCCAATTGAATCTTTCTAAGGAGGGTGTTATGTATGATGACCGTAAATAAATGGCTCCCATGCTGAATCTTACAGACAGTAAATTGCAGCATGAATGTTGCTGATGTTTGCCAAGGGATGGAGGGGAAAAATCATGACTGATAAGTCAGAAAAGGACAGTTTGTTTCCATTAGTGCCCAGGTATTGATTAGTAAGGACCTAACTGAGTCAGAACCATGGACAGCATCTTGCCCTATAACTTGATTTGAACAATCCTTTAAGTACAATCAACCTTCAACTTTTGTGGAGGTAACATTCCTAGAAAACAGCATGAAAGGAAGAAAAACTTGGATGCTGCTACATTGAGATTATGGGAAATAGGAGGGTTGCACGTCTACCAAAAACCATAATCTTTTACTAGAGATTGCTAAAAATACACTTTTCTGCATACAATTATAAAACATTGATTCTGATAATGTACACTTTTCATAACATAGTAACCATGAAATAACACATAATATTCACTACATAAAATAAAATAGGTGACATGCAAAACATTTTTTTTGCTAGTAATTCCCTGGAATCCTATGACCTTTTGTGCTAACATTTCAATTAAAAATTGATTTCAGACAATATTCACTTTTCATAACCCATGAAATTTACCATGTCATAAATACAAAGCAAATAAAATTCTTCAAGCCAAAACATTCTTAAAGTTGAATCTTATCTTCCACCATGTTAGATGGTTGTGTAAAGGTGTTGTACTGTATTATATATTTCTGTTAACCTCTCTCTCTTGGCTGCCTTCTGAAAACCAAGGGAGGGGTTGCTGGAACATTATTTGTTGCTATTGGAAGACACCAAGACTGGTAAGGTCTCAACATCACCTCTTACACTCTGTCTTTCATGGCTGATGGATGGCATTGGAGATAGTGAAGGATACACCCAGTTTGAAATAATCTGTCAATGATGTCTGCTTCCTGCACTGTTTGAGATCATTAAGGATTCCTGAGTATGGGAGCATAGGAGAGGTGAGGAATTAACAAATACATTTTTAAAGTTTGTGAGGAATGCTTCATTTGGACCCCCACTTTATTCCAATCAGTATTAATCAGCTTGATGTTTTAAATAAATCATATAGGGATAATTAGATAAGATAGGTTCTTTTAGTAGGTCCCAAAATTTAATCCCAACATTCTCTATTTGATTACCAGTCACGAAGCTCATTTGTGCAACCACAAGAGTGCTGACAAAGATATCTCCATCTATGCTATACCCAGCATGGGTGGAATGCCTTGATTCTTTGGAAAGTCTCCAACTTATTTTTGTACCTCCAGACTACCCTCTCTTGCCCAGCATGAGGAGGGGACCATTTTATGACCATTTAGTAACCTGAGAGGACTCTTGCCTTGCCCATCTTATGACCAATTAGACAGTGGAGATACCTTGTGCTTTGTCCAATCAGTGACTCCTCTCTAATGTGCCACATTTTTAGCTGATGCATCATTTTTGGCCCTCAAAAGAAGGTCTATCAACCAGTGGGATTTTGTATTTTATGTGGCCCCTCCAGAATGCTCTGGTATCAAACCTGGTATCAAAGCTATAAAAACAAGGTCTTAGAGACCAGGGGCATTTCAGATCCCCAGGAAGATCTGAGGTCCACTTCATTAGAGAAGACCATGGACCCTTTAATAAAGTGCTATTGGTTTGGAGCTCTGTCTCAGTGGTTTTTCTTGCAGATTGGACAATTTCAGATCCCACACTTTGAGGCTGCAATTAATGATGGGTTTGGTAACCTTGATGTCTCACAGCAGCTGCAGACATTCCAGCAGGAAGCTTATCTAACACTAAACCCTATCACTGACTTTTCATTCATGGGCTTAGAGTGCAAAGGAATTGCACTATGTTTTGGAGGCATAACTGTGAAACAAAACTTGAGTTTTGAAGGCAAACAATGAAAATATGCAATGAATGCATGAAGAGATCTTTACAATGGTAGGATGAAACAAGACTGGTGAACTGCTTAGTAGGATATCAACTATTCCAAAAATGTGTGTGCATTGTGCTTCTCATTTTTTTCCCTCTACTGCACATTGCCACAAATGTGTGAGGCTGCCAACACAAAAGTGAAAATGAAATTACTAATAAAATGTGAATGCTTAAATTCAATAAAGATAAACTTATGAATGTTGAAGATTGAGCATTATTTTTCATTAAGTTCTCTAAATTCTTAACCATTGACTGAATAGTTTGTATAGTTTGTTTTTTTAATATTTAATTTTATTTAATTTTGATTTTACATTATCTTCCTTCTATGTTCCTCTATACTACCCATTGAGAAGGCAAGAGAAACACAACTTTTTTTTATAAATATGTATAGTTAAGCAAAACAAATTCCTGCATTAGCGATGTTCGAATAATTAAAATAAAATATACTTCACCCTGGGTCCATCAGCTCTCTATCTGGAGATAGATAACATATTTCATTGTGAATTCTTTGGAATCTTAATTGGACATTGTGTTGATCAAGAGTTCCCAAGTCTTTTAAAGTCATTTATCTTTACAATGCTGTTGTTATTGTTATAAAATGTTCTATTAATTCTGCTCACTTTGCATCAGCTTATGCAAGTCTTCTCAGGTTTTTTTTTAAACCATTTTGTCCAGCTTTTCTTATAGTACCACTGTATTCAATAACATTCATATATCATAACTTGTGAATCTCTTCTTCAATTGATGGGCATCTCCTCAGTTTCCAATTCATTGCTGACATGAAAACAGTTGATATAACTGTTTTGGTACATAGGGTCCCTCTCCCTCTTTTTTTGCTCTCTGAAGGATAGCCCAAGTAGCTGTATTATGGGCCAAAGAATATGCACAATTTAATAGCTTTGGGGCATAGTTTCAAATAGCTTTACAGAATGGCTAGTCGGTTGAAAGCTCCAACAAAATTACATCAATGTACCTGTCTCTGCCCCCCTCCTCAGGACTGATCATTTTCCTTTTTTTTTTTTTTTTGGTCATCTGAACCAATCTAATGAGTGTGATATGGTATTTTAGAGTTGTTTTAATGTGCATTTCTGTAAGTGATTTAGAGATGTTTTTATGTAGCTATTGATAGCTTGGATTTCTTATTCTGAAAATTGCATATTCATACCCTTTGGGGAATGACTCTTATTCTTATAAATTTGACTCAGTTCCCTATATAATTTTAGAAATAAGACCTTTATCAGAGAAATTTGCTATAAATATTTTTTCCCAGTTCCCTTCTTTGTTCTACATTTTAGCTCTATTAGTTTTGTTTGTACAAATATTTAAAAAAATATTTAATTGGAATTGCCCAGTTAGCCTGCTGAGACCTCTCTAACTCTTGTTTGGTCTTAAACTCTTCCCCTCATCATATTTATGACATAATTTCTTCTACACTCTCTAATTTGTTTATGATATGACCTTTTATGACCATATGTAGTCATAATGACTATGTCCAAATGTGCTCATTTGGTGCTTGTCTTGGTATAAGGCTTTAAGTGTTGGTCTATAGTTTCTTCCAGGCTGCATTCCAGTTTTCCTTTTTTTTTTGAATAGTGAGTTTTTGACCCAACAGCTAGGATCTTTGGGTTTATAAGTGCTAGGCCATTACAGTGCTTGTTTGCTTCTGTATATTGTGTACCTAATCTGTTCCCCTGATCAACCACTCTATTTCTTTCCCTCTTCATTTCTCTCTTTTTTAGATCTCTTCATTCTTGTTATTTTCATTTATTATTTGATATTTCTCTAGATGAATTTTGTTATTTTTTTCTTGGTCTATAAACCAATCCTTTGGTAGTTTGATTGTTATGATACTGAATAAGTAAATTACTTTAGATAGCATTGTCATTTATTTAAGTCAACCTATCCATAAGCAATTACTATTTCTCCAGTTATTTAGCTCTGTAAAGAGTGCATTGTAATTAGGTTCATATAGTTCCTGTGAGTCTTAAAAAGTAGACTCCCCAAGTATTTTATACTCTCTGTAGTTATTTTAAATGGGATTTCTCTACCTCGTTGTATTTTGTTGGAAATATACAGAAAAGCTAATGATTTATGTGGGTTCATTTTATATCCTACAACTCTGAACTTAATTATTTCCATTAGCTTTTTAGTTATCTCTGAGTTTCTTTAAATAAACCATTTTCTCTTCTGTGCTTATTTCTTCTATTAAACATTTAAAGAACAAGTAATTCCAATATTACATAAACCATTAGAAAAACTAGGGTCCTATTAAATTTCCACTGATACATATATGATCTGATACCAGGGAGAGCCAGAACAGATAAAGAAAACTATAGACCATTATCACTAATGAGTATTGATGCAAAAATTTTAAATGAAATTTTAGCAAACAGACTATAGGAACATATCATATAGATCACACACAATGAGAAGGCTGCCTGCGTTTATACCAGGAAAGCAGGACTGGTTCAAAATTAGGAAACCTATAAACATAATTGACAATATTAATAAAAAATAACATAGTTATAACAATAATCCAGGAAGAAAGACTTTTGACAATATACAATACCTATTCCTATTAAAAAAAGTAGACAGCATAGGAATAAATGAAACTTTCCTTAAAATGATAAGTAGTACATATCTAAGACCAAGAGTCAGACACATTCTCTATAATGAAAATAGGCTAGAAAGTTTTCTAAGAAAATGAGGGGTAAAGCAAGGATGTCTTTTTTCACTATCACTATTCAATACTGTACTAGAAATGCTAACTATAGCAGTAAGGGAAAAAAAAGACTCACTCTGACTTTTTTGCCCCTTGGATTTATTGATCAGAATTTGGTGTGGTACATTTTTTATATTTTTGTTGAGGAGGTTTGATGAGGCAGCTAGAGTGTACTTTTTTTCTACTCTGCCATTTTGACTCCTAATTTGTATAGTTTGGAACAAAGAAATACCTGTTCTTTAGACATGTTGATGTCTGGCAGCTCTTTCGTACTTCATTTATCCCCTATATTGGAAAAAGAAATATCAATGATTTGTAAAATGCTGTGTCATTTGCTGGTTTCTCAAGAAATATTTATTACTTGACTATTCTGTGCCAACAGCTATGTTAGATGCTGTGCATACAAAGATTAAAAACAAAACAATATATTATCTCGAGGAACTTATATTTTTCTTGATTACTGATATGTTGTCCAATGATGAGCCTAGATAAGTTCAGATATTCTCATCACCATGCTGGCTGCAGGGCAATGAATTTCTCAGCAAAATAGCTCATAAATACTACCCTTGGAGGTAGAGGAGATTAGTGATCTCTGTATGTTTTTTTTGAAGTTAGGATCTATGTCAATGAGATGATGAATCTTTGTGAAATATAAATATTGTTTTTTTTTTCCTTTTTGGAGGGAAGGCATTTAGAGCTGGAGTGGTCAGGGAAAGATTCACATAGAAGATATTGTTTGATGTAACCTTAGAAGGAAACTAGGGGTCCTATAAGGTGTAGGTAATGAGGGAATGTATTCCAAGGAAGGTGGACAACTTGTACAAAGGCATGGTGATAGGATATGCGAGTGTTGTTTGTGAGTCACGTCAAGACCACTTGGACTGGACAGTATAGTGAATGAAGGGGAACATTGAATGACAAGGCTAGACAGATAAGTGGGAGCCAGTTTGTAAAGGGCTTTAAATGCGATACAGAATATTTTTATTTCATCTCAGAGAGATAGGGAGTCATTGGATTTATTGAGAAAGGGAAGTAATATAGTGAAACCTTTTTAGGAAGCTTATTTTGGTAGCTGGAAAGAGGATAGATTAAAGAGAGTGAGAGTCTTGACATAGTAATAGTAATTAGGATGCAATCATAATTGTCCATGTGAGAGGTGATGAGGGCCTGACCTAGAATGTGGCTGTATGAATAGAGAGAATTTTAAGTGTCCTCTGACTGATCAGAGAAAAAGTTAATGTGTTGGGAGCTATGGTTTTGAATATATGTGGGCCTAGAGTTTATGTTGTACTTGGACTAACATTTCAGGAGTCCTAACTATGAGAGGGAATGCCCCAGATCCTACTTGTAATTCAACTCTAAAGGTGATTTCCCATTGCTAATTATACTAACATATAAGTCATATAAAAATGGGGAATGTTGTGAATTAATGAATGGATGAGTGTATTTGGTATGCTACTTTACCAAGCATGTTTAAGTAGGTTAAGGGTTCAAAGGGCAAAATCTCAATTAACAGAGTTGACTTCCCTTTTGGCAGCATGTTTTCAACAAATAGACATTATCTACATATGCAGAGTAAGCTATGGAACTATGAGGAATGTGACATTATTAATAATTTATTTTTTTAGATTTGTGAAGTGCTTTTCTATGATATAGGGAGTATAACTGTTATCCCTCTCTCTCATTTATATGGATGTTCAAACTGAAGTCAAATGGCTTCTCTAGCATTATATTCAGTGTTTGAATCTGTCATATTTGGAGAATTCTGGTTAACTTAAAGTTATGTGAAATATATTATCACTGAAGGAAAAACCTTGGGGGAATTTTACTGTTCATGTTTTTACTTCAGTTCTGCACTTGGTATTACAGCCATAATCATGTTAGTGGGTGGTCCTGGAAAAGTTCACTAGTCTGAATATACTTTAATCTCCAGTTATTTTTGTCAGAATTTGAAACTTTATCCTACTTATGTCTTCTTCTTTCAGCCTAAATCACAGTTAGATGATGGGAAAGCATCTGGCTGTTTCACTGGGGGTGGGAACAAAGTATGTCAAACAATGAGCGGAACCAAAAGGTGCTAGATTTGGGTTCCACATAAGGATGCTCTTTAACAAGTATAGCCGTTTTACATTGAAGTAAGTTTTTAATGGTAATGAACTCTTTATCAATGAAAGTGTTCAAGTAGGGAGAATATGACCAAGGGTATTAGAATAGTTGTTGTCTAAGGAATTTTTAAATTCCTATGATTCTGTAGGAGTATTTTAGTTATGTTGGGAAAATTGAAAAATTGTTCTTTGTGTGTGTGTGTGTTTCCTTTTTTAACTTATGTTCTGAATATTGTATAAACATAGCAAAATAATATCCAAAACAACTGACAACTCAGTACTGATTTCAGAGTTGTTTATAATTGGCACTTAATATTTGTTTTAAAACCTGACATTGAAGGTTACACAATAATGTATAGGAATTGACTTTTTGTTTTCAAATAGGGAGTTGGCAAAGTGCTGTTCCACACCTCTGAGCCAGGAAGTAAGGGGTTGGTATTGCCTCTCTGTCTCACAGTTTTCCTTGTATTCATGTGCACTATTTACAAACTTCCTCATTATACTTGGCTCAGTGTGTCTCAACTGTCTGATCAGAAAGCCCTAATAGAGTAGGGCTAGCTCAGGCAAATAGAGGCTGCACAGTTGGGGAGGTGGAGGGTGAGGAATCCTGTACTTTCATTTTTGCTGTCTGGTCCAAAACTTCTGGTCACCTGGTGACAGGGCATTTGAAACTCTTGAATAATACTAAATAGATCACTAAACTGGAAGCTGAAGTCTAAATGCTTTTTTCAGCTCTCC
Organism: Vombatus ursinus; assembly: GCF_900497805.2. NCBI lineage: Eukaryota > Metazoa > Chordata > Mammalia > Diprotodontia > Vombatidae > Vombatus > Vombatus ursinus. Next base: position 98,145,608 of record NW_020954590.1, read on the forward strand.
TTTTGACTCTTTTTGTGATCTCTTGAAAGTCACATAATCATTTTTGGGATCCATTTCTTTTACATTTATCTCAAATTTTCTTGAAAGTGTTGAAAAAATTAATTGAAGTATTTATCAATGAGTTTCAACTTATTGAAGCTCTAGAAAATATTTGTATTTTAAATATATTTTATTTCATTAAATATTCCCCAATTACATTAAAAATTTGACATCTATTTTTTAAATATTTGAATTCCAAATTCTCTCTCCTCCCCTTCTGCCTGTCCCCTGACCTTTAAGGAAAGAAGCAATATGATATTGAGTATACATGTGAAGTCATGCAAAACATATTTCCACATTTGCCCTGTTGCAAAAGAAAACACAAAACCATGAGAAAAAATGAAGTGAAAAATATATTTTAAAAAATTATTAGCAGTTGTGTAGTTTTCTTATCTCCTACTGTCATCAATACTGTTACCCATCTCTTTATTAAGTGATCAAGCTAAAGACTTGTTAAGAGTGTCAATATCAGAGAGAAATTACTCTGAAGGGAGTGTCTTCTGAAACCAGAACTGGTTTCAACTAGTCTTGTGAACTTTCCCACCTTATGATTACAGCAGCTAAGTGGTGTGTAGGGCTATAAAGTACACTCCTTATCTGACTGTAGGTGAAGGCTCTCTTGTTCAGAAGTACAAATCGTTCAGGTGCCCAGTATCTATAGGTTTGAGATCTTATCCTTCATAACATTTAATAAAATCAACTAGAACTAATAATAATATTTAATTTTGCTGCAGTTAATGTAGATTTAGTACATAATGGGATAACAGAGAGGATCAGTTGAGTGTTTATTGAGTGCTTTCTAAGAATAAAAATAATAGTTCATATTTAAGCAGTGCTTTGCAGTTTACAAAAAGCTTTAGTCATATACATATAAAAACTTGTTAGGTAGTAACACTATTATTACCTCTATTTTGCAAGTCAGGAAACAGAGTTTCAAAGAGATGGAGTGATTTTTTCCAAGTTCACACAGCTAGAACTTGTCAGAGCTCAGACTAAAACCATGGTCTTTTGACTCCAATTTTAATATCCTTTCCATTGCCTGTCTAATGAAATTGAAGTTTAAACTGGGAATAAGAAAGAAATATCAGAAAAAAATAGACATTGTGACTACTGAAAAAAGAGATTTTTTTGCATGGCACTATACATTTTTTTAATCATTTTCCCCTTAAACTGTATTTCTCAGATGGAATATCACTACCTGAAAGAGAGAAGACATTTCTCTTTATACATTTGGGTGTAACTTTGATTTATATTAAACATATTAGCACAGCTGGGGTTATATGTTAAAGTCTAGTCTTATTTATTTTCAAGATGACAAAGGAAAGTATCTTAAAATTTTCCTTCAAAAGATATAGAAAGAAAGATCTGTTAACTATTTTTGCCGATGTGAACTTTGAATTCCAGTGCATATTTGAGGGTGTTTTGTATATTGCATACCTTAATGACCCCTTCACCTATGTTAGCTATCATATGTTGAAGGTGTTTTGTGGGTCATAATATTCTATAAACAATAGCTCAAAGTCCTCCAGCAGTGTGTTTGTTGCATGTATTTTTACTTTATTTTTCTTCAAGCAGATGCTTGAAGCTAGGTGGTACAGAGAATAGAGTCCTGGGCCTGTAGTCAGTAAGACCTGAGTTCAGATCTGGCCTCAAATATTTACTAGCTGTGTGATCCTGGGCAAGTAGATTAATCTACATTTACCTCAGTTTCCTCATCTATAAAATGATAACATAATATGGTACTTCCCAGGGTGTTTATGAGGATCAAGTGACATAAATAAGAGTAAAGTGCTTAGTACGGTGCCTGACACATGCACAGTAAGCATTAGATAGATGTTTGATATTGTTGTTGTTATTATTATTATTATTATTGTACTCGGTGACCACTTGTTAAATATATTATATGGGGGGGGCGGAGCCAAGATGGCAGAGGGAAAGCAGTGACTGTCTTGAGCTCTCTCCCAAAGCCCTCCAAATACCTATAAAAAATGGCTCTAAACAAATTCTAAAGCAGCAGAACCCACAAAAAGACAGAATGAAACAAATTTCCAGCCAAAGACAGCCTGGATGGTTGATCAGAAAGGTATATCCCTCCAGGCGGGGAGAGGAGCCCAGTGCTGCGTGGGCACACAGGGACCCTGGAGCAGGCGTCAAAGGACTGAATCGCATGCAGCTGTGGCAGTTTCCAGACTTCTCAACCCCTGAACACCAAAGACAACTTAGAAGGTCAGTGGGAAAAGTCTGTGACTGCGGTGAGAGAGAAGCTAGTTTTCCGCCCCCAGTTCCTGAGCGCGGCCTGGGGTTGCGGCTTTTTCCTGAGCTTCCTGCCCACAGACTGAGGGGGAATCAAGTGGCTGATCAGAAGGGGATTGCAGGGATCTCTTTGCCAGTGCTGAGGCAGGAATCTCTTGCTTTACCAGTGCTTGGATCTGGGTCACAGTTCTGAGGGGCGGTCCTGGGGCGAGGAGGAATGCTGGTGTGGTGGAGCTTGTTGTGGTGGTGGAGAGAAAACACCTCGCCCCTTATTACAGCACCTTGGAAGAACAGAAAATTTTCAGGTCCCTAGAAGTACCTCTGAAAACAGCTATACAACCCCCCGAAGCTTGGGACAGTACACTCTTCACATTGGAAGCAGACTTTTACCTTAACAAAGAGTTTAAAACTCAAGTAATTGGCTGGGATCATGAGTAAGCAGCGCAAAAAGAGTCAGACTATATTATCTTACTTTGGTGACAAAGAAGATCAAAACATACAACCAGAAGAAGACAACAAAGTCAAAGCTCCTACATCCAAACCCTCCAAGAAAAATATGAATCAGTCCCCGGCCTTGGAAGAGCTCAAAAGGGATTTTGAGAAGCAAGTAAGAGAAGTAGAAGAAAAACTGAGAGTGATGCAAGAAAATCATGAAAAACAAGTCAACAGCTTGCTAAAGGAGACCCAAAAAAATACTGAAGAAAATAACACCTTAAAAAACAGCCTAACCCAAATGGCAAAAGAGGTCCAAAAACCCAATGAGGAGAAGAATGCCCTAAAAAGCAAAATTGGCCAAATGGAAAAGGAAGTCCAAAAGATTACTGAAGAAAATACTTCCTTAAAAATTAGAATAGAGCAATTGGAAGCTAGTGACTTTATGAGAAATCAAGACACTGTAAAACACATCCAAAAGAATGAAAAATTAGAAAACAGTGTGAAATATCTCATTGGAAAAACAACTGACCTGGAGAATAGATCCAGGAGAGAGAATTTAAAAAATTATTGGACTATCTGAAAGCCATGATCAAAAACAGAGCCTAGACATCATCTTTCAAGAAATTATCCAGGAAAACTGCCCTGATATTTTAGAACCAGAGTGCAAAATAGAAATTGAAAGAATCCACTAATCACCTCCTGAAAGAGATCCCCAAAGGAAAACTCCTAGGAATATTGTAGCCAAATTCCAGAGTTCCCAGGTCAATGAGAAAATATTACAAGCAGCCAGAAAGAAACAGTTCAAGTATTGTGGAAACACAACCAGGATAACACAAGATTTAGATGCTTCTACATTAAGGGACCGCAGGGCATGGAATATAATATTCCACAGGGCAAAGGAGATAGGATTACAACCAAGAATCCCCTACCCAGCAAAACTGAGTATAAACTTTCAGGGGAAAAAATGGTCATTCAGTGAAATAGAGGACTTTCAAGCATTCTTGATGAGAAGACCAGAGTTGAACAGAAAATTTGATTTTCAAATACAAGATTCAAGTAGAACATGAAGAGGTAAACAGGAAAGAGAAAATCATAAGAGACTTATTATGGTTGAACTGTTTACCTTCCTGCATGGAAAAATGATATTTGTAACTCATGAGACCTTTGTCAGTATTAGGATAGTTGGAGGGGAAAAAATTGTATGTATGTATATATAGATATAGATAGATAGATAGAGGCACAGGGTGAGTTGAAAATGAAGGGGTCATATCTTGAGAATAAAATTAAGGGGTGAGAGAAGAATATACTAGGAGAGGGAGAAAGGGAGAGGTAGAATGGGGTAAATTATCCCACACACAAAAAAAAAAACAGAGAAGAAAAGGATCTTACAGTGGAGGGGAAATGGGGGAAGGTGAGAGGGAATGAGTGAATCTTATTCTCATAGGATTTGACTTAAGGAGGGAATAACATACACACTCAATTGGGTGTGGAAATCTGTCTTACCCTACAGGAAAATTGCGGGGGAAGGGGACAAGAGAGTATGGGAATGATAGAGAGGAGGGCAGATTGGGAAAGGGAGTAATCAGAAACAAATACTTCTGAGGAGGGTCAAGGTCAAAAGAAAAAATAGAATAAATGGGTGGGCGGGACAAGATTAAGGGAAATAGAGTTAGTTTTTCATAGAATGTCTACTATGGAGGTGTTTTGCATAACTGCACATGTATAACCTATATTTAGTTGCTTGCCTTATCAATGAGGGTGGGTGGGGAGGGAGGAAGGGAGAAAATTTGGATCCCAAAGTTTTAAAAACACATGTTTAAAAAAAATGTTTTCACATGCAACTGGGAAATAAGAAATACAGGAAATGGAGTACAGAAATCCATCCTGCCCTATAGGAAAATTGAAGGGGAAGGGGATAAGAGAAGGGGGGGAGAGATAGAAGGGAAGGCAGACTAGGGGAAGGGGTATTTAGAATGCATGCCATCTTGGGGTGGGGGGAGGGGGAAGATGGGTTGAAAATTTGGAACTCAAAATCTTGTGGAAGTAAATGTTGAAAACAAAAAAATAAATAAAAATTATTATTAAAAAAATATATTATCGGAGCCAGGGGGTTCTTTCACATATGAGTTGGATCAGAGGGCCACTAAGATCTCTTCCCACCCTTAAATATATGATTCTTTTTATTCACAGATCTCAATATGTCAACTTAGAGATGAAAAGGTTGTGGTAAGAGATAGAAATTACAGAGTTACCCACGTGCAAGTGCCATTTGAAGCTGTGACAGTTGGATGAACTTATTGAAGTAGTGGTTATAGAAAGGAAAATATTGAGTGTGTAGTATATAGGAATAAGATGAGAAATAAGACAGTGAGTCAGGAAGAGACTTGGGTACAAATCTGGCCTCAACCACTTCCTAGCTGTGTGACTTTGGGCAACTCACTCAACATCTCTTTACCTCAGTTTCCCAATCCATAAAATGAGTATTATAATAATACCTAACTCCTAGGGTAGTTGTGAGAATCAAATGGGATAATGTTTGTTTAGCACAGTGCTTGGCACATAGAAGGCACTATGTAAATTTTAGCTATTATTATTATTTTGTGAATGCCTCAGGCTACCTCCACTTAGCACTTAAGGGTGGGAAACTGAGAGAAAAAGAGATGAGAACAAAGAAAGATCACAAAAACAACCAGTACTTATTGTTCCCAAGGACCCCAGCATCAATGCATTATTGGAACTATTTTCAACAAAGAACAAACTCAAAAAAGTATTTCTGTCTTTGCTCAAATCCCACTTTTGCAGGGACATAGTTATTTACATGTTTTATCTCACACTAGAATGTTAGTTCCTTGAGGACAAGGACTGTGGTTTTTACTTTCTTTCTATCCCCAGTGCTTAGCACTGTGTCTGATACTCAGTAAATGCTTAATTTATGTTTATTGACTGATGGACTGACTGGATTTGCAAAGATGGGTTTTTCAAGGGAACAAGGATCAGTCACATGTATAGACTTTTCTGAAGAAGTAATCCTTTGCATATGCAAGTTGGCATTCAGGGTTATAGTTCAGTTCCTTCAGCATCATAACAGGGTCAAAGATAAAGATACAAGTTTAATCTAACGAATGATTTTAAAGAACAAAGTGAAAGCTAAAAAGAACCAAAGATAACCCATAGGGCTCCATTTCCTTCTATTCATTTTCTTTTTTTTTATTTGTTTTAATCAATCAAAGTTCAATTTCTTCTCCTCCTTCCCTACCCCCACCATGAGAATACAAGAAAAGAGAAACCAATTATGAACACATATAGTCAATCAAAACTAATTTCCACATTGGCTATGTCTGAAAACTGTCTCATTTTGCATACTGAGTTCTTTTCCTGTCTATCACAAGGTGGGTAACATGTTTCATCATCAATATTATGGAATCCTAGTTGGTTGTTACACTGATAAGAATTCAGCACAGTGGTATTACATCATTTTTACATACCATAACATGTTCATCCATTCCCCAATTTATAGGTCCTCTCTCAGATTCCCATTCTTTGCCACCTCAGTGACCTATAAAATATTTTTGTGCATCTGTAGAAAAACTTTTTTTTATTTAAGCCTAATACCTTCCTTAATCTAATCTCCATCAAATTTTACCCCTTTACTTCTTTTCCACTTGTTTCCCTGTTTAGTGAAATGTATTTCTGTACCCAGGTGTGTGTGTGTGTGTGTGTGTGTGTGTGTGTGTGTGTGTATTCTTCCGTCTTTGGACGAGTTCAGGTGACAGTGAGGTTCAAATGTCACCTGTTTCCCCCAACCCCTCCTCCATGTTTGTATAGATCTTTACATTTTTACCCTGATTATATGAAATAAATTTCTATAACCTTTTTCTCCTATTCTCCTACCTTTATTTATTCTTCTTCCCCTCTCTTTCCATTCTTTTCTTAAGATCATCAAGATATAACAGAACCACTTTCAGGACTTCTGTTTAATCAGACTCTATAAACCCTGATGTAGCGAAGGTTCTGAAATGACAGACATTATCATCAAGGGGATGTCAAATAACATCATATTTGAATGTAAACAATTTATTCTTGTTAAGTACTTTATCACTGTATATTCATGTTTATCTTTTTAGGTTGTTCTTCACTCCTCTGTTTAAACTTCAAAGTTTCTGTGCAGCTCTAGTCTTTTCATCACAAATGCTTGGAAGTCCTCTATTTTGTTAAAGGTCTATTTTCCCCCCAATAGCATTATACACAGCTGTGCTGGATAAGTTATTCTTGACTATAACCTCATATCTTTTGTCTTTTGTAGCATTATAGTCTGAGTTCTCTATTATTTTATAGTGGTGAATGCTAAGTCATGAGTGATCCTGACTATGGCTTCTCAGTACTTGATTTTTTTTTCCTCTGGCTGATTGCAGAATTTTTTCTTTGACTTGGAAACTCTTAATTTTGTCTTTGTTGTTCCTGAGACTTTTCATCTATGGATTTCTTTCAGGAATTTACTAGTTGATTATTTTTTATTTCTATTTTTCTCTCTGGTTCTAAGAGATCTGAGCAGTTTTCTTTTAAGATTTCTTGAAATAGAATGTCTTGTTTTTCCTCCTGCTGCTTCTCCTCCTGCTCCTCCTCCTTCTTCTCTTCTTCTTTTCTTCTACCTTTCTTCTTCTTCTTCTTCTCCTTCTTCTTCTTTTCTCCTTCTCCTTCTCCTTCTCCTTCTCTTTCTCCTTCTCCTTTCTCCCTCTCCCTCCTGCTCTGCTCTCGCTCTTGCTCTCCCCTTCTTTTGTTTCAGCCCTTTATTTTAACTCTGCATATCTTTCTGTTTCAAATTGTTTCTTGTACACAACATAATGTTGGATTCTGATTTCTAATCCATTCTGCTATCTGCTTCTTTTTTATGGGTAAGCTCATCCTATTTTCATTCATGGTTATGATTACTAACTGTCTATTTTCCTCTATCTTGTTTTCTTCTGTTTCTTCCTCTCTCCCTCTTTTTTCATGTTCTTCCTGAAGTCTATTTTGCTTCCAACTACTGCCTCCTTTAATCTGCCTTCCCCTTTAACATCTTTCCCCATTCTCTTCTCCCCTTCCTCTCCTATTTCCCTACTGATTTAAGTTACATTTCTCTCTCTCTCTCTCTCTCTCTCTCTCTCTCTCTCTCTCTCTCTTTCTCTCTCTCTCTCTGTGTGTATGTGTGTGTTTCCCTTTTTGAACAAATTCCTATGAGAGCAAGGCTCAAGCATTGTGCACCATGTCATTTTCTCCTCCTTTGTAAAAGCTCTTCTTTGGGCACCTATTTTGTGTGAGAAAATTTTCTCCTTTCTACCTCTCCCTTCCCCCTTCTCTCAGTTCATCTCTCTTTCTTACCCCTTTATTTTTTATTTTTTGGAAATTATTCCAACATAATCAACTCACGCCTATGACCTCTGTTTATTTAAACTTATTTAACTGCCCTAATAATTATTAAGTTATTAAGAATTACATATATCATCTTCCCATATAGGAATGTAAACAGTTTAACTTTATTGAGACTTTGATGATTATTCTTTCATGTTTACCTTTTTATGCTTCCTTTGAGTCTTCTGTTTGAACATCAGATTTTCTATTCAGCTCTGGACTTTTCATCAGTAATGCTTGAAAATAATCTATTTCCTTAAATATACATTTTTCTCCTGAAGGATTATACTCAGTTTTTTTTTTCTAGGTAGGCGATTCTTCATTGTAATCCTAGCATCTTTGCCCTCCAGAATATCATATTCTAACCCCTCTGCCCCTTTAATTTGGAAGCCTCCAAATCTTGTGTGATTCTGACTTTGGCTCCATGATATTTGAACTATTTCTTTCTGGATGCTTGTAATATTTTCTCTTGGACCTGGGAGCTGTGGAATTTGACTAAAGTATTCCTGGGAGTTTTTGTTTTGGGATCTCTTTCAGGAGGTGATTGATAGATTTTTTTCAGCTTCTGTTTTACCCTTTGGATCTAATATATCAGGGCAGTTTTCCTTGATAACTTCTTGAAATATGATGTCTAGGCTCCTTTTTTGATCATGGCTTTAAGGTTGTTCAATAATTCTTAAATTATCTCTCCTCTTTTTTCCAAGTCAGATTTTTTTTTCCATTGAGATAGTTAACATTTGCTTGTTTTCTTTTGTTTTGTTGTTCCTTGATGTCTCATGAAGTCATTAGCTTTTACTAGCCCAGTTCTAATTATTAAGGAATTATTTTCTCCAGTGAGATTTTGTACTTCTTTCTCCATTTGGCCAATTCTACTTTTTAAAGGAGTTCTTTCTTCAGTTAAGTTTTATGCCTCTTTTACCATAAGGCCAAATTTATTTTTTAAGGAATTGTCTTCTTCAGTATTTTTTGTGCCTCTTTTACCAAACTGTAGTTGTCTTTTCATAATTTTCTTGTATCACTCTCATTTCTTTTCCCAGTTTTTCCTTACCACCCTTTATCATAGCTGTTTACAATTGATGACTATCAGTTGGGCAATACTCATGAATGTTGCTAGCCCCAAGATAGGTGTACACAGAGAGTCTAGTTGTGATCATCTTTATTATAAATTTGCTTTCGTTTTGAAACAACTTACAGCATGCAAAACATTAACCAGAGTACTTTGCTTGTAGTGAATGAATGAATGACTTCATGTAGTGAATAGAGTGCTGGATTATGAGGCATGAAGATAGGATTTAAATTCTGTCTTCTTTCTTTACTAGCTGTGTAACCATGGACAGGTCACTCAGTTTTCTCATGAGTAAAATGAATCATGAAAATTTGAGTTCAAATCAGGTTTCAGACACTTAATAGCTTTGTGACTCTGAGAAAGTCATTTTGTCTCTGCCTATTCAGTTTCCTCAGTTGTAAAATGAGGATAATAATAACACCTAACTCCAAGTACTGTTATGAAGGTAAATGATATATTTTAAAAAGTGCTCTGCAAACCTTATATAGCTTTATAAATAGCTATTTAAGTAGCTGTATAAATACTGTCTGTTAACATCTCTACTATCTACTCCATAGAATTGTAAAAGGAAACAAATGAACCAATGTGTGTGAAGAACATTGTAATCCTTTGTTGTTGTTCTGTAGTTCAGTCATATTTGACTCTTCTTGACCCTGTGGACCATATCATGCCTATACTGTCTATGGGGTTTTCTTGGCAAAGATACTGGAGTGATTTGCCATGTCTCCAGTGGATTAAGAGAGAGGTTAAATGACTTTCCCAGGGATACATGGCTAGTATCTAAGGCTAGATTTGAACCCAGGTCTTCCTGAATCCAGACCCAATATTCTATCCCCTGAGCCACCTAATTGCTTCCAAGGCAAGCAAAGGTTAAGTGATTTGCTCAAGGTCACACAGCCAGTAAGTGTCTGAGGCCTGATTTGTACTTAGGTCTTCCTGACTCCAGGTGCAGTACTGTATCCTATGAGCAATCTAGCTGCTTCCTTGTAATCCTTAGTATACTCTATAAATGTCAGCCATTATTGTCGTAATCATTATTAATCTTGTTTTAATTATTAAAAATATAATCATCATTTTAAATAAATATGCATGTGTCCATCAGCAGTGTCCTACCACATTTTAACTTATACATGTGAATTATTTATTTTATACCAATTCAGTTTTCAACATTCACTTTCACAAGATTTTGAGTTGCACATTTTCTCCCCATCTCTCACCTCCCCCACCCCAAGATGACATGTACTCTGAATCCCCTTCCCCCAATCTGCCCTCCCTTCTATCACCCTCCCCCCCTTCTCTTATGCCTTTTCCCTGTCCCTGTAGGGTAGGATAGATTTCTATAACCATTGCCTGTATATCTTATTTCCAATTTGCATGTAAAAACAATATTTAACATTCATTTTAAAACTTTGAGTTTCAAATTCTCTCCCTTCCTGCTTCCCCACCAACACTCATTGAAAAGGCAAGCAATTCCATATATATATATATATATACACACACATGTGTAGTCTTGCAAAACTCTTTCATAATAATCATATTGTGAAAGACTAACTGTATTTCCTTCCATCCTATCCTGCCCCCCATTTATTCTACTCTCTCCTTTGATCCTATCCCTCCTCAAAACTGTTTGCTTCTCATTACCCCCTCCCCCAATCTGCCCTCCTTTCTATCATCCCACCTATTTATCCCCCTTACCCTCTGTTTTCCTGTAGGGTAAGGTAGATTTCCATACCCAGTTGAATGTGTATGTTATTCCCTCCTTAAGCCAAATCCAATGAGAGTAAGATTCACACACTCCCTCTTACCACCACCCCCTCTTCCCCTCCACTTTAAAAGCTTTTTCTTGCCCTTTTTATGGGAGATAACTTACCCCATTCTACCTCTCCCTTTCTCCTTCTCCCAGTATAATCCTCTCTCATCCCTTATTTTAGTTTTTAGATATCATCTCTTCAAATTCAACTCACCCTATGCCCTCTGTGTGTGTGTGTGTATATATAAATATATATACACACACATATATATTTATATATATACACACACACATATATACACACACACATACATACATATATACATACATACATATTCCCTCCAACTACTCTAGTACTGAGAAAGGTTTCATGAGTTATAAATGTCATCTTTTCATGTAGGAATGTAAATAGTTCAATTTTAATAAGTCCCTTATGATTTCTCCTTCCTGTTTACCTTTTCATGCTTCTCTTGAGTCTTGTTTTTGAAAGTCAAAATTTCTATTCAGATCTGGTCTTTTCACCTAGAATGCTTGAAAGTCCTCTATTTTGTTGAATGTCCATTTTTTCTCCTGAAGGATTATACTCAGTTTTGCTGGGTAGGTGATTCTTGGTTGTAATCCTATCTCCTTTGACCCCCAGAATATCATATTCTAAGCTCTCTGATTCTTTAATGTAGAAGCTACTAAATCTTGTGTTATCCTGATTGTGTTTCCATAATACTTGAATTGTTTCTTTCTGGCTGCTTGCAATATTTTCTCCTTGACCTGGGAACTCTGGAATTTGGCTATAATATTCCTAGGAGTTTTCTTTTTGGGATCTCTTTCAGGAGGTTATTGGTAGATTGTTTCAATTTCTATTTTACCCTCTGGTTTGAGAATATCAAGGCAATTTTCCTTGATAATTTCTTGAAAGATGATGTCTAAGCTCCTTTTTTGATCAAGGCTTTCAGATAGTCCAATATTTTAAAAATTATCTCTCCTGGGTCTATTTTCCAAGTCAGTTGTTTTTCCAATGAGATATTTCACATTATCTTCTATTTTTTTCATTCTTTTGGTTTTGTTTTATAGTTTCTTAATTTCTCATAAAGTCATTAGCTTCCACTTGCTCCATTCCAATTTTTAATGAATTATTTTCTTCAGTAATCTTTTGGGCTTCCTTTTCCATTTGGCCAATTATGCTTTTTTAACACATTTTTCTCTTCATTGGCTTTTTGGACCTCTTTTGCCATTTGGGTTAGTCTATTTTTTAAGGTATTATTTTCTTCAGTATTTTTTGGGGTCTCTTTTAACAAGCTGTTGACTCATTTTTCATGACTCTCACTTCTCTTCCCAATTTTTTTCCTCTACTTCTCTTACTTACTTTTCAAAATCCTTTTTGAGCCCTTCCATGGCCTGAGACCAATTCATATTTTTCTTGGAGGCTTTGGATGTAGGATCTTTGACTTTCTTGTCTTCTTGTGGTTGTATGATTTAATCTTCTTTGTCACCAAAGTAAGATTCTATAGTCTGAGGTTTTTTATGCTATTTGCTCATATTCCCAGCCAATTACTTGACTTTTAAACTCTTTGTTAAGGTAGAGCTCTGCTTCCTGTGTGGAGGTTGTACTTTCCCATGCCTCATGGGTTTTGTGTAGCTGTTTTCAGAAGTACTTCTAAGGATCTGTAAATTTTCAGTTCTTCTAAGGTGTTATGATCAAAGGAGAGATGTTTACTCCTTTCCTGACCTGTGCCCTGGTCCATGAGTAATCATAAGCACTCTTTTCTGCCTTGGAACTGTGAGAAGGATTCCCTCTCCATTGCCACCACAAGCTCTGCCATGCCAGTGCTCCTCCTCACCCCAGTACCACCTCCTAGGACTGTGACCCAGATCCAAGCACAGCAAAGCAAGAGAATTCTGTCTCAGTACCAGCAAAGAGATCCCTGCAATCCCCCTCTGATCAGCCACTCATTCCCTTTACCATCTGAGGGCCAAAAACTCAAGAAGCAGCCACTGCTGCCTAACTGGAGCTGCACCAGGGCTGGCGGCATGCTACACTCCTCTCTCACCCAGGTTCAAGAGACATTTCCTACTGACCTTCTAAATTGTCTATGTCATTTGTGGGTTGAGAAGTCTGGAAAACACCACAGTTTCTAATTCAGTCCTCTTAGGCCGCTCCAGGTTCACTGGGTCCCCATCTTTGTGGCTCTCACTGAACTGCACTCCTCTTCCAGCCTGGCGCAATAAACCTTTCCCATCAACCATCCAGGCTGGAAATTTGTTTCACTTTGTCTTTTTGTGGGTTCTGCTGCTCTAGAGTTTGTTTAGAGTTATTTTTATAGGCATTTGGAGGGGTTTAGGGAAGAGCTCAAGGAAGTAACTGCTTTTGCTTTGCCATCTTGGCTCTGCCCCACCCCTTTTTTAATCTCTTTGGGATACAGACCCTATAGTGGTATTTCTGAGTCAAAGGGTATGCATGGTTTCATAGCTCTTTTGTCTTAGTTTCAAATTGGTCTTCAGAGTGGTTGAAGTAATTTATAACTTCACCAACAGTGCATTAGTGTCTCAATTTTCCTATATCCCCTCCAATATTTGTCATTTTTCTTTTCTGTCACATTATCCAATCTGATAGGTGTGGGGTGGTACTTCAAAGTTGCTTTAATTTGCACTTCTCTAATCAATAGTGATTTAGAGAATTTTTTGTATATGATTATAGGTATCTTTGATTACTTTATCTAAAAACTACATGATCATATCCTTCGACCGTTTGTCAATTGGGGAATGACATATATTCTTATTTTTTAGGCTATACATGTATGGTCATATTAAACATTTTTCCATATTAGTCATGTTATGAAAGAAGAAACAGAATAAAAGGGAACAACCATGAGAAAGAAAAAATGAAAAACAACAAAAGAAAGAGAAAATAGTATGCTTCAATCTGCATTCAGACTCCATAGTTCTTTCTCTGGATGTGGATAGCATTTTCTATCATTAGTCTTTTGGAATTATTTTAGACCATTGCATTGCTCTGAAGAGTTAATTCTAACAAAGTTGGTCATCACATGACGTTGTTGTTAGTATGTAGAGTGTTCTCCTTATTCTGCTCACTTCCCTTAGCATCAGTTCATGCAAGTCTTTCCAGGTTTTTCTGAAGTCCTCCTGCTCACCATTTCTTATGGAATAATAGCATTCCATCATATTCATATGCTACAACTTCTTTAGCCATTCTCCAATTGATGGGCATTCCCTCAATTTCCAATTCTTGGCCACCACAAAAAGAGCTGCTATAATAGTTCTGTACATGTAGGTTCTTTTCTCTTTTTTATGATCTCTTTGGGATACAGCCCTACAAGTTGTATTGATGGGTCAAAGTGGCATGTACAGTTTTATACCCCTTTGTGCACAGTTCCAATCAGTTCACAACTTTACCAACAATGCATCAGTGTTCCAGTTTTCCCACATTTTCTCTAACATTTATCATTTTCCTATTTTGCCATGTTAGCCAATCTGATAGATATGATGTGATACCTCAGAGTTTTTTTTTTAAATTTGCATTTCTGTAATCAATAGGGATTTAGAGCATTTTTTCACATGACTATTGATAGCTTTAATTTCTTCATCTGAAAACTACCTGTTCATATCCTTTGACCAATTATCAATTGGGGAGTGACTTACATTTTTATAGATTTGATTCAGTTCTCTATGTATTTTAGAAATGAGGCCTTTATTATAGACACTGACTATAAAAATGTTTCCCAGCTTTCTGCTTCCCTTCTAATGTTGGTTGCATTGCATTGTTCATACAAAAAATTTTGCAATTTAATGTAATCATAATTGTTTGATCATAAAGTCTTCCTTCTCTGTAGATATGACAGATAAACTATTTCTTGCCCTCCTAATTTGCTTTCACCCTTTATATCTAAATCATGTATCTGTTTTTCATTTCTTCTTTTTTCATTCTTTTGATTTTGTTTGTTTCTTGATATCTCATAGTCATTAGCTTTCACTTGACTAATTCTAATTTTTAAAGAATTATTTTCTGCAGTTAAATTTTATACCTCCTTTTTCCTTTTGGCCAGTGCTAATTTTTGAGTTCTTTCCTTCAGTGATTTTTTGTACATTTTTTTCCAGGTGGCCAATTCTGCATTTTAAGGAGTTTTTCTCTTCTGTGAATTTTTGGATATCTTTTCCATTTGCCAATTCTGATTTTAAGAGCTCCTTTCTTCAATGGATTTTTGTGCCTCTTTGACCTATTCTGTTTTTTAAGGTGATGTTTTCTTTGATATTTTTTGGTGCCTCCTTTACCAAACTGTTGTCTCTTTTGTCATGATTTTCTTGCATCACTCTCATTTCTTTTTCCAGTTTTTCCTCCACTTTTTATTGATTTTTAAAGTCCTTTTTGAGCTTTTCCAAGAGAATTCTTTTCAGCCTGATAGCAACTTACATTTTCCTTTGAGGCTTTAGATGTAGCAGTTTTGACTTTGTTGTCTTCTGAGTTTTTAACATTGTAACTTGCTGTGGTTAGATTTTTTTTATTTGTTGTTGTTTGCTCATTTCCATCCTATTTCCTGATTTTTAACTTCATGTTAAAGTTGAACTCTATTTGCCTTGGAGTTGAGAGGGTCCTGTTCAAAGTTTCAGGTTTTTTGTGCAGGTGTTTTCAGAGGTAGGTCTGGGGGTCTCTAAGTTTTCAGTTCTTCCAAGTATGTTCTATGGAAAGATATATTTACAACTCTTGTGGCCTGTGATCTGTTCTATGAGTGACCATGTGCACTTTTTTCTGCCTTGGAGCTGTGACCAGGGTCCCTCCTGTGGCCACAAGCTCTGGTGTGCTAATTCTCCTAACCCTGGGACAACAACACAAGACTGCAACCTGGATCTATATATGAGCAATTCATTAGAGTCCTGCACCCAGTGCCAGAAAAAGGAACCATGTAATCTCCTTTTGACCAGTTGTTTGACCTCCTTATTATCTGTGGGCTGAGAGATCTGGAAAACACTGCAATTCAATTGCTCCCAGGGCCTGCTGCTGGCTTGCTGAGTTGTGGCCTACTTCTATCATTCATGGATATTGCCTTTGCTAGACTGAGTTCTACTCTCACCCTTGTGCAACAGACTTTTCTTGCCAACTTTCTAAATGGTCTTGGGCTGGAAAATTGCTCCACTTGTCCTTTTGTGGGTTCTGCCACTCCAGATTTCATTTTGAGTACATTATTTTAAAGTTGTTTAGAGGGGAATTTGGGAACGCTCAGGCAGTTTCCTGCCTTTTCTCCACCACCTTGGCTGTGCCCTACAATATTTGTTATTGATGGTTTGGTGGAGTTTCTTTCTATTTGCATTGTTTTAGTCATTGTGTATATTGTTTTACTGACTCTGCTTACTTCACTTTGTATTAGTTCATGTAATTCTTTCCAGGCTTTTGTGTACTTACCATGTTTGTAATTTCTTGCCCCAGAGCAATGTTGCATGATAATTTATGTTACACTTTTTGGCATTCTTTATTTAATAGACATTTATTCCATTATTAATTCTTTGCTAACACACACACACACACACAAAATGCAGCTATAAATATCTTGGGATATCTGGAGACTTTATTTTGTCAATTACTTGTTTGCAACATATGCCTAGCAATGGAATCTCTGGGTCAGAGGTTATAGACTATTAATTTATTTGTATAATTTGAATTTGTTTTTGAGAATGATTGTAGTAAATCACAGCTTCACCAACAATGTATAAGTATGCCTGATTTCCACTCCCCCTCCAACATGAACCATTTTCATCTCATGTCATTTTTGCTGGTTTGCTGAGTGTGAGGTGAAACATCAGGGTTGTTTTAATTTGCATGTCTCTTATTTCCAGTAATTTGGAGCATTTTTCAATATGGTTGTAGATAGGTTTGATAATTCTTGTTCACATCCTTTGATGCACATCCAAGTCTTAATGTTATTTTATATCCCTCTCTTTTCCCTTCTTTGCATCTATCACCTAGTGATAGTCTACTTTCCCTAAAAATGGCATTCTATAATAAATCCTCAAAATATATGAGTATCCTATAAGAACAAAATGTTTGATGATGAGGAAACAGACCCAAAAAGTATTTTGAAGATGTTAAATTACTGCTTGATATAACTTCTGATGAAATATATTTTACATCTAAATTTGATTGCCTCAGATTTTTCTGTGTAGATTAAAGCTAATATTACCTATAGCATACCTGTACAACATATCACAAAATACAATTATTTAAAATTACTTTAATTGGTTTGAATATACTTTTATTAATTCTTGCAAATAAATGAAATAAAACAAAATATAACTTGACAAACAATTATTGAGTAACTATCATAGACAGAGCACTGTGTTAGGTACTGGGAGGTACTGGCAGCAGCTCTAATACTGACACTTTTTAAATTCAGGTGTGATTTTAGGAAGAAATGAAGTACTCATAAGTCGCTGAACAATTAACAAAATGAATTTTGCTTTTCTCCAGCAGCAAGTATTTGCAACAAATAAATAGTAGTCTCCCTCATCCCCAAATGGGAGTAATTCTGGTTATCAGAGCAGGATATCATGAAGGACATGATGACTCACTTAATCTTCCGAAATGCACCAGTTTGGAAGATCTCAGACTACACATTGCTTGGTGGATCATGACTTCTATCAGTGAGGCCAAGGTCAATAAGAAGACATGAATTTCTTTGTCTCCTTTAGGGAAAACTCATTCCTATTTCAGGTGGAAAGAAGAAGGGGTGTGACTGTCTCATATTGTGGGGACATGCTAGTAGATATTAGTCCAAATGTAGGAGGAATATATAATTTAAATACAGCAAATTTCTCATCTTATGGAGCTAAGGGTCTAAACTGTTTGAAATTTTCAATGGAAAAAAATGTCTTTATGAAACTTATCTATTGGACCACTAATACACTGTTGGTGAAACTGTGAAGTGAACCAACCATTTTGGAGAGCAATCTGGAATTATGCCCAAAGAGTTATAAAACAGTGTATGTCCTTTGACCCAGCAATAATACTATTAGTTCTGTTTCCCAAGGTGATCAAAGAAAAGGAAAAGAAACAACATGTTCTAAAATATTTAGAACATGCTCTCTTTGTGGTGGCAAAAAAAAAAAAATCGAAGGGGATGCCCATCAATTGGGGAATGGCTAAACAAATTATGGTATATGTTTGTATTTGAATACTACTGTGCTGTAAGAAATGATGAGAAGGTTGATTTTAGAAAAACACATGGAAAGACTTGTATGGAACAATGGAGAGTGAAATGAGCAGAAGCAAGAGAATGTTGTATACAGTAACAGCAATATTGTTGGAAGAACAAGTGTGAATGACTAAGTTATTCTGAATATTTTAAATATTCAAATCAACTATAAAGGACCTATGAAAGAAAATTCTATTTACCTCCCAAAAAAGAACTGATAAATAGAAGTATGTATAGTATGGTTTTATACATATATATGTATGTGTGTATGTGTTTATGTGTGTGTACATGTGAAATGGTGGCCTTCTCTAGAGCAGGATGGGGAGAAAGGGAAGGAGGGAGATAGGTTTAAACTTAGAATGTAACAAAAAATAAGTAACTTTTTTTTTTAAATCAGAGAAGAGAACAGAAGAAAGTTCAGAGGGAGATAGACAATCAAGACAGCTTTGGAACTAACATGTTGAATTTATTATGTACTCTAATATATTGAACATATGAGACATCTTCTGTTTCCTATACAAGGAAATTCTTTTTCCTCCTCTTCTTTTTATGTGGTCATATTCATGTTTATTGATATTTGTCAAATTCAGAATAATAACAAAAAAGAAAATAAAGTAAAATGTTGGGGGTAAAATAAAATAAAAAAGAAATACGTGTGATATAAATCTGAAAACAAAACTATCCAGTATTGAGAAGAGAATAGAATAAAAATCAATAAAGGATCATAGTTCCCTTGGGAGTTCATAAGCTTACTGAAAGTTTTCTTTTTTGTTAATGATTCCAGTTAAGTAAAGATGAACTACAAGCAAATTCACCCTCAAGTGCTGCAAAAATAATGTTACAAATACTTTCAATTTATCCTATTTGCCAATTTTCTGAGGGCATCAATTTCATATCTTAGCTAATTGATATTAAGACTGCACTTTAAAGTTTGCAAAATTCTTCACATACATACCTTATCTTATTAGATTCACATAACACCTCATGGAGTAATTTGTAAAAATACTATTATCCATATTTTATAGTTGAGGAAACTGACACTCAGAGTGTTTGACTGATTTGCCTTTGGGTCACATAGCTAGCAAATACCACAGGCTGCATTTGAATACATAGCTCTATTGCTTTGTTAGTCAAATGTATTGAGAATTCTATTGCATTTTAACATATTACACTTAGGCCTCTGGAAAGTTTCCTTGTATGTATTAAGGGAATACTATGTGCAAGGTACCATGCTGGGAACAGAGAATGTGAACACAAATATGAAGCTTTCTGTTTGGGTTATGCAGTATGTACACAGATGAGTAAATATGAAATTATTTGAGTGGAGACAATACACTAATAACTTGAGGGTGGTATGAGGGAAAGCTTTATGGAGGAAGCAGAACCTGAAACTTCATGAAGACAGGGCTTTAGAACTGTGCCTGGTACATAGTAGGCACTTCATAAGTGCTTATTCATTTGAAGGAAGGCAGGGATTTTTAGAGGTAGTAATGAGAGGGAAGATAAAATTCAGGTATGCTTCCTTGAAATGCATGGAAGTATAACATGGAAGCAAATCAAGTTCTGTGGATAGCTAATGATCTACTTTGGCTAGAATGGACAATGATTGAGGTGGAATCTTTTGAGATTCCCGTGGTCATATCGTGATGAGCCTTAAACAGCAACATTAGGAATTTGTATTTTATCTGAGAGATAACAGGGAGATACCAAGTATCATTTATGTATGTATGTATGTATTTATGTCTATTGTTATTTATTTATTTCATGTCTTTCTGGTATTTCTGTTGTCTGATATGTTTGGAAAGCCAAGACTTTGAGTTTGGTTTTCTTCCAAAGAATCTTTCAAAAAAAATCCTCTTTTTATTTGAGTGTCCATCTCTCTCTTAAAAAAAATATTTAGGCTCAGGTTGTCAGGTTATGTCGCCTTGGGTTGCATCTTGAGCTCCTTTGCCCTTTAGAACACATTTTTCCTATGCGTCCTTATAATCATCTATTGGTTCAGCAGTTTACAAATTATTTTCACTTACTGTATTTAAGTTTTCCAACAACCTTGTGAGGTAGTTTGGATGGGTATGACTATCAGCATTTCACAGATGAACAAAGTAAGGTTTAGGTGAAAGGAATTGTCCATTTTTATGTAGCTTCTAAGCAATTGAATCAGAAATCAATCTCAAATCTTATGACTCCAAGTACAATGTCCTTTTACTCTACCCCACTGTAGGTGAGAAATTAAAATTTGAAAGGAGAAAAAAACTTCATTCCATATTAAAGTTTCTTCATGTTTTGAGTTCTTCATAACACTTTTTTAATATCAAGCCTCTTTAGGAAAGAGGTTGTAATCTGGACTGGCCATAAATTCATGAGAATAACTGTGTTTATGGCTCAGAAAGCAATAGCTCTTAGGTAAATACTGATAAGTCCTCTATTCTTCTGAGAAGTTCCCACCCACATATCATCCTATCTTTGGAAAGCCCCACAGCTTTAATGAAAATGATGGCAGAGCTGTTTCATGTATAACATATCTATTAGAAACACATTATTAGTCCTAATTACAGCTGTATAGGTAGCTTTTTTAACCTCTTGAAGTAGAAAACACATAAATTAAAGAGCCTTCAGTTAACTCTGGAGGTGGTTATTTAATTAGTTCATTTTTATTTAAGAATACCAAGACTTTCTTGCATTTAAACTAACAACTGGCATTGGTTTTAGTGACTTTCTAAAAGTTTTTAGCTATAGCCACACATTATTTCATTTAATTCTCACAGCATCTCTATGTGGTAAGTACTTACTACATGAAGTAGGATCAAGTCAGGCCTTGTTATTTCATAACAGGGAACTGTTTCATACAAGGAACTTCTGAATGAATAAACTCTTTCCAAATGTACTTCACCACTATTTCTATAATTTATAATTTTAGAGAGCATTGAAAAATTAAGTGACTTGCCTAGGTCATAGGAGTATGTGCTAGATGTAGGACTTGCTCTCAAGTCTTTCTGGTTCTAAATCTAACTCTTTATGGCTTATGCCCCACTACTTCTTACTGTAATTCCTTACTAAAGAAATTGACTAAAAGCTAGGCAATAGTACATAACCCAAATAAATGGGTTCAGAGTTAGGGACATAGGATATACCAACCAAAATGAAAAAAAGAAATTAAAAATGTACAAAAGTCCTAACAGTGACCTGTGCTTTTGTAAGATGGAAAAAAAGTAAGGAGACTCTTTCAGACCACTTGAGTATCAGGCATTTTTTGACCCATTGTGCATGTATTATATATTTAAAGAGATTTGTCATATACTGCGTATTCATTTACATATTCTGTGATGTATTGTGCATAATCATAACACTGAACAAGGTAAATTCATGAAGCAACACACCTAAGGGAATGATTATTTCAATCATTGAAATATCATAGTACATAATATTTCTGAAATAAAAAGCATGAAAAGTCTTTGTTTTCTTCAACAAATTATCAGAGATTTCCTTAGTTTTGAAACTCCTTTCACAATTGTGTTTGCAATCATTTTATAACTCAATAGTTTCTCTTTGAGAACTGCTAAGATTGAGAATTTTACCACAGTTAAACTGGGAATAAGCCTATGCAAACTTATTTGGATTGGCCCTAGGAGAACAGCAATCAGCTGCCCCAAACTCCACATCCTTCCAGCTTGTAAAGACCTGTTAGTTACATTACCCCATTAACCTACCAGACCTGAGAGTCATTTCTACATTTTGGTGAAATATCAGACTATGACATTAATGGAGGAAGTTTCTTTCACTTTTATGATTGTCATTATTAGTAACAGTAGTGTTATTAACAGTAACATAGTGATTTAAGGTTTGCAAAGTGCTTTTGTTTCTTTTGATTCTATCATAATAATTTACCCAGATTTTCCACAGCATCTGCTCTTTCTCTCTTTGGTCATGTTGAATAAGGAACCCTTATTGCATGACATGTGATACTTTAGTTTGGTGCATCCACAGACTAGTATGTTGCTTAGAAAAAAAACAAGGCATAGGTCAGAATTGAATTGCATATTGGTCTGGACAAATTTGGAATAATTATAGGCTTTTAGAAATGTGTCTAGCTTTGGGTATGGTTAGTCTAGATCCTCTTTGATACCAAGATCCACTGAGATCCTTCCCAATTGTTCTGCCATTTTTGGTCAGTGATTTTTCAGTTGTGTCTGAGTCTTCATGACCCCATTTGGAGTTTTCTTGGCAAAGATACTTGAGTGACTTGCCATTTCCTTTTCCAACCCATTTTACAAATGAGGAAACTGAGGTATACAGTGTTAAGTGACTTGCCCAGGGTCACATAGCTAGTAAGTGTCTGAGGCCAGATTTGAACACAGGAAGATGAGTCTTCCCCACTCCAGGCCTAGCATTTTGTCCACTACACTACCTAGCTGCCCCCATATAGCTGACAATAAAACTTTGCACCAGAAACTACTCTATGTCACTCCTCTGCTTAAAAGTATTCAGTGGCTCCATATCACCTACTAGATAGAGGAGCAGACTTTTTTTTTCCTATCCTCATGACTTCTCCAACTTCTTTAAAATGAAAATTATATACAAGAGATAAAGAATTTCAGATGTCTCCACTGCCTAGAACATCAAAAAACCTAATGAGGTGAAACCTGATGGATGAACAGCAGTGCAAGCCTTAATCACTCAGCACTCTCTCTTTTCTGTCTACCACAATATGGAAGAGCTGCACAAGCCCACCTATGAGCTTGTAACAGGATCCAACTCTGCTTCTCCTCCTCTTACTGTCCAGAAGACCAAAAGGCAGAAACTTGCTCTGATCGAGACTACAGTACTCTGTGTTGCAACATTACTTAGATACAGAAGTAAGAAAAAGAGAGAAGTGGGGCAGGACACTGGAGCATAGGTAGTTTGTCTAGAACAAAGGGCCTTGAATCTAGTTAGAGCCCATTCCATTCCCACCAGATTTTACTTGGACAGAAACTGAGGCTGGTGGAATTTGTGGGAAAGCGCTGAGAGAGCTTTGAAATCCAGCCCCAGGAAACTGCCATCCAAAGTGACAGTCAGAAAGTAAGCAGTAAAGGAAAATAAAGGGAAAAAAAGACTGAAATTGCCAATAATGTTAGCAGGAAGAAAACTCACTTGAAGACCTGGAGCATAAGGAGATAAACCAACAAGGATGATATTAATAATAAAAGAAGGAGAAAGGGTCTCTAGATCAGGGAAAAGAGCTCAGGCATCAAATAATATTTCAAGACAAATAAAAATGAATCAATACTTGATGAGGCAGAATACCCTGGGGATTCCTAAGAAAGCATGGAACCACAGAATGATGTTCCTGAATGGTGAAAAACAGAACCATTTTTGCAGGAGGGAACCAGAAACATAGGAGAGAATGGAACTAATACAAACTAATTTATTAAGAAATACATACTGTGCTCTTGGTAGCATGATACTTCCTCTACCGTTTTTCATTAAAATTGTACTGATATTTCACTATGGCATAAAAATGATCCTGCAACTCCAGAAACTCTCCTGGTGGAGCCCAAACACTGTTAAGTTCTCTCACATTGGAACTGCTTTGATTATGGGCCCAGTGATGGACTGTATTCTATTTTGCAAAGAACATCTTATTTGTATTTGAAGATAATCATCAGATTGGCCATGAAGTGATAGTGATTATTATTATTATTATTATTACTAGACACAGTAATTCTCTTTTTTTTCTTTTTTGTGAGGCAGTTGGGGTTAAGTGACTTGCCCCAAGTCACACGGTAAGTGTTATGTGTCTGAGGCTGGATTTGAACTCAGGTCCTCCTGACTTCAAGGCTGGTGCTCTATCCACTATGCCACCTAGCTGCCCCAACACAGTAATTCTCAAAAAGCATTTACTAAATTTTAGTTGTGTTCGATCTGTGATTGTGGAGTGAAACCACAGTGCTGAAAGTATAGAACTTTGAAATGTTGAAGACATATGGCTTTCTCAATTATATTTCCTCTGATGAGTATTACTATTAATTTGTAACACACACACACACACACACAGCAGATCCAAGATGGCACAGTGGAGGAAGCACTGTAACTGCTCTCCTAATATTCCCCTCTAAGCAACTTTAAGTAATGTCTCAAATTGAATTCTGGGGAGCCTACAAAGGGTTGAGGTGAGACATTTCTCCAGCTGAAGACAATTTAGGACGTTGAAAATTATGTTTGTGACACCACTATATGCCTATACACTTACAGTTCCAGGGCAGAAAGGAGCACTTGTAGTCATAAGAGAACAGTGGAACTGAGAAGCACCATAGCTTAAGGTTGCAAGGGGGCAGGAACCATAACTCTCCCCAGATCATACCACCTTAGAAGCCCTGAAAACTTATACACACACACACACACACACACACACACACACACACACACACACACA
>NW_020954590.1:98170156-98188395 GCF_900497805.2 Vombatus ursinus
ACACACACACACACACACACACACACACACACACACACACACACACAGAACTAACTCTAAAAATAGCAGTTTGAAAAAGCCTGAAACTTCAGAAAGTGTTCCCCCTCATCCCCTATCCTGGGAACAGAACCCAACTTTAGCATGAAGTCCAAAGTCAAGAAATAGGTTGGAAAAAAGAACAAACAGCAAAAAAGAACTTGATAATAAAAAGCTACTATAGTGATTAAGGAGATCAAGATAAACTCAGAAGAAGATAAGGATGTCAAAAGAGCTGCAAGAAAAACCTCAAGGAAAAATGTGAATTAGACACAAGGCTAACATGAATTTCTGGAAACACTGAGAAATGATTTTAAAAATCAAATAATAGTGGTAGACAAAAAATTCAATCAAGAAATGAAAGTGATGTGGGAAATTATGAAAAGAAATTAATAACTTGGTAAAAGAGGCCTAGAAAATACTGAAAAAAATCACCTTGAAAAACAGAATTGACCAAAAGGGAGGGCAAAATGAGAGAGGCAGTGGTCAAAAGCATCAAAAGAGGCAAAAGGGATTTTTGAGGAGGGATAGGATAAAAAGAGAGAAAGATAAACAGAAGAAAATAGAATGGAGGTAAATGCACAATTAGTAATCATGATTATGAATGTGAAGGGGATGATTTCACCCAGAAAATGGAAACAGATAGAAGAATGGATTAAAAATTAGAATCCAGTAATATGCTGCTTACAACAAAATTGAAACAGATACACATAGAGTTAAAATAAGAGGCTAGAACAGAATCTACTATCCTTCAGCTGAATTAAAAAAGGCAGGGGTAGCAATCATGATCTCAGACAAAGTAAAGGCAAAAATAGACATTATTAAAAGAAATAAGCAGGGGAGTTACATCTTGCAATAGGCAACATAGTCAATGGATTAATATCAATACTAAACATGTACACCAAATGGCATAGCATACAATTTCTTAAAGAAAATGTTAAATGAGTCATAGGAAGAAATAGACAGCAAAATGATACTAGTAGAAGGCCTCAACTTTCACTTCTCAGAGCCTAGACAAATCTAATCATAAATAGGAAGTTAAGGAGATGAATAGAAGTTTAGAAAAGTTTAGATATGATAGATCTCTGGGAAAAAAATTGAATGGAAATAGAACAGAGTATACCCTTTTTCCCTCAGTTTTACATGTCATTTTCACAAAAATTGACCATTTATTAGGGCATAAAAACCTCAGAAACAAATGTAGAAAAGCAGAAATATTAAATGAGCTCTTTTCAGACCACAATACAATAAAATTACATTCAATGAAGGACCTTGGATGCATACGTTAAAAGTTAATTGGAAAATAAATAATCTAATCCTCAAGAATGAATGAATCAAAGAACATATTGGAGAAAAAAACTTGATAATTTCATTAAAGAGAATGACAACATTGAGGCAACATACCAAAATTTGTGAGAGCCAGCCAAAGCAACACTTAGAGGAAAATATATATCGTTAAACACTTAAGCCTAAAAAAAGAAAGAAAAAACAGATCAATGAATTAGACATGTAATTACAGAAACTAGAAAAAGGACAAATTAAAAATCCCCAATTAAACACCAAAGTGGAAATTCTGAAAATTAAAGGAGAGATGTATAAGACTGAAAGAGAAAAAAAAGCCATTAAACTAATAAATAAAACTAAGAGCTAGTTTTATGAAATAAAAAATCCCCAATCAAATAGATAAACCATTGATTAAATTAATTTTTTTTAAAAAAGAAGAAAACCAAATTGCCAATATCAAAAGTAAAAAGGGTAAATACACCACCAATGGAGATATAATTAAAGCAATTATTAAGAGTTATTTAACCCACTTGTATGCCAATAACCAAATGATGTGAATTGTGAAATGAATCTGTGAAATGGATGAATATTTACAGAAGTATCAGTTGCCCAGATTAGATGAAGAGAAAATAGAATACTTAAATAACCCTATCTTAAAAATAAAAAAGAAAAGAAATTGAATCACCCATAAATGTACTCTCTAAGAAAAAATTTCCAGGATCAGATGGATTTACAAATAGATTCTACCAAATATTCAAGGAACAATTAACTCCAATACTATATAAACTATTTGAAAAATTGGTAAAGAAGGAGACCTACCAAATTCCTTTTATAATGCAAATATTACTTTGATGGCTAAAGGAGGGACAGCAAAAACAGAGAAAAAGGAGAAGATTCTGGGAAGATGGCAGAATAGGTCAGAAAACATCAAGCTCTTAAGATTTTCCTCCACAAAAGAAATAAAATAGTGCCTCTGGGCAACCTTAGAACTGATAAAACATATAAGAGTATGGGCAGAAATGGGGTCCTCATGGGACAATTGAAGAAGATCTGAAGAAAAATCCCAGGACTAGATTTCCTCCCAGTGAAGAGCAAACACCTCCAAGCTAGGGTCCACTTTAACAATAAGCAGCAAGCCCTAGGATTAGCTGTTTTGGGAGGCTACCTCAGCCCCCACCATAGGAACTTTTACCCCTGATAGTGAGGGGAGTTATGCATCTAACCTGGAGAAGATCTAGGGAAACTTAGCTGACAAGGAATGCCAGATCCAGCTGTGCTGCGGACACTTGGGGGGTGGGTGGCGAGAAGGGACCAACATACCCATGAGTGCAGAAGCAGTGGGGTGGGATACCGCTGGCTTGGGAGCACTTACATGAGGCTGGAGGTCTTGGTTTGAGTTCAAGGTCAGAAGGGAGAACTGAAGAGGATTAGAGGCCAGAGATACCATCCCCCATACCCTAGAACTAGAGGTGATTATAAAAACTAAATTATTACAAAAAAAATGCACAGGCAAAGGAGAAAGAATCTAACCATAGAAAGCTACTATGGGAATAGAGAAGATCGGGGTGCATCTTCAGAGGAGGATAATGAAGCAAAGAAACTCTCTTCTACCCCAAAGAGTAATGTCAAATGGTCACCTATCCAAAAATAATTCATTGAAGAACTTTAAAAAGACCTTAAAAACCAAATGAGAAAGATTGAGGAAAAACTAAAAAGAAAATAAGAACAATCCAAGAAAAACAAAAAAAATTATGAAAAAAAGTCAACCAATTAGAAAAGGAAATCCAGAATATTAAGGAATAAAATGACTCCTTGAAAATCAGAATTGGGCAAGGGGAAGCCAGTAAAGCTATAAGAGATGTAGAAAGAAAATATATATATATATATATATATATATAAAGAATGAAAAATAGAAGAGAATGTGAAACATTTCAAAAGAAAAACAATGGATCTAGAGAACATATCAAAAAGAGAAAACATAAAAATAATTGGATTACCTGAAAGTTCTGATCAAAAAAATAATCTTGGTACAATAATACCAGAAATAGTTAAAGAAAATTGTCCTGAAGCATTAGAACAAGAGGGGAAAGTAGAAATAGAAAAAATCTTCTGATCACCACTTGAAAGAGATCCTACGAGGAAAACTCACAGGAATATTATAGTCAAGTTCTGAAAACCCCAGATCAAGAACAAAAACAAGAAAAAAGCAATATTATATATGGCAGTACCACAATTAGAATCACACAAGACCTAGTAGTGGTGACGCTAAAAGATTGCAGGTCTTGCAACACTACTTATCAAAAAGCAAAAGAACTGGGCTTCTGGCTGAAAATATCATACCCAGCAGAGTTAAGCGTAATTCTGAATGAAAAAAAAATGGACATTTGATCAATTGTCAGATTTTCAGATCTTTGTTTAAAAAAAAACCAAATAAATCTGAACTCAATAGAAGATTTAACATATGAGAGCCAAGAGAAATGTAAGGTACATAACAATGACCAATTACAAGGGACTAAATAAGGATAGAATGTTCACATTTTATGTATGAAAAATGTAAAACCTATGTCTAAGATTGTTACCAGTAATAAGGTAACTTATAAAGAATATTGGGGTAGACCTGAATATGATATGACTTCAAAAAGTAAAGCCATTCAAGTACAGCTAAAAAAGTAGTTATCTTTTACAAATAAGGTACAAGAGCAAGAATCAATACAGAGGAATTAGATGGGACAGGGAGGCTATTAGTTGTAGAAACCTGTTCTCATTAGGAATGGGTTTAAGAAGGGAAAATACATATACATTTAGAAGAGCATAAAAATCTAAATTTAGAAAGGAATAAAACTCTATGGGGGTTGGTAGGGAGGAGAGGATAAAGGAGGGATCTTTAGAGGGAAAGGTGAGGAAATAGGTTTAAAGGGGGATATAGAAGGGCATTTAGATTTAGGGGAATGGGAAGATAAGGGAGGGACTGCTGGAGTTGGGGTAGGTTAAGTAATAGGAGGGTAAGGTAGCAGATAAAAGTAAAGGAGAGGAGTTGAGAGAGGAAAAAAGATATGCACAAATATAAAAACAAAGATTAGGACTAGAATCCTTTAGGGAAAGTATATGTTTATGTATGTATGTATTTATATGTGTATGTGTATATATATATAAGTATATGTATATATCAGTATCTACATAAACATATATCCAATACTCAGCTATAGCCTTGGGGTAGTGGGTAGGGTGGAGAGAGGGGGAAAAAGAACAAAGTAAAAAGTATGCAGCAGAGAACAAAAGAAAACCTACAAGGAAGCAAAGAAAAGATGGACAGCTTTCAACATAATGTGCAGTATTTAATATATAGGCTTTCTTGAAATGAAAAGTTATTACTATATATTTTGAATCCTCTCCTATGTTCTGCTGTGCACATGACTTTTTTTGTTTTTTTCTTATTTTATATTTAAGTTTATAATGTTTCTTTTTCTTTTCTTATTATGTATTTAAGTTTTAGCATTTGTCTAAAAATTAAAAAAATTGATTGACATAGTATTAAATCTACAAATTAATTTAGTAGTTTTGTTTTCTAACTTTTCTATATCTCTTCTAATTTTTGGATTTTCCTCTTTTGTGCTTATTTTGGGTTTGTTTATTTTCAAAATTTAATATTCAGTTAATAAAACTTTTTTCTATTATGGAAAACAGAGAAAGAAAACTATAAGCCAATTTTCCTAATGAATATTAATCAAAAAATTAAATAAAATACTAACAAAGAGATAATAACAATATAGCATAAATATCATATACAACAAGCAGGTCATATTTATTTATTTATACCAGGAATACAGGACTGAATCAATATTAAGAAAACCATAAGCATAATTGACCACATCAATAACAAGAATAACAAAAATTATATGACTATATCAATAGATGCAGAAAAGGCTTTTGACAAAATACAATATTCATTCCTATTTTAAAAAAACACTAGAAAGTGTAGGAATCAATGGAGCCTTTCTTAAAATAATAAGTATAGATCAATAATATCTATCTAAAACCAAGATCAAACATTATCTATAATAGGGATGAGCTAGAAGCCTTTCCAATAAGATCGGGGTGAAGCAAGGATATCCATTATGACCATTATTATTTAATGTACTATAAATGCTAGCTATAGCAATAAGAAAAAGAAATTGAAGGAATAAAAATGGACAATGACGCAAAACATTTCACAACAGTATCACAACAGCCAGTATTTTCATATATTTCATATATTAGTATTGATGGTAAAGGTATAGAATCTCATATAAATTCATAAGTTATTATCTTATCCTCAGTCTTGGAATTTTCTAACAGTTCTTTTCTTCTTTTGTAGCATAATCATTACTGAAATATAAAAGGTAGACATAGGTGAGGTGAACATGGGCAAAATCAGAGATAGAAAGATGGAGGTGGCTTCCCAGATCACTTTAGGCTGAAGGCTGACAATTTTGTCTTCATAGTTCATTAGGGAACTCTTTCAGTTCTTATTTATAACCTGACCAACCAGAAAGGGGTCACTTGTTACGTAGAGGTGAGTATGATGAAGGGGAAGATAGGCTACTATCCTGAACTTTCTACGTGCCTGCTGCAAAGGACACATGATGTTTAAATACAATTCCTCACTGGATTTAAGGCTGCTTGCTGATTCCAATATCTCCTGATAGCCCTAGACAGGCAAGAATGTCTAGGACTGTGAAGATAAATTTAAAGGAACAGCCTACTTGGATCTATGATTATAGGTTTTCCTGAGGTTGTTTTTGCTCTATACTTAGTTTCATCACTTATATCTAGTTTTCCTATCATTAGTGGACAATACAAGATGGGGTGTCTATGTTGGGGCACTATTATCCTATGTACAACTACAAGAAAATGATTAAAATACATTTTTATTTATCAACTAAATTATCCCAACTTTTTAGGCATTCAGGAGACAAAATCAATCTGTGTTTAAAAAGAAACATTGAATAAATGGAAGAGATGATTTTATAATGTTCATTAGTTCTTATGTCCTGCAGTGAGCCAGTTAATTGTAATTACAGTCTATAGCCACATGTAAATGTACCACTTCTTTTGGCTTTCACTAGAGCATTTTGTTACATTATTTGGCTACTGGGTGATCAATGTGTTTAGCCACAGCAACTTATGCAGGCCATCTATTAAAGTATAAAGTAGTTGTGTTCTGCATCAGTGAAGGAAGCACCGACTTGGAAAAAATCATAGATCATTGAATCATTGAAGTAATTATCTCCTTTAGATATACGACATTGTGGGAAGACAAAAGTCTTATGCTTTGATCCTCTCTAACACCTGTGGCAAAACTCTGACCCTTAACATATTTTACAGTGAAAATGCATTTTCTACAGTAGAATATTAATTTGATATGGTAGAGGAGAAAGACAGACAGAAAAACAGAGACAAAGAGCAACAGAGAGACCATGACAGAGCCAGGCAGAGTGACATCAAAACAATGTGTAAATGTATATGGGGGAGACAGCAAGAGAGAGAAAAATGTGTGAATATGCACTTTTATATATACAGCTATTGGAAATTAGCACATAAACTTCTTTGTCATATACATGGACTATCAATAAATCCCCGTCCCCGAAAATTTTGATTGAGCTATGCATTTGTAATTACATTTCCCTCAAATCCACCAGCATTCAAGGTCCCTTGGAATACAGTTCAAAAATCAGATTTAAAATGAGAATAGGTTAAATCATTCCAGTTTCAGTATTTTGTTTTTATCAAAAGACATATTACTTCTCTTTCAGCTCTCCTTATGGTCCTTGTCACAACTGCATAGCTTTTAATCACTCATACATTCTGTGAGTTACTGCGCTGCTGCAACCTTAATAATGTGCTAGTTTGTTTGGAGGATCTACCTGATAAAGACCTGACAATCTTTCAAGGGATAGTGAGACACTCAGAATAAAGGATACTCTCAGGGTCAAAGTAGTTTGGCATACTATTATTTTTCACACAGCATAAAGGACATTAAAATACTGATTTTTTCATCCTTTTCTTTTAACAAGTTTGTGATGAAAACCAAGGAGATTTGAAATTTGAAGTTATTCTAGTGACAGTAGCTACTGTATATCATGAGAGGAAAGAAACATATGTAACTAGTCCTTGTTGTAATCATAAGATTGTCAACTTGTCCTTTTCTATCAAGTTCTATGCTACATCCATGTCATTAATTTCTTATATAGCTCCTTTGACATCAAAATTAGGAACATTGCTAAATAAAGCAAATGTAAGTACACCTGGTTTTATGCAATAGATGTGTTTCTGAAAGGTTGTATGTGTGTATACATACACACATAAGTATGGATATGTGTGTGTATATGTGTGTGTATACACACATGAACATGTATATATATACATATATATGTATATATGTATGCATACAGACACACACATATACCCCCGACCCCCAATCACAGGCTACGGGTGTTTGTTATTCAACATATCTTTGTAACTCCTCTGTGATAGTCATGACATATTTTTTTTATTTAAGTCAAGATTTATTTTTTGTATTTTCTTAAATGTCTATATATGTCTATGAACATATAGCACGTGTCATAAACCTAAAGTGCTATGGATATTTTTATTGTTAATAATAAATCAGAACATGTAATAAATGAATATAGATTATAACAACAGAAAAGTAAAGAGAGAAAAAAAGAAGGGAGGAAGGGAGGGAGAGAAAAGGAAAGACAGAAGCTACAAAAAGTGCATATTAACAGGAATGGCCTGAAAATGAAGGGGATCGACAATTGTTATCCATAGTAGTCAAACTACTCCATAGTCTAGATCAGGGGTGGGGAACCTGCTGCCTCAAAGCCACATGTGGCCCTCTGGGTCCTCAAGTGTGGCCCTTTGACTGAATCCAAACTTCTCAGAACAAATCCCCTTAATAAAAGGATTTGTTCTATAAAACTTGGACTCAGTCAAAATGCTGCACCCAAGGACTTAGAGGGCCACATGTGGCCTCAAGGATGCAGGTTCCCCACTACTGTTCTAGATAGTAGATAGAACACTGGCCCTGGAATCAGGCAGACAAAAATCCTTTCAGACACTTGCTAGCTATGTGACCCTGGGCAAGTTACTTAACCTCTGCTTTACTTTCCTCCATGTAAAATGGAGATAATAATACCCACCTCTCAGGGTTGTTGTGAAGATCAAATGAAATAATATTTGGAAAGAGCTTATTATAATGTCTCGCAAATAATAGGCATTATGTAAATGCTAGCTATTGTTATCATGGTCATCGTTATATATTCCTAATTTATAATGGGAGACATTATAGAACACTGACTTTTCTTCTTCACCTTCCACCATCATTATCTCATCATCATCATCAACAACAACAAAACAACAACAACAGAAGCTCCACACTGTTGAGTTCCTAACATCTGCAGTATAGTTAGTTAAGCAATATTGGGGCTATTAGAGAAAAAAAAATCGGTGTAAGATATGGTTCCTCACTTCAAGTAGCTGCCAATTTAGAGAATGTTTATACATGAAAAGTTGAATAACAACATGTAGTAGCATATGATATACATCAAATGAATAGTAAAGATAAGTTACATAAAAATATATAGAAAAGTGAGAGAACACCGGATTAGGATTGGAAAGCATCCATGCAGGGAAAAAAAGGATTTGGGCTAAGAAAAAGTCTTAAGTAGAAATGAGAGGGAAAAGAATTGTAGGAAGATGATATTCTCTAGGCACAGTTGGAAGAAGACATTCTCTGGGGGACAGAAGGATCAGTTTGGTTGTAGTAGAGAGTTCATGCATAGGAATTATGAGAACTTAATTTAGAGCTAAATTGTGGTAGTCCTTAAATGCCAGTCTGTGGTATTTGAAAATACTTTAAAAAAAATTTTTGTTTTCAATTTCAAATTCTTTCCCTCCCTCTACCATTGCCACATTCATTGAGAAGGCAAGGAATTTAAAACCCATTATACATATGAAGTAATACAAAATATATTTCTGCATTAACCATGTTGTGGGAGAAGAAAAAGAAAAAAAAATATGCTTCACTCTGAACATCTAGTACTTCAGTTCTCTCTCCAGAGGTGGATAGTACTTTTTATCATAAGTTCTTTGGAATTGTTATGAATCATTATATTGATCAGAGGTTCACATATGATCATTATTATAATATTGCTGTTACTGTATACAATGTTCTGGTTCTGCTCACATCAATTTGCATCAGATCATGTAAGTCTTGCCAGGTTTTTCTGAAAGCATCCTGCTCATTTTAGTATAATAATATTCCATTACAATCATATAGCGCAATTTATTCAGCTATTCCCCATTTGATGGGCATCCCCTGAGGTTCTAATTCTTTGTTGCCACAAAAAAAGAGCTGCTATAAATATTTTTTGTACATATCAGTCCTTTTCCTTTTTCTTTGATCTCTTTAAGGTAAAGACCTAGAAATAGTATTGCTGGGTCAAAGAGTATGAACAGTTTTATGGCCCTTTGGGCACAGTTCCAAGTTGTTCTCCAGAAGTGTATTAGTGTACCTATTTTTTTCAAATCCCTTTCCAGCATTTGTCATTTTTCTTTTCTATCATGTTAGTCAATCTGATATGTGTGAAGAGGTCCCTCAGAGTTGTTTAAATTTGCATTTTTCTAACTATTAGTTATTTAGAGCATTTTTATGTGATCATTAATAACTTTGATTTCTTCTTCTGAAAACTCCCTGTTCATATCCTTTGACCATTTATCATATGGGGAATGGCTCTTACTTTTCTAACTTTAGCTCAGTTCCCTAAGTATTTGTGAAATGAGATTTTTATCAAAGAAACTTGCTATTATTTCACCCCAGTTTGATATTTTCCTTCTAATTTCAGTTGCGTTGCTTTGGTTTACGGAAAATCCTTTTAACTTAATGTAATCAAAATTATCTATTTTACCTCCTCTGATCTTCTCTTTGTTTTGTTTAGTCATGAACTTTTCCTTAACCCATAGATCTGAAGAGTAATTTTTCCCTTGCTTCCCTAACTTGCTTGTGCTAACACTCTATGTCTAAATCACATACTCAAATGACATCACAGAGTCAGACATGACTAAAATGACTCAACAACAACAAAATTTTGCTTATAATATTTCTGATATTGAACCAGCCCTGCATTCCTGCTACATATACCTTCTCACAGTGTATGATCTTTGTGATATGTTGCTGTAATCTTGCTAGTATCTTATTTAAATTTTTTGGGTCTAAATTCATTAGTGAAATTAGCCTATAATTTTCTTTCTCTGTTTTTGCTCCCTCTGTTTTATTCATTAAAATCATATTTGTGTCAGATAGAATTTGCTAGGACTCATACTTTACTTATTTTTTTCAAATGGTTTATATAGAATTGTAATTAATTGTTCTTTTAATGTTTGGTAGAATGTGTAAATCCATCTGGTCCTGGGGTTTTTTTCTTACAGAACTCCTTTATGATTTATTCAATTTATTTTCTAAGTTGTGGTTATTTACTCATCCTAACCCCTCTTCAGTTAATCTGGGCAATTTATATTTTTGTAAATATTCATCCAAATTATTTGGTTGTCAGTTTTATTGGAATAAAATTGGGCAAAATAGTTCTTAATAATTACTTTCATCTTCATTGGTTGTATATTTCCCCTTTTCATTTTTGATACTGGCAATTTGGTTTTCCTTTTTTTAAAAATCAAATTAACCAATGATTTATCTATTTTATTGTTTTTTTTTCCATAAAACCAATTCTGAGTTTTATTTATTAGTTTACTGGTTTTTTATTTAATTTTATTAATCTCTCCTTTGATTTTCAGAATTTCTATGTGGGTTGAATTGAGGGTTTTAAATATGTTACTTTCTAGGTTTTTTTAGTTGTATGCCCAATTTGTTGATTTGCTCTTCCTCTCCCTTGTAAGTGTAAGTGTTTAAGCATATAATTTTTTTTTTATAAGTGCTTTGGTAGCTAAGTGGCTAAGTGGATAGGGTGCTGGGTCTGAAGTCAAGATGACTTCACTTTAAACCCAACCTCAGACACTTACTAGCTCTGTGACCCTGGGCAAGTCATTTAACTTCTGTTTGCCTTAATCCACTAAAAAAGGAAATGGCAAACCATTACAGTATCCTTGCCAAGAAAACCCCTTGAATAATATGGTCCACAAAGTCACAAACAGTCAGATACAACTGAACAACAAAAATGCTTCTTTGGCATCATCCAACAGATTTTGGCATGTTGTCTTATTGTTGTCATCTTTCATGAAATTATTTATTTTTTTCTGTTGTTTATTTTTTGACCAACACATTCATTAGGATTAATTAATCAAATTAATTTTTAGTCTGTGCTTTCAAGGCCCTTTATTGAATGTAATTTTTATTGCATTATGGTTTGAAAAGGGTATATTTCGTATTTTTGTTTTTTCCGAATTTCTTTGTGAGGTTTATAATGCCCACATACATGGGTTATTTTTGTAAAAGTGAAATTACAACTGAGAAAAACTCATATTCCTCTATATTCAGTATTCTCCAGAGGTCTATCATATCTAACTTTTTAAAATTTCTGTTTATTTTATTAGCTTCTTTCTTATTTATTTTTGTTAGGTTTACCTAGGTTTTAGAGATGAAAATGGAATTCCCTCATTAATACACTTTTATTGTGTATTTCTTTTTTAAATTCATTAACTTTTCCTTCAAGAATTTGGATGCTATGCCAATTGGTGTATATAGGTTTAGTATTGATATTAATGCATTGTCTATGGTATCTTTTAGCAACATGTCATTTCCCTGCATTTCTTTTTTAGTTATGTCTATTTTTGCTTTTTGTTCATCTGGTATCATGCTTGCTACCCTTGTATTTTTTTTAACTTCAGCTGAAGCATAATAGGTTCTACTCTAGCCCCTTATTTTAGCTTTGTGTCTGTGTTTCTGTTTCATATGTGTCTCTCCTAAACAATATATTTTGGGATTCAGCTTTTATAATACATTCTGCTATTGACTTCCATTTTATGGGTAAGATCTGTTTTGCTTTTGACATTGCCTTCCTTATTCCTCCCTCCCTTTTATCACCTCCACCCTTTTCTTTTATGCCTTTCTTGTTTTATTTCCCTGTTGGGTAGGATAGGTTTATATAAACAGTTGAGTGTGTGTGTGTGTGTGTGTGTGTGTGTGTGTGTGTGTGTGTGTGTGTGTGTGTGTGTGTGTATTATCTCACATAAAAGAGGCATGCAGGGAAAAACTGTAGTATTCCTGGGAGCTTTCACTTTGGGATCTTTTTAGGTGGATTGATGAATTTTATTTTGATTTATGGTTCTATGATATTGGGGCAGTTTTCCCTTATGCTTTCATGAAATATGATATTTAGCCTCTTTTTTGATCATGGCTTTTAAATAGTCCAATAACTCTTAAATTATCTCTCTTTGATATATTTTCCTGATCAATTTTTCCCTATATTTCATATTTTCTTCTATTTCTTCAGTTTGACTTTTTATTGTTTCTTGTAATCTCACAGAGCCATAAACATCCCCTTGCCTGATTCTGCTTTTTAAGGAATTATTTTCTTCAGTTAAGTTTTCTATGTCTTTTAATATTTGGCAGAGTCTTAGAGAAAAGGGGCAGAGCCAAATGAAGTATTGGAGGCAACCTGGCTGAACTCTCTCTACATTCCCTTCCAAACAACTTTAAAATAACACCTCAAATCAAATTTGGAGTGGCAAAGGAGAACTTAGGAGGTTTGAAGGAGAAGTCTGTTACACCAGGGTGAAAGCCGATTTGTAATGCACACACATAGTGGCAGCGGCTTTGGTAGCTTACAGCACAGAGAAAGTAAGACAAATGGAAGACTGGTCAGAAAGAGATTATTGGGGACACTTTGCTAGCACTGGATATAGCTGGCACTTATTAGCAATTCTATTGCCAATGTGCAGTTCTGGGTCACAGTTTCAGGGCAGAGAGGAGGACTGGTTCTCAGTCACATGGAAGCAGGGTCCCTTGTCACAATTTCAAGGCAAAGAAAGTGCTAACAATTGTGGCTGCAAGGTACCAGGGGCACTTCCTGGATAAAGATCAGAGTGCAGACCAGGAAAGCAGTGACCATACCTCTTCAAGGATCACACCTACTTAGAAGCACCAAAAAATCATAGATCCTCAAAACTAGCTCTGAAAACAGCAACATGATAAAGCCTGAAACTTGAGACAGTGCTTTTCTGCCCCTAGGTGAGCAGAGATCAATTTTAACATAAATTTTAAGGTAAAAAAATAGACTGGAAAATGAGCAAACAGCAAAAAAGTAGTTTGACCGTAATAAGCTATTACAGTGGCAGGAAGACCAAGACATAAATTCAGAAAAAAACAACAATATCAAAACAGCTATGAAGTTTCAAATAAAAATGCTAATTTTACCCAAGCCCAACAAGCCTGGAAGAGTTAAGAGAGAGAGAGAGAGAGAGAGAGAGAGAGAGAGAGAGAGAGAGAAGAATGGTAGAAGAAGAGTTGGGGAAAGAAATTAGAGTGATGCAATAAAAAATATGAAAATAAAATTAACAGCTTGGTGAAAAGAGGCACAAAAAAATCTTGAAGTAAATAATACCTTAAAACAGAATTGACCAAATTGAAAAAGTGGTATAAAAACTCACAGAAGAAAATAATTCCTTAAAAAGTAGAATTTGACAAACAGAAACTAATGCCTCCATGAAATATCAGGAAACAATAAAACAGTTAAAGGAATGTGAAAATAGAAGAAAATGTGAAATAGCTTATTGGAAAAGCAACTGATTTGGAAAATAGGTCAGGGAGAGATAACTTAAGAATTACTGGGCTACTTAAAAGCCTTGATTAAAAAAAAAAGCCTAGATGTCATATTTCAAGAAATTATCAAGGAAAATTGCCCTGTTATCTTAGATCCATAGGATAAAATAGAAATTGAAAGAATCTACCAATCACCTTTTGAAAGAGATTCAAAAATGATCCCACTGAATATTATAGCCAAATTCCAGAGCTCCCAGGTCAAAAAGAAAATAAGCCATCAGGAAAAAAAAAAAAAAAAACAAAAAAAGCAACAACTATTTAAATATTGTGGAACCACAGTCAGGATTATGCAAGATTTAATGACTTTCACATTAAAGGAAAAGCGGGCTTGGAATGACATTCTGGAAAACAAATTACAACCAAGAATCATCTACCCAGCAAAAATGATTATAATCCTTCAGTGGAAAAAATGGATATTTAATGAAATAGAGAACTTTCAAGCATTCTTGATGAAAAGACC
The DNA here is from genome assembly GCF_900497805.2 of Vombatus ursinus. Classification (NCBI taxonomy): domain Eukaryota; kingdom Metazoa; phylum Chordata; class Mammalia; order Diprotodontia; family Vombatidae; genus Vombatus; species Vombatus ursinus. The sequence continues at coordinate 98,184,751 of NW_020954590.1, forward strand.
AGAGCTGAATAGAAAATGCAACATTTTTTAAAAAGGCACAAGAGAAGGATTAAAAGGTAAACATGAAAAAGTAATCATAAGAATCTCAATAAAGTTAAACTGTTTACATTCCTATATGGGAAGATGATGCATATAATTCCTAAGAACTTTATCATTATTGGGGCAGTTAAAAGGAGTTTACATAGAGGGCATGGATGTGAGTCAATTATGCTGGAATAATCTCCAAAAAAAAAAAAAAAATGAAGGGGTAAGAAAGAGAGACGCCCTGGGAGAAGGAGGAAGGAAGAGGTAGAATGGGGAAAATTTTATCACATAAAAGATGCGTGCAAGGAAGAGCTTTTACAATGGAGGGGGAAATAGGATGGTTGCACACAATGGTTGAACCTTACTGTCATCAAAACTGGTTTAAAGAGGGAAGAATATGTGTGTGTGTGTGTGTGTGTGTGTAGAAATGTAACATACCCAGTAGGGAAATAGGAATGGAAGAGAATAAGAGAAAGGGGGAGGATGATAAAAGGGAGGGCAGATTAATGGATGCATTGGTTAGAAGCAAAACAGACTTTTGAGGAGGGACAAGAAAAAAAGAGAAGGAGAGGAAGAAACAGGAAAAAAAATGGGATGGAGGGAAATGTTATACAGTAATCATAAATGTGAATGTGAATGAGATGAGCTCACTCTTAACACAGAAGCAGTTAGTAGAATGGATTAGAAACAATAATCCAGCAATATGTTGTTTGCCAAGAGACTTGAAACAGAAAGAAAAACAGAATTAAAATAAAGGGCTGAAACAGAATCTAATATGCTTCAGCTGAAGCAGAAAGTTAGGGTAGCAATCATGACGTTAGACTAAGCAAAAGCAAAAATAGACCTAATTAAAAGAGACTAAAAAAACAACCACTACTTTTTGAAAAAAGAACTACAGAAATTGGAGGGCTATCAGAAAATTTTACTGATAAAGGGCTCATTTCTCAAATATATTCAGAGTATAGAACTGAATCAAATTCATAAAGAATAAAATCAATTATCCAATTGATAAATGCTCAAAGGTTTCAAATAGGCAGTTTTCAGAAAAAAGTGAAGGAGAGTGGCAGTTCAAAATATATACATCCATACAACACACACACACATATACACAGACACAGACACTTATACATACTTAGACATACATATATATATTATATATGAAAAAGTACATGTATGTGCTTCTGTTACTGTATACAACATTCTCTTGGTTCTGCTCATTACACTTTTCATTATTTCATGCAAGTATTTCCATGTTTTCCTAAAATCCACCTGCTCATTATCTCTTACAGAACAGTAGCATTCCATCACAATCATATAACACAATTTGGTTAGCCATTCCCTAGTTGAAGGTCATCCCCTCAATTTCAAGCTCCTTGCCACCATGTAGAGAGCTGCTATAAATATTTTTGAACACATAGATTCTTTTCCTTTTTATCTGATCACCTTGGGTCAGAATATATACCTTTTTATAACTCTTTGGGCATAATTTCAGATTACCCTCCAAAATAGTTGGATCAGTTCAAAGTTCCACTAAGAGTGTATTAGTATCACATTGAGATAATACCATTGTGCTGTGGGAAATGGGGGAGGGATGATTTAGAAAAACATGGGAAGACCTTTACAAACTGATGCAAAGTGAAGTGCAGAGATCTAGAAGATCATTGTGCACAGTAACAGAAATGTTGTATTGATGATCAACTGTGAAAGACTTGGCTACTCTGATCAATACAATGATCCAAGATAATTCCAAAGGACTCATAATAAAAAAAGGCTATCCACCTCCAGAGAGAGAACTGATGAACTCTGAGTGCTAATTGAAGTATAATTTCTTTATTGTCTTTATTTTCTTGCTTTTTTTTTGAAATATGGCTAATATGGAAATACGTTTTTTCATGATTTCACATATATAATTGATATCATAATGCTTGCCTTCCCAATGGGTATAATAGGGGGTTTAGAGGCAGGGAGAGAGTTTAAAACTCAGAACTAAAAAAGAAATGAATGTTAAATAACAGTGAAAATATTTTTAAATTTTGCCAATTTTGGTTTTTAAGGAGTTATTTTCTTCAATATTTTTGTGCTCTATCAAGCTGTTATATTTCTTTTCATAACTTCCTTTCCTTTCCCATTTTTTTTTACATTTCCTTTCCCAATTTTTACTCTATTGCTCTTACTTGACTTTTTGTTTCGTTCTTTTACCTCTTTCTTTAACTCTTCTAGGAATTCTTGTTGAGCTTATGTGCAATCTACATTTTTCTTTAAAGCTTTGCTTGTAGATGTTTTCAGGTCATTGTCTTTTGAGAATGTCTTGAGTTTCCTCTTCATCCTTATAACTTCATATGGTCAGGTAGTTTTATTTTTGGTTGCTCATTTTCCCAGGTAATTTCTTGAATTTGAACTTTTTGTTAAATTTGGGTTTTCCTTAACTATAGAATGTAGGGGAGACATGGGGGAGGTGGTTACTGTACTGTGCTTTAGCCTTTAATTTCCTGCTGTTTTCCCAGCTAGGTCAAAGGGCCTATATGCTTTCAGTGCTACAAAGGTGGTGTGAATTGGGGAGAAGTCTGGTTACCACTTTCCTGGTCTGTGCTCTGGTTCTTCTTCAGGTAAGGTCCCTGCTCCCTGGCAATCATAACCCTTCTGTGTCCTCGAACTGAAAATGGTACCCACATAGGACCCTTTCTCTTTTGTGTCTACAAGCACTTCTCTTCGATCTGGAACTGAGACTCCTACTGCTTAGTACTCCTGCTCCCTTGTGACTACAAGTGCTCTTTTCCACCTTGGAACTGGGTAATAGGTAATGGAGTTGCCAAATGACACCCTGTCTGGCACATAGTGCTAGCCTAGGGTGCCCCGGCAATCTCTTTCTGATCATAATGACTGATACCGTCCTTTTATTATTTCTGGGCTTTAGGTGCTCTTAGTGCCATTGCTTCTGCTGCTACCACTGTAGCATGTTACAAAGCCCGCAGCAGGTGTAGCTTCTGCCAGTGCAAGCTCCTGACCAGCCCTCACCCCAGTGTCAATGAACCCTTTTTTCTATCTATCCAAGGTGCTCTGGGTTGAAAAAAATGACTCACTGTGACTTTTCTGTTGTTTTTTTCCTGCTTATAATCTAATTTGACATGTTTTTAAAAGTTGTTTGAAGGAGAATATATTGGTTGAGCTAGGCAAAAGTGCTATCAAGGGTGGGCAACCTGTGGCCTTGAGGCCACTTGTAGCCTTCTAGGTCCTCGAGTTTTACAGAGCAAATCCTTTTATTAAGGGGATTTGTTCTGTGAAGTTTGGATTCAGTCAAAGGGTCACACCTGAGGACTTAGAGGGCCACATGTGTCCTTGAGGCTACACATTCCCCACTCCTGTGCTAACTTTATTCTACCATCTTGACTGTACCCTTTGGAATTAACTTCTATAGGGTAGACATTGCATTGAATTATTTTCATTGAGAATTTTCAAAGCAACATTTATTTAGCACTTACTATGTACAAGTTCCTGTCAAATAAAGATGAAATATAGTGCCATCTATATCTTCAAGGAACTTTTAGTTTGATAGGGGAGGTAACATATTATATATACACACACACACACACACACACACACACACACACACACACACACACA
>NW_020954590.1:98188405-98221494 GCF_900497805.2 Vombatus ursinus
ACACACACACACACACACACACACACACACACACACACACACACACATACATTTATTTTCAGTCCTGTGGTTGAAGACCCACTTTGGCCTGAATTACAACTGCTCCATGGTTTCAGCCTTGGTCTTCAGAAACTTGGAAGAAACAATATCATCTTCAGCCATCAATAGGGGAGACTCGGTTATTGGCCATAGCTATAACTGAGATAATTCTGGGAGCAGCAATGTGGTGTTGGGGGTAACAGTAGTGCTGGTGGGGCTAGTAGTGTGCTCTTTACCAGGCTTTAACACGCAGGAGATGAAACTTGTGGTGAAGGAGCACCTTATCTTTCTCAACAGTGAGATATTAAGTGACACACACTTCCTTGTGAAATGATACCTCTTCTTTGAGACATGATATGTATAAGAATATGTACAGACATAATATTATTTTGAGATGGTGAGGGATAGTTTAGCCTCCATCATTTATTTTGAGTCAGAGATTGGCTGGAGTTATCAAAAAAGTGAATAAAAAATATTGGCACTAGACTTTTAAGTGTAGCTCATTTTGCATAAATTGATAAGAGCTTTTTTTAAGCCACAGAAATTTTTTAAATCACTCTTCCAAGATTATTCTCTATTAGATTTTTTTTAATACAGAAAATTACGTATATATTTTTTATTCAATTGAAACAGAATTGTCCTCAGAGCTCGGAAGTACAAATCCTGTCTCTAACACATGTTGGCTGTGTGATCTGGCAGCATTCACAGTTTAAGAAGTGCTGAAGGGGTTGGGAGTAGAAGAAGTTTAAGAAGACTGGCTCTGGGCAACCCTCTAAGATTATAAATTACAAACAATATCCCATATCCAGTCTTTATCCCCACCCCTATCATTATTTCATTCCCTATCTTTATCCCAGTCCTTATCTCTATCCTTATCACCATCTGTCTGTCCCTGTCCCTATTCCTATTTCTACCCCTGTGCCCAGCAGTATCCCTAGCCTTATCCCTTTCTCTATTTCTTTCTATGATTTTGCCAGTGTTAGGCACTCCCTCTACTGATACTGAGCATAACTCCTCTAGGACTTCGTTGATAGTCTTTGTTATCTTGTAGCCAACCTGAGTGTGGCTAGATCGTTACTTGGATAGCAAATATACAGTCTGCCATTGTGTCCCCATTTGAAGTTTTACCAACCTGACAGGATTTGGTAGAGCTTGTGCTGTGCCTTGAAGGTAATAGGTACTTAAATATTGGTAAATTGAATACAATTATGGGAAGAGCATATGCATTTCAGTGATTTGTGAAAACCCAGGTTTTTTTTTTTTTAATTCTGGAAAATTGCATTTAAATGAATAGTTCAATTATGGAGGAAGCTAAGAAAGATCAAAGTAGGAATTTATTGTAAAAATCCAATTAATTTTATTTGAGCTGAGATTTCAATTAGAATTTTACCTGTTCAAATATTTCCAAGTTTTTGACGGGGCCAAGTGTTACAGAAAATAAGAGGGGATTGGATCAAAAGGAGTTTTTCATTTATTCCATGTTACTGTTTAAGTTTTTAAGGAAGTGCCTTCCTAAAGAAAGAGTCTTCTGCCAAAGGATGGGGAAAATCACCTACCCTACCTTGAGGAAAAAGGTCTAGCATCAATTTGAGGAAAAGCTCTAGTATCAATGTAAACTCTGTTAGCCCCTTTACACCATTCTTCTCTTCTTTCTCCCCTTCTTCACTTGCCCCATCCTTTGCCTGAGAAGGGGTGCACATGTTCCCACACATAGAACCATAGACACACAGGCACTAAGTGGTTATTCTCTGGCTTCAGGCATGAGCAGGTTCAAAGGTCTGTCATTTAAGTCTCACAACTAAATAAACACGCAGGGTTATCATCATTTTACTCTTGCTCTCTCATTTTATGACTCTACTAATGGTTTAGGGATTAGCTGTGTTAATGACTCCTGAAAATGTCCAGTTTGAAAGAGCTGAAAGGCACAAAAAAAGTGCCTGCTTATAAGAGAATCTTCCTTTTGCTAATCATGGACTACAAAAGTACAGACAGTTTTTGCTTCACAGAGGGCATTAAAATGAGTTTGATTCAGTTCTGATTGTGATGGAGCAGATTTTTTTATGTATTTTTTAAAAAATGACTCTACAAAAAAGGGGGTGCCATTGCTATGGCTGTGATTTTTTTTGGTAGAATTCTTAAATATGGCAATGCATATGACTCTTAGCTGAGAAAAAGTATTATATTTTAATTGTTAAGTAATTTATTACCAAAATCAGTTGGACACCTTGATCTGGAAGTCTTCACTGTGAGTGCTGGAAGAACAGACTGGCTAATAAGTGCTGCTTCATATTTTGCATGTGCTGCAGTTTATCAGATCAATAAATAATATAGCATCTCAGCAGACCCACAGCTTAGATTGTAAGACTCTTAGCTCATGACTAAAGCTCTATCGGGCCGAGGTGAGGAAAATTATTTGTTCCTGGTGTCAAGAAGTGATTTGCTATGTTGCCATTAACTTTCAAGGGAGAGAGAACAATGAAAGAGCTGTAAAGTTTTCATAACGCTACCAGGCTAAAACTTTTTAAGTTAGGGATGCTATTTTTGTTAAATTAGCCCCCAGCCCCTTAGCATAGGAGCCTATCATGTACCAGTTGTTTACTGTTGTTTTTATTAATAAGTACAGCATTTGTCTCTTCTTTTTAAGCAGTCCTGAATTAAACCAACATATTATACTCTTCTTTACAAAACCTGTCAGTTGCCAGGCTTTCCTAACACCTCACATAGACATCCCTTAAGGAGATGTAATGGATTAGAAGGCCTTGAGAAGGACACAGATTTTTGCTAAACCAATGACAAACCAATTTTTTTTACTTCATGCCTAAGATCTCAGGAAGCCTAGCAGAACGGCATAAAATGAAGGAGACATTCCAACAAGAGACATATCCAAAAACATAAAGGGAAAGAAAGCCAATACTATTGGATCCTTACCTGTCTCTTTCACCTTCTGTATATTTTAAGCCTTTCTATAAGCACTGTGTTAAGGATGAGTTTCCAAATGCCCAAAGTGGAAGCCCTATTTTTTCTTTGCTTCGTTATACTTGATACACACACTTTTAGAATAAAAGATGGGAGGTCACACAGCTGCCACTCAACGGAGCTGTCTTCCTTGCCATGCTACACCAGTGCAGACAGCCATTTCCCTTTCAGATAAAATCTGTTTCTGTCACCTAACTTTCTTCTCATCTTTATATTAGTTGTCAAATAATGTTTCTTAATCCTTTGCAAAGATACACCATTATTCAATATATAGCACTGGTCAAAAGGCATGCCTTTTATTCTCAAGGAGATAATACTTTGCAAAATAAATCATAAGAAAAAGATTTGGTAATTCAACCAGCAGGTGCTGCTATATGGTACAGGTCTGGACATTTAGAATTGAAAACAAAACCAAAGATAAAAGATATACTCATACTTCTGACTTTCTCCCTCCCACTTGGTAAATGGGAAAGGGAGATTCTTTTCAAACTACCTTTCTCCTCCCACCAGGCACAGCCAGGAGATGTGATCCTTCCCTTGGTCCACTTTTCTATCTCATCCCATCCTCAGAGCCTGGAGATTGCCTGGGGCCCCTGTGTTATAAGCCATGTTAGAACATGGTGTAATGGTGACTCCATTAGCCTAGGGATATACAGTAGCCACTATTGCTGGTGAAGGCAGTTGGTAGTGAAGTGGATAGGGTGTAGTTAGGAAGATCTGAGGTCAAATGTGAACCCATATACTTACTAGTTGTGGGACCCTGGGCAAGTCACTTAATCACTTGCCTCAGTTTTCTCAAGTATAAAATGGGGATGATAAGAGTACCTACCTCTCAGTGTTGTGAGGATCAAATGAGATAATATTTGTAAAAAACACTTAACAGTGCCTGGCACATGAGCGCTACATACATCCTTATTTCCCACCCCTCCCTTCACTATTCATATGAAATGTCCATTTCTGCATTTTAGAACCAATAAAATTATTAATAAACGTAAACTTCAGATTTCCTCCCTCTTTTGGCTTAGAGCCCCTTGCCTAAGACAGAATTCCTGCTAAGGGGTCCAAATTCCTGTCCTGGAAGATAGGCTGGTAAAGGCAACTGGTGGTACAGTAAATACAGCACTGGACCTGGAGTCAGTAAGACCTGAGTTCAGATTTGTCTTCAGGCTTTACAAGCTATGTGGCATCAGGCAAGTCAGTTAAGTGCTGATTGCCTCAGTTTCCTCAGTTGTAAAATGGGGATAACACTGGGTTGTTGTAAGGATCAACTGAGATATTTGTAAAATGCTTAGCACAGTGCCTGGCACATACTTGGCATTTAATAAATTCTTATTCCTTTCCTCTTCCCTTACCCCAGTTCTGTATATTTCCAGCAATCCCCTGGCATTCTGTATTATACTCCCTCCCCTGCCCCACCAAACACTACATATAATTAATATACAGACAGACCCTGCAAGAAAGTTATGATTAATCATAGTTTTATGTCATGGCTAAGATATTTTCAAGAAACAAGTCATAGGTTAAAACAGATTTTATTAGACAAGCATTTGACAAGCTGCCTTACATCTCAAGTAGAGAGAAATGCAGTTAAACTTTGAAGCACTTCAATTTTTCCTCCTTTCTCTTGGAGAAAACAGTTGTTACAATTCTCAATCAGGAATTTGACTAGGCAAATGTATTTTGGTTCTTCAGACTGCTCCTCCAATACTGTATGTTGATCCTCATTCAAAACAATATGTCTTCTGCCCATTTGACTTACTTGCTTTCTCCTTCATCAGAATTCCCTTCCATCTGTCTCTCTCTAAAATGGAAAGCCAAAAACTTCCTCTCTTCTCTGCTTCAGTGTAGTTCAAAAAGTCCCAGTGTGCAGAAATCAACTCCTACCTCTCAATTCATGAAATTCAGTCCTTCCAGTGTTGGAGATGTGGGGGAGGGGGGGAAACACAGTATTGGTTTATTACTATAATTCCAAAGATAGACAGGTTCCAGAATCCCCCCACCTGAGGGGGAATCAAGACAATTCATCTCATATAATCTTTGGTGTAAAGATTCCATTTAGCTGTTTGATCCAGTATAGTAGCTCTACTACTGAATATTGGGATTATTTTTTCAGTCTTTTATATGTACTTAATTCATGGCTAATAACTGAGATTTGGAGTGGCCAGAGCTTCCTCCTTCTTTCTGCCACTACCTTACTAGTTGTATAGGTTGCTAACATTTATAGGGACACGGAAAGATTGTATGAAAACAATTATTTGCCAGTCTTGCTATGTGTGTTTTTTTTTCCTTCTACAATTTTGGTACCTGTTTATCTTCCATTTGAAGTATCTTGGTATAGTGTATAGAGCTAACTTTGAAATCAGGAAGAACTGGGTGTAAGTGCTATCTTTGACACATACCAGTTGTGTGACACTAAGCAAGTAACTATCTCTTAATGCCCCAGGTGACTTTCTGTAACTCTAAGTTGAAGAGAAGATGTTGATCTTCATTAGTAGAAGGAGTTTTCTTATTGGGATTTTGAGTTTCAGTTCAGTAGTAAAATATTAAAAAAAACCCACTAAAGAAAATGGGTATGCCCAAATGCAACCAGTGTATGATATTCTACTAAACATAAAAATATGATTAGCTTAATTGATAAAATTGGATTTGCTAGATGTAGAATAGTTGTGCTTAGCACAGTGCCTGGTACGTATTATGCTAGTTGACTGAGTTTAGTAAATGACTTGCTAATGTCAAGATGTGAATCTTGTATGAATCTTTCCATCTATCTCTTTAATTTTTCTTCTCCTTACTGTTCTTAATGTAACTGTTTATGTGTACTACATACTCAACCAGGCATCTAATAGGTCTCTGTCTTCAATCTCTTCTTCTTGGGTTCATTAAACATATTGCTTCCTAGTTAATGTTAATACACATCTGTTAATGGCACCCTATTGCTCAAAATTCTCTAGTGACTTTCCATTGCTTACCAAATAAAATAGAGACTTCAGTTGCATTTAAGATTCTACACAATCCAGCTTCGATCTAGTTTGTTCTCATATCTCACGGTTCTCCTCCGACTCCTTCAAAACATACCACCTTTTCCTACCTCTTCTCAGTAAGTATATATTTAAAGGACTTATATCTATGAGCCTTTGTAAAAGCTTTTTAAAAAAATTTCTCAGCACCCTTTCTATAGTAGATGAATTTCTTTGTGTATTGCATTACTAATTTGAAATATGTAACATCATCATTTTTCCATAGTGAAAGGCTTAAAAAAAGGGGGTGTAATCTCTATTTATTGACTATTCCTTTTTTTACTCTGCATCCATATGCATGTATATATACATATATATGTATGCATGTATGCACGTGTGTGTGTACACTGGGGGTGTTGCAGAAGCAACCATACCTAACTCCCAAGTCTTCTATAGATTAAAAATGAGGATAGATGGTAAGTAGAGATGCCCTCCCCCCTTTTAAGCAACAATTTTCACTATGGAAAAAATGGTGACATCACATATTACAAATTAGCAATTTAGTATACAAAGAGACTCATCTACTGTAGGGTGCTAAGTAATTTAAAAAAAAAGCTTTACAAAAGTTCATAAATATTAGTCCTCTACAATTACTTTCATGGATGGGTTGGAGTCTTGTGGACCTTGACTCCCTATGTCTGTATCAGCATCCTATCCACCCCATCCCTACTTCCCCCAGTGCCTGAAATTTTGTTGTAGAAATATCAAGAGGAATTGTTTGTTGTTCAGATATGCTCAGAAAAGTTGTGACGGAGAGGTAGGATTTGTCTGTAAATTCTGAGTCCTCGCCTTCTCAAATTAAACACAGTGTTTGTCTTCCTCAGGTCATATTTATTAGGGTTGCTCAAGCTGCCCCTAGTTTAGACGCACAAATTCATGGGTCTGGCCTAAAATCAGTGGTCTGCAAAATTGAGATTCATTGTCATTGCTTCAGGGGTGTGTGTGCACATGTGTGTGAGTGTGTGTGTGTGTGTGTGTATGCTCACCAACGCAATTTATATTAATCTTTTAAACAAAGAATATGATTTTATTACCTAAAATGATGGTGACTCTTTGCCCTTGAGCTGGTAGCAGATTCATGTACCTTATAATAGCTTGTATAATATGAATTAAATCAACCCCATTTTCATACTTTGCTGATACAAGTCTTATTTTAAAATGCAGATTGCACATCACCTAAGTACTATTGTCTTCAAGAGAGAGGGGATATTTTTTCATAGACTCTTCCGTGTCCACTGTTCAGCAGTTTTTTGATACTTTTTTGTCTCTTCATCCTTACATATTATCCTTCCACATTAACTTGAAGATAGTATTTCAAGAAGTGGCAGAAATTCAGCAGTTTCTTTTCTTCCCTCTTCCAAGCAATGAGGAAAAAAATATCCAACAACACTGTGTGATGAGTTAAGCACTTTCTTTAAGGTTTCTTTTTATCTCAAGTAGAACTTTTGTAACTCAAGAGCAGAGCAGAAACACTCCATTCTTAGTTTTAATAATCCAAGGAAGTTATCTGGATTTTCTCCAGCAGAAGTAAAAAAGATACCTTTCATGAGTTGGAAAATTTAGTATTTTGAAATTAATCATAATTTTAGATATAGTACTATAGAAAATTATAATAGTGCTACATAGTTAGCTATATATAGCCTCGCTTATTGGACTTTTAATTTTTTCTGCATTATTGAACAATTATGGAAATTATATCCCTTACTTTAGAATTTAGGTTGCTTATTTACTAGAAGCTGGACAACACAGGGCAAGTATGTCAACTGATTGATTTCATCTAAACTACAATTAAATTGAATGTGGATTTTTGCATGAGGCCTAAATGCTTGGGAATATATTGGACCTGTAGTGATCTCCAATTAGTGGGGGGCTGAATATAAACTTTGATTTTGAAAATCATATGTAATTTAAAGGAGGATTTGATGCTTACTCATTTCCATAAAATTTAGCTCTCTTAATAACTACCCTTTTGGCAAGTGAGTGATACCTAAGAACTTTAAAAAAATTACCTCAAAAATAGAAAATATTTTATGAGCTAATGAAGACACCTATCAGGTGTTAATATAAAATTAGAAACTGTTCAATACTTAATTTTCCTAGGTAAAGAATTTAATTTAAATTTATTAGGTTTAGGAAGTCATAGGAAAAACACATTTCCAAAATTATCATAAACATTTATGCACTAAGACCTGTGTTTTTTAGCTCTTTTTCAATGATTATTCACTTACACATCTGGTTTTGAGTTCTCAAAATGTTGCCATATTATGTGGATCTATTCCATTGGTCTAGTGGCCTGGAAATATGTTCCTCTTTTTTTTTTCTCCTGTGCTTTGGATTAAGTCATTGACATTAAGCGTATTAGATTTCTAGGCAGCACCAATCTAGGAAGGTACCTACTGTGATAGAACATGGAATTAAAATTCAAAAATATTCAACATATTTGATTTATGAACCAGTTCCATTAAGATGAAAATTGAATAGGGAGAAATATAAAATCCTATACTTAGGGTAGAACAATTATAGCACAAGTAGAATTTGGGTGAGGAATGGTGAGAAAACCATTGTTGGGAAAAAAAATACCTGGGGACATTAACAGACTTCAAGCTCACTGAGATAAGTGTGACTTGGTAGCTCCAAAGTCTTAGACTGCAATAAAAGAAATATAATGGACTGAGAGCATCAAGAGCTTAGGAGATGATTGTAATGCTACTGTCCTTTCTTCTGGTCAGACTGCATTTGAAATACTGTGTTCAAATCTGGTAACCACTGTTTATGAAAGTCATAGACAAACTGGAGCACTTCCAAAAGAGGGTTACTACAGAAAGGGATCCAGAGAATATAACCACATTAAGAATGGTTGAAGGGACTAGTGAAGTTTATGTTGGAGAAGGAAAAAAATATTTTGAGAGAAATGATAACTATATTCAAGTATTTTAAATACTAGCACATATATCCATATACATACTCATGTGTGCATATACTTCTGGATATACATATATTTATATTTATGAAAGAACTTTACAAATATTATCTCATTTGTCCTCACACCAGCCCTGGGAATTCGATCCTATAATTATCCCCATTTTACATTTAAGGAAACTGAGGCAAAGAGAGGTTAAGTGACTTGTGCAGGTCACCTAGCTAGTACGTAGCTGAGGCCAGATTTGAGCTAGGGTTTCTTGACTCCAGTTGTAACACTCTATCCACAGCACAATTAGCTGTAGTTTTGATGCTTTTAAAAAACTTCACTGTCATTTCTCAGTAACTCCCAGCATTACCATTATAGAACCCTCTCTTGTAACAAGAAAAGAAAAACAAACCAATACATTAACCATGTCTGAAAATGCATACTTCATTCTGCACTGACAGTTCACAACCTCTTTGCCTAGAGGACAGGAGTGTGCTTGGTAACCAGTTTTCTTACTGGGGGTTAACAAACAAATATATAATGAAGAAGTTTTAAGCTGAGGTCTATAAACTTTTTAAAAAATTAGTAACTGTATTTTAATATAATTAATTTCCCTAGTAATCCTATGTATTTTAATACATATGAAGATATTCTTCAGATAAAGGATCCTTGGGCTTCACCAGATTGCCAAAGGGGCCATGACAGACAAATAAAGAAACCCTACTAATAGCTATTTAAATTTGTAGAAAGCTTTATGTATTTTATCTCATTTGATTCTCCTAACAGTCTATGAGATAGTTGCTTCTGTTATTCACAATTAACAGGAAATTGAGGCAGAGAGAGCTGAAGTAAGTCACCCAATGTCAAAAATATAGTAAGGGTCTGAGGTAGGATTCCAACTCAGGACTTCTGGATGGACTTTGTCTCTTCTGGAATCCTATCCTACATCCTCTCCAGTGCCTAACATTCCGGCATCAAAATGTACAAGAAAAGCAATAGTTTAATTGTTCCAGTTTGTTTTGAAAAGTATTGCAGAGAAAAGAGGATAAGTCTAAGAATTCAGAGTTCTTTGTCCCCAAATTCAATACAACCTTTGCCTTTCCATACTTCATCTATTCCGTCATTGGACCTCACTCCATTGATTCGAGTTTAATGTCTCTTAATGTTGCTTTCTTTCTCTCTCTTTCTTCTTTGTTCCCTCTCCTGCTCTTTGATCCTTCTCTTCAAAATCTCTCCTCCCCTCCTAAACTATTAGATAAATAAAATCTTTTCTTATATTTTTCCCCTAAGAACTTTTTCATTTTTTTATTCCTCATTTCTTTCTCCTCATCAATTATGAAATCTATTTTCCATTTCAATGCTTCTACCTTTATTTGTCTCTTTTTCATTCTGTCTCTCATGAGGGTAGAATTTAGAGTGTCAAGTTTGAACATTTTTCTATTCCATTTCTTTGTTATTACTTTTGTTAATCATATTCTATTCTGCTTATTTTCTTCTGTGACCTGCTCATAGAAGAATCAGTTTATGAAGGAAGCAATTCGAGTTACGCATGCATCCCAAATGTTGTCCCTCACCCTTACCATAATCATTCACTACTTTTAAGGCATGAATTCAGTTTCTGGTTTTCCTTACCACCATGGGTATTGGCTGTCCTTGTAAACTAATGCAGACATTTTCCTGGACTAGGATTCAATAATGAGAGGCACTCTTTCCCTGGAGAGGAATGTAAGATGGATATTCACTTCATTTAAAAGAAAAGCGCAAAAGGAGATTCTAAGGCTCAACGAGAATAGTCTCTCTCCTGTATTTAGTTTATCCCACTCTTCCACAATCCACATTTTATTGAGAAATAAAAGAAGTCATGTTTGTTTCTGTGCTCATCTCCCTTTTGGGTGAGGTACACATCACTGGATCTCCTCTGTCTCTTATATTGCCTTTCCCTATTCATATAATTTCTCATTGTTATCTCTCCTTCCTCTATCACTAAGTTATTGATTCGCCTTCAGGAGAATGGAGAATTTAGTCCATGTATATTAATTCCCCTCTTCTTACCCTTTTTCAGATTCTTTGAAGTCCTCCTTCTGCCTTTAGCCCCTTAGGTCTCTTTTTGTCTCTCTTTGTTCTTTTGAAACTTTGTTTATTTTAATTTTTTAAAGAGGACATGACAGAATTAGTTAATTAGGCTTTTCTTGGTAATAAAAGTTATTTATTTCTTGATAATAAAATAATTAATATTTAATTAATATTTAAAATTAATAATTAAAATATAATAATAATAATAAGAAGAAGAAGTTATTTTTACCTTTCCTAATTTCTCTTTTTTGGAATACATTCAAGCCAGACATCCTGCTCCCCTCCCCCCAACCCCCCAAACTGCCTCTCTTTTATTGAAAGTTCATATTTTTCCATCAACAATTAAACTGAGTTTTGTGGAACATGTTATTTTGGGTTGCTGCTTGAACTCTTGTTTGGACTGTTGTATACCCTTCTTTTCTCAGATTTTTATAATTCTGTCCAATCCTAGGTTATTTTTTTTGTGTGTTTTTGTTTTTGTTTTTGGTGAGGCAAGTGGGGTTAAGTGACTTGCCCAGAGTCACACAGCTAGTGATTGTTATGTGTCTGAGGCTGGATTTGAACTCAGGTCTTCCTGAATCCAGGGCTAGTACTCTATCCACTGCACCACCTAGCTGCCCCCTCTATGTTATTTTAAATGATGTTCTTTCATAGCTGAGCTTTCTCCTGGTTACTCACACAATTGCTTATTTCTAAACATTGAAACTGCAAAATTTAACTAACATATTTTGGAGTTTCAACCTGAGTTGTTTCCCTCTGGTTGACAGCCTATGGGTTCATTCAGTCAATATTTTTTTCTGTATCCAAAAGTATTGGGCAATTTTTTGAAGTATGATATTTGAGGGTTTTTTTTTCTTTTTCTAAATTTTTCATGTTATTTTCTCAAACCTATGAGGTTTAAATCAATTCTGAGAATCCTAGCAGAGTGATATGAAATCTATGTGTTTTTTAAAGTTGATGCCATTTCCTTATCTTCTGATGAATTTTCATTCACTTCTGTATTTTCCATGTTCCAAATCTGTCATCTCTTTCAGAGTCTCAATCTTTTTTAGAGAACTACTCAATTATATGTTATAATTTTTCTATTTTAATTGAGCATAGAGAATTCATTTCCAAATGAATATCCTTCGTAATATGTAATATTTTAAGAGCATTATTATTTGTTTTAGCCATTTTTTAGTGTGTTACCATGGTCTCTGGGTTGTCCATAGTTATCTTTTTCATCAGTGATTTCTTATTTATTTACCTTTATATCATAATACTTGTTTAAAATGCTCTACCTTTTCTTTGATTTTTTACTCATTTTCCTTCTGATTTTATGAGTATCTCCATTGGCTTATATGCTTAGGAGCTAGTTTTATACCCAGAATTTTGTCATTTCAGTCTTTTCTTGCATTTCTACTTCTTTATCGCTGGTTTCCCTCCTCACTCTTTGAACCTTCTCCTGTTCACAACTTCATAACTTGGGGCTGGGCACTCATGGCAATTATACACTGTGGATATGAGGGTCTGGCTGGTATCCTTCCCAGGCCTCTGTGAATTTCTACTTCTCATTTCTAGAGCCATAGAAACCTTTCCCCCTCTAGCCAATTCTCTGATGCCATGTCTTCTGTCCCATTTTTAAAAGTTGCTCTCCTATTCCTTTGGTGATTGTGAAGAATAAATGTGTTTTGTGTGTGTGCATGTGTGCATGTGTGTGTGTGTGTGTGTGTGTGTGTGTGTGTGTGTGTGTGTTGATTCAGAGTGAGTTACTAATGTAAAATTCCTAGGAAGGGACTAGGAATAAGAATGGGGGAATGAATAATATTTTAATTCTCCAAGGTTACTTCAGAGATTTTTACCTTTCTTAGTGTGTCTTTTGTTTTGTGGATTTAACTTTCATTTTTTCTTAATCTGACCCCCAATTACTTTATTTGTTGTTATTGCTATTATTTATGTTGGAGAGGTTGTAGAAAAACAAAACTGATCTGTCCTCTTAAGATCTCATTCAAAGCAATTATGTTTTCTTTTAAATTAATGCAGTCCTGATAAATTGTTCTCTTGTCTCTGTTTATTTTGCTCTCTAGCAATTCCTACAAGGTTTACCAAATATCCAAATTCTTCATACCTTTTTCTTACAACACAGTAATATTCCATTCCTTTCTGATATTATCATTTATTTAGCTGTTCTTTAAGTTCTTTAAGTGTTGGTTATCCACTTTTCTCTCAGTTCTTTGCTCACTAAAAAGTGCCATTATGATTATTTTTGTAAATGTAAGGCCTTTCCTCTGACTTCCCTTTGAACAGAAAAGAAAATTCTGCTCACGGTTCAACATCAGAAAGTTTTATTGAAGTAAATGACATTAAAGAACATGCACTGCTATTCACCTGCTTTGCTACTACAACCTTTTATCTGATGCAGTGAAAATTACCTATATGTTTATATTATTTTCTCCCTTTATTAAAATGTAAACTCCTTATGTAAACTGTCTTGTTTATTTGTATCCCAGAGATTAATCAAGTGCTTTGGACATAATAAGCACTTAATAAATATTATTTATTCATTCATTTATGGGGTTATATATCCTACTGAAGTGATGTTAAATGATATGCACAATTTAGTGATTTTTTTTCTAGTATACTTCTGAATTATTTTCTAGAATAGTTGGGCCAATTCACAGCTTCATCAACAGTGCATTAGTGTTCCTGTCTTCTTACAGCCCCTTTAAAAATCAGTCATGGTGTTTTTGTCACTTTTTTTCTAATGGTTGTTGGGTGAAATCTCAGTTATTTTGATTTCCATTTCTCTTATTTTTAGTGACCTGGAATGTTCTCTCATATGATTGTTGATATTTTGCATTTTTCTTTGAAAACTGACTTTATTTTTCACATTTTAATCAATTTCTTACATATTCAAATCACATATTAGAACTTTATCGGAGGTATTTGCTGTAAATCTCTCTCCTATTTGGATGTTCAATTTAACCGGTGATACTGAAACTCATGATGTTGATAGAAACAAGGGAAAAAATGCATGCCGAGTGTAATCTGAAAATCTCCAGATGATTAAATTGTAGACAGGCCATCTTCATGGGTAGAATATCATGCCTCTTAACCCCAGAGAATCCTCTACTTGAGTCATCCTCAGACTGATATAAAAATCTTCCAGAATAAGAGGGGAATTAAGGAATGTTTCGTAGATCCACTATTATTTTATGTAGGAATGAGAACAAAAATTACCCAACTGATAAGGAGATGAAAAGTCAAGTCCAATTCCTTGAAATTTGAAGGGATTTTGATTGTAACTACTTGTGTTAACCCTGAAATCAACACTTTGCTTTAGAGTCAGTTGTTCAGTTCCTTTACCTTTATTGTACAACTTTCTGTGGGCATATTCATAAAAAAGGGTACTGAGAAATTTTAATGACATATTTAATTTTAATTGTTCTTTCCTACCCTGTCTCTTTTTATTACACACCTCTTCCCTTTTGTCTTCCAATCTGTATACAATGAATGTCTAAGAATCAAAACATTCAGTTTCTGCTCCATTCTTCTACCCCAACAGGCATAGTCTGTTTGCCTCAGTTTCCTCAATTGTAAAATGAGGATAATAATAGCACCTACCTCCCAGGATTGTTGTGAGGATAAAATAAGACAATATTTGTAAGTACTTAACACAGTGCCTATTATGTAATAGATGCTATATAAATACTTATTCCTTTTCCTTTTCCTTCCCTTTCCATCTAACATTTAAAAATAATGCTTAAATTTTTTTCAAGAAATTTGAATAATTTGGAAGATGATTTTAATGATAGGATAGATGAAGTGATTCTTCCTTCCTATCTGTCTATCTATCTATCTATCTATCTATCTATCTATCTATCCATCTATCTATCTCATTCCTCTTGGCCTTAATTTAAGAAAGTCATCAATAAAGGCATATTTGGCTTCATAGTCAGAAAATTTGAATTCTAAAGCTCAAAGTACTATAGCACCATAACATTCAATCAATTCTGATGATTTACCAAATTGAATGTTTACTTGCACATTTTTCTAAATATGAGTCCTTGTCATCCCAGTTCTGAGGTAAAATAAACAGAAATGATGGTGATGATGATGATGATGATTTACTATATAATACCTTTCCTAATCCTCATCCTAACTTTCCCTTAGCCTTTCCCCTTATTTTATTGATAAACTGTGTGTAGAAATATGGAGAGAGTGTATTTCTATGTAGCAATGGCAGCTCATATTTTGAATCAGTGTTTAAAATATTTCATATCTTCATGCAAACAATTCAATTTGGATGTCAGAAGTCTGCAACAAACTGAAGTTAAGTTCCTTACTTTCAGGTAAGGAACATCATTCTCAGTGTTCTTTTAGCTGTGTAGGAGTTTAATCTCCTGTATACAGCAGACTACCTGGATGCTCCTCTGTAAAACCTCCTCAGATTTGGTCAAAAGTGGAATTACATTAATTGATCTTAATATCCTACATTTCTCTGAGGTGAGTTTCAAATGTTGTGTGGCATACATAGTGGAAAGAGTCTTAGATCTCAAATCAGAGGATATGGTTTTGGACACTAGCATGGCAACCTGCTATGTGAGTCTTGTAAGGTGAGTGTATTCACCTTCCTAGGCCTCACTTGCATCAGACCATATATCTAAAGATAGAAAGGACCTCAGAGATTATCTATTCAAACTTTCTCATTTAAGGAAGGAGGAAAGAAAGGAAGAAATGTGGGGAAGAGAATAAGTATTTATTAAGGACCAAGTTCCAGGAGCTGTGCTGAGAGCTTTACAAATACTATCTCATTTGATCCTTACAGCAATACTACAAGGTAGGTGCTATTATTATTCCCATTTTACAGTTGAGGAAACTGAGGCAAGGGTTAAGTGACTTGTGCAGAGTCATGCAGCTAGTAAGTAGCTGAGGATTGATTTGGAATGCTTGACTTGTAAAATGAGGAACTATATACTTATATATGTAATATAAATATATGTGTGTGTATGTGTGTGTGTGTATATATATATACACACAAATACATACATATACACATACACATATATGCATAATATGTGTGTATATAATATAGATATGTGTGTATATATGTGTGTGTGTGTGTAATACATAATCTTTTCCAATTCTGAAATTCACAATTAACACAATTAAATTATTGTACCTATAATATTTCTCTTATATTGAGTCAGTCATAATCAATGAACATTTATTAAATGTTTACTGTGTGCCAGCCATTATGCTAAGGACTGGGGATACAAATAAAAGCATAAGATGGTTCCTATTCTCAAGGAGCTCATGACCTACTGAAAATCTGGTGGTGGGAGGGGGGAGGGGGAGATGTTACCTGGCATTATGGCGTCATGCATCCAGGGAGGGAAATGATCTGAAGAGATGTGAGTTTCTGAATTTATTTCATTTTGCAGAATGATGAATTTCTGGAAATGATGAAGTCCAGGGAAGTATTATGTTGCTGATCACCTGATTTTTTTTTCTGCTGTTGCTTAATTTAGAACAATTTCAAACCTAAATTTTAACACATTCAGATAAATGCATCACTTTTACTCCAAGGTTTTCCTAAGTCACTTCTAATAAGAAATTTTAAAAGCCATACACTGTTAGAGCAGAAAGAGACCTTAGTCATCATCTAGTCCAATCTGTGTATTAAACATATTGAAAACTGAAGCCCAGGGAGATGCATTAAGTTGCCTAAAGTCATTTTAATAGTAATAAGACTAACGGTAAAATCCATAGTTTCTAACTCCATGGAATAAATTTTCCACATACAAAGTATCAAATAAAAGCTAGTGTCCAGTATAAGTTCATTATTTTCATCTTTTAGTTAAGTATTTATTCATTCTAAATATTGTTTTATTCTAAAGAAATGTTTTAATGAGTTCCAAGTCAAAATTAAATTTGGTGAATTCTTATTACGTCTGTGTTTCTTTTCTTAGTTCAACACCAGTGAACATGAAACCAGTTCATAGCTTAATAGATTCAATTCAACAATCATTTATTAAGTGAAATAAAACTGAATACTTCACAATATGCTGTGTGTGAACACTTGCTAAGTTCTAGGGAAACAAAGACAAAAATGCCCTCAAGGTGCTGTCATTCTATTAAGGAGAAGTAATATACACATCAATAAATACAAAATATTTGGGGGATATGGGGTGTCTAATGAGGACTAGCTTCTCTGGTGTGAGGGCTTGCTGAGCCCTTTTCACCTTTGATGTTTACCTAGCACTTAGCTCTCACCTGTGGCTCCAAGAAGATTTAGCATAGGCAGCAGACACAACCCCAGTAAAAACATCTTGGCGGATGGGCTAAACCAGATTGAGGGTAACTCAGAGGGCTCATCAGTGAGTTAGAGGTATGTCTACCCCAAGCATGTGAAGACTTCCTCCAGCAGAATGGGTAGATGAGAACAATTTTTTTCTTTGCCATGACAGTGACTAAAACAGGTGCTGTAGAGTGCTTAGAGCTAGGTCAGACATTGAAGATGCCATGGTCATCTACTGCATCTGGGCCCATTGCCAGTTATCTTGACTTTTGTCCGGCCACTGGACTTTGATGACTCTGGAAGAGAGAGTGAGGTTGATGACTTTGTACGACTGTGCTTCACTTAAATCAAGTTCGTGGGTAAGTCAAGACATCACCCATGTTGTCATTGGTCCTTTTCAGAAATGAAGGATGAACAACAACAAAATTTGTACCAAGTAAATACAGATTAATTTCAATAGGTGTGCTAGAGGGAGTGCTGCTTTCCTAAAAACTCTAGTGTTCAGGAAAGGCCTCATGCATGAGGTAGCCCCTGACCCAGGACTGGAATTCCAAGAGATGGAGATGAGAAAAAAGAAAATGCCATATGTAGAGGATAGCCTGTGCAAGAACCCAGAAGGGGAGATGGAATGCCATATACAGGGAAGAGTAAGTAGTTCAGTAGACAGAGAAGGTGAGGAGGAGGGGTGTGGAATTAGTGTGGAAAGACAGACTGAAAGAAGATTGTAGAGAGCTTTAAATTTCGGTACATCCTTCAGTTTTAATTTTTATGATGTCCAGATATTGTCATTTCATCACGTGCACTTCACATGTAAACTTGTTTGGCTTAGTATTTGCTATTTCTTTAATATTTTCTGATGTATAAATTTCAATATCTTGAGGTTGAACCTGTGATTTAACTTGTATATGGAACTCCAATGGTGGACTTTGTTCCACCAGTGCAGGCCAGTACCTTCTCTGCTACTTATAGTTTTAAAGAGGTGCCTAGGACCCTGAAAGGTTAGGTGGCTTGCCTAGGGTCTCATAGCCAGTATATGTCAGATGTCAGACTTGAATCTAGTGCTTCCTGATTCCAAGCCGCATCCTGTATCCACTATGCAAGGGGTGGGGAACCTGCGGCCTCAAGGCCACGTATGGCCCTCTAGGTCCTCAAGCGGGGCCCTTTGACTGAATCCAAATTGTTCTGCAGTATGCCATGCTGCCTCTCTCCCAAAAACTTATTGTCATTTAATGTTACCTTTTCCTGTCTCACTCCATATGCCTAGTGGATCCAAGTCAATCATTTAATCTATGTGACATGTCACTCAGTAGTCTATTTTTGGAAATTGTTTCCATGGGAGCTTCAGTGGAAGCAGCCAACCTGAGGTATTGACACCGTGGAACAAGTTGACAGCTTACTCTCTGTATTGATTCCCGACAAATCCAAGCACAACTCTCTACTGCAGTCTTGTAAGTGGCCATTGCCAAGGTTATATACATCACCTTTGTAAGCTGTTTATGACTGGGATAAAGACTTCTTTTCTTTTTATTGACCTGTATATGCTTTAGTAGTTGTGTCTCAGGTTATGTCAAAAGCTTTCCAAAAAGTTTTCTTTTTACTGTGTAGTCTCCTGGTATTCTTTCCCCCACCTTCTACTTTATGTTAAACAGGATGATTTGTGTTTGCTACATTTTTTTAGGATATTATATCAATGCCAAACCTCAATTTGAAATTATGGAATTCAGAGCTGTAAGGGAACCGGGTGATCATCTAATCTAGTCATCTCATTTTACAGATGATTCAACTGAGGCCCAGTGAAAGTATACTTTAAGACAAGGAGTCAAGACTACAAGTATTATATTAAGCACTTAATTTCAGATACTGTGCTAAGTCCCGAAGGCACTGGCTATTGGCAGAGCCAAGATTCTCAATTCATTTGCCTTTCCACTATACAAGAATGACCTCTTTTTTTGTTTTTTAGCATATACATTAATTAAAAAATATAATTCCAAAAAGTGAAATAAAATTATTTTTAACCAATCATCCATGGGAAAAATGTCAATTTATTAAACAAAACAACAATAAAGCAGATAAGTTGTAAATCCACCATTATACAGGCAGCATCTATTTTTTTTTTAATTTGAGAATTGTCAACTGCATAGGCATCAGAGAATCTCAGTCAGCAGGGATCTAAGAGTCTATCTGTCTAGTTCGACCTGTACCTTACCTAGAATCCCCTATACAACATCCCCTGTCCTTTGACTTTCCCTTGTGCCTCACTCACTCCTGAATTCATTCTTTGTAGTCACTAAAACTTTCCTGGCCACCAGCTCTGCCATGGACTCTCTGTTCTCTTCTTTGATATCTTAACACTAATGAACCAATCCAACATAATCTGTCCTCTACCCTCGAATCTCTTGTTCCTGTATCATATCACCATTCATTCCTTTCCAACTCCAAGTGTTAGTTGACCCCCCCCCAACTATCCACCTGCTCTGATCCTACTCATAAACTGTGAGAGGAAGTCATCTAAATATATTGACTGGAGATACTGCAAATTTACACTGTCTAATCTTAACTGCGCCATCACTGCTACATGAGAATCCTTTTACTCTTTCCTGACTGGCTCCTTATCATGCTCCCTACTGCAATCTGTTCCAATCTTTTCTTCTTTCTTCCAGCCACCTATAGCTATTCCTACTCATTTCCTCTCACACAGTAGGAGTTCACCAAGAAAATCAAGGCCAACTTTGAAGTGCTTCCTTTTCTTTCCATTTCTCTACCTGAGATATTCTCAGCATTTTCACAGCTTTATTATCCTTTAATCTGAGAGGATGAGGGGCTAATTCTCTATACTGAGGTCAATGTCTCTACTTTTGTATGCTTATGTCAATCCTCTCCCAACTTTTTGGTGGAAGGAACTTGCCTTTATGTCTGTCCCCCTTTCTTACAATCACCAATGTCTATCTATTCCTTCAAACCATCATGCTATAAATCTTTCTATCATTTAATTGACAAAATCTTAGAAATAAGCTGCCTACAGTTCAGGATAAGTTAATGCCACTTACATCACCACAATGTGAGAAGGAAACACCAAGACATATTGGAATATCCAGGTTTCAGAAAACCTACATTTTCCACCTGGTCATCCTGATGATCCTCGTTGATTGAGTCACCCCCTTTGAATGAGCTACAGGCCTGGCAAATGTTAAACAAGTTTGTAGGAAGTCTCTCCCTTTAGTGTCTTATGACCCTGCAAATCCCATGCTTCTGGAGGTCACTGTCCATAAAGACCAGAATGAGTAGAGTCTTCGGCAAGCACTAAGGGATGGCCAGAATAAGCCACTTCAAGGTATCTGGAGTTTCAAGTTCCCCCAGAGCAGCCAAACATCATACTTCTTAAAAAGTAAATGTTTTTTTTTTCTTTTCAAATAAACAAAAAAGAAACTGCCTATACTAGTTACTTCTTCTACTTTACCTCCTACTCACTTCTTCACTCCTTATGATATAGCTTTTTACTTGAAACTCAAATAAAACTCCTCTTTCCAAGAATACAACAATCTAACTGCTAAATCCAGTGGACTTCTCTGCAGGTTTTCACCCTGCTGACCACTCCTTCTTCTTAGACACTCTTTGTTATATGAATTTTCATGGTGTACTTGGGTGTCTTCCTAGATTTCTGATCTTTACTGTTCAGTATCCTTTGCTAGATTATCAGCAATGCCCTCACTTTTTTGTGTGTGTCCTAGAGCCCTGTTCTGGACACTCTTCACAGAATTACAGATTTAAGAGTTAAAAACTTTAGCAGCCATTCAGTCCACTAATATCCCCATTCCCCCCACCAAAAAAAAAAAATGTCTAATGCAACATAAGCAACAAGTGGTCATCTAGCTTCTATATTAAATAAAAATCTGCCTCTGACATTTTTGCCTCATGTGTTCTACCCTTAGGGCCAGTAATAACAAGTCTAATCCCTTTCCACATAATAATGTTTCATATGCTTAAAAACAAAGATCATATTATCAAATGTTTTCTTTTCTAGTCTAAATAATAAGAGTAATAACTTTACATCTCCAGTTCTTTCCACTATTCGCATATGATATCCAATGGACCTTTTTTATCCTTGTTGTTCTCCCCTGGGCAACATCTAATTTATAGATTTGTTCACTGACAATATGTGGCATCCCCAAATTGAATACAATACTCTGACCCAGATATATTCTAATCAGTGAAATGGAATGATCATCTTCTAGCCCTAGAAACTATACCTCTCTTAATGTATAGACTTTCATTAGCTTTTTTTGTGTGCTTTGAAACTGATAATAATCCACCATACAGGGTCATGGATGTATATTTAGCATTAATCTCACAGGGTTGTTGAGAGACTCAAATGAGATAATATTTGTAAAGCCTTTTACACAGTGCCTGGCACATAGTAGGTTAAGAAACTGCTGTTCTCCTCTACTCTCCCCTCCTATCTAATGGAACAAATTTTGGGAAAAATTAATTCTGCATGGAGATTGTTCCAGTAGTTTCATTCTTAGATTGATCCAGGATTCAGGTTAGATAGGGATATGACTGAGGTGGGGACCTGACTAATATGTCCTAGGAACTTGACAGGGTTGTTAAGTTCAGAAACAGTCACAATGTGCCTTTGATAATTCTGCTATTTCATGCATATATCCATGTTATTTACAGGGTCAGTGACTGATGAGGTTTTCATTTTACAAATCAAGTTGGGGTCTTTAAGCTGCAGACACATTTCATGCTCAGTTGATCTAACTGCAGGATTTGTTTATCGTGTACAAACTTAGACGACACACACACTTGTATAAGAAGGGTACAGGAGGACCTGTGAATTTCATTTCGCTACTGTCTTCTGTGTATCTATTGTTGTCTTGATGAGGAAAATTAAAACATACACAACCATAACTTTTCTCAGGAACTTCACTCTAGCCTGACCACCGGTTGGTCTGTGAATTATTAGGGGGTCTGGACTTTATAGAGAGGTACACTCAGGGAGATGGAGCCCTTTACAAATATATTAATCTGCCATATGCAGATCTCTACTATCTCAGATAAACTAATCATGAGTAGACCAAATTAGGCTCATGACAGGGTTTGGTAGAGTTCCTCTAGAGTCAGAGAGAGTAGGCATGGATATTCAGTGGTCATTGTAGCTTTACTGTATCCATTTTCATGTTCCCTTCTTGCCAGGTAGAAAGGGGCTCAGTGAAACCAGGCTGGCTTCCTCCTTGGAGAAGAGCTACTTCTTTTTGCTTCTTTTGTCACATATACCATAATCACATATTTAGAGCTGAAACAGACCTTAGAAGTCGATGAGTCCAACCTCCTCATTTTACAAATGAGAAAATCGAGGCCCAGAGAGCCAAAGTGACTTGCTAAGGGTTATACAAGTAGTAAGTATCAATTGGGATTTGAACCTAGGTCTTGCTGGTTTGAAGTTCAACACTCTATCCACTTCACAGGAAAGACTCCTATATCATTATACAGGTAGGGTTTTCTCCACTTTAGAGTCAAGAAGCTAAGTTGATTGAACTCCTCTGCTATAAATGTTCACTGTTAATCTTCTTTTTCCCCTTTCCTTTAGAAGTTTTCATGACATCACTTTGAGCTTTCAATCTCCTTGATATGATGGCTAGTTTGACTGATGGCTTTTTTCTCCAACTTCTTTGTTGTAATCCCTCTGGGAGAGGGATGTATTTGGAAATGAAGGTTATATGTAAATATATTTATGTGAGCTTTATTTTTATTTATTTTTTTTTATTTTTAGGCAATTGGGGTTAAGTGACTTGCCCAGGGTCACACAGCTAGTAAGTGTCAAGTGTTTGTTCTGAGGTCAGATTTGAATTCAGGTCCTCCTGACTTCAGGGCCGGTCCACTGCACCACCTAGCTGCCCCTTATGTGAGCTTTTTTAAGAAAAGTTCATTAAATGATGGTCAACTCAAGAGTACTCAGATTTACCCAGATGGCACAAATACATACTCTCCTAGTTTGATCCTAAACGGCACCAAGGATCATATTTTGTACCTGGAATTGTCATTTTTTAATTTAAACTATAGATTTCAATTTAGGAAATATGGGATATTTTGAGGGTTGCTTATAGTATGATAAGTAAACTACGAAATTAATAAAAAGTTCAAGGAAAAGAAACTTTTATCACCTCTTGGTTCCCATGAGAAGTAAACCTAAAATATAATTTTCCTTAAAACACTGTTCTCCTTTCCATATTGTCTGTGACTATTAGAAAATAAAAAAGGATATTAAAGACTAAACATTAGCCTGACAAAATGTGAAATTATACTGTGCTAGATGACCTCTGCCTTAAAAACCTTGGTATTTGGCATAAGGTGTTGTCTTTTCAATAAATTAAATGGGGACTTATTGAGTAGTTATTGGAGTGTATCTAGGCCAGGCTGCTCAATTTATCATGTACATATGACTCATGGTCAGCTAATCATCTTATACCTATCAAAAAACTGACTTCTTGTTGAACCATCAATTACACTAAGTGGTTGGGCTTGAAATATCCTTTCCTTTCCCTTGTGCTCAATGATTAGGCCTAAGTGTAGGATCCTGAAAAGAAAGGAAAACTGAATGAAGAACAAGGGAAAAAAAAACTTCCTGGTCGCTATCTACCCTCTTAATGTAGGTATCATTCAAGTTTTGTCCTATGATCTCTTTTCTTTTGTTCACTCTTTTAGTATGGCAATCTCATTCACTCTTGTAGCTTCTTCAGCTATCATCTTTAAATAACAAACTTCCAAATCTGTTTCTTAGTCCTGACACCTCACCAGAGTTCCAGATTTCCATTTACAATTTACAGGAAATCTGTACCCCTCAAACTCAGCATGGTCCAAGGTGAGCTTTTTTTATTTCCCTCCAAACGTGTTTCTCCTTCAGACTTCATTATTTCTTTCAGTGTCACTATCATTCACTTCATCTCAAATGTTTGAAAGATTATATTTATCTTTCCATTTTCCCATCACTTCCCACATTCAATCACTTAAAGTCCAATAAAAAAAATTCTACCTTTCCAATATTCCTAGCATTCTTTTCCCTTGTGGATAGAATTTTCCATCATGAGTCTTTTGGAATTGTCTTAGATCTTTGTATTGCTGAGAAGAGCTAAGTCTATCAAAGTTGGTCATTGCACAGTGTTGCTCTTACTATGTGCAATGTTCTCTTTGTTCTGCTCGCTTCACTCAGCATCAGCTCATGTAAGTCTTTCCAAAATCATTTCTTACAGCACAATAGCATTGCATTACACTCATGTACCACAACTTGTTTAGCCATTCCCCAATTGATGGTCATGCCCTCAATTTCCAATAATTTGCCACCACCAAAAGGGCTGCTATAAATATTTTTGCTCCTCTAGGTCCTGTTCCCTTTTTTATGATCTCTTTGCGGTACACACCTAGTAGTGGTATCATGCTGAATCAAAGGGTATATATGCAGTTTTATAACACTTTGGGCATAGTTCCAAATTGCTCTTCAGAATGGTTGGATCAGTTCACAACTCC
Source organism: Vombatus ursinus (assembly GCF_900497805.2). NCBI lineage: Eukaryota > Metazoa > Chordata > Mammalia > Diprotodontia > Vombatidae > Vombatus > Vombatus ursinus. The sequence continues at coordinate 98,213,223 of NW_020954590.1, forward strand.
ACCAACACTGCATTAGTGTTCCAATTTTCCCACATCTTCTCCAACATTTATCATTTTCCTTTTTTGTCATGTTAGCCAATCTGATAGGTGTGAGGTGGTACCTCAGAGTTGTTTTAATTTGCATTTACCTAATCAATAGTGATTTAGAGCATTTTTTCATATGACTATAGATAGCTTTAATTTCTTCATCTGAAAACTGCCTGTTCAACTTTTTTTTTTTTTATGGATAAGGAATCTAAAACTTAGAAAGGTTAAATGATTTGCTGAGTCACAACTAGTAAGGTTCTGAAACAGGATTTTAACCTAGGTTTTCTTACATTCAAGTCTAGTATTCCATCCACTAAGCTATCCTTTTTATGGAGTACTTTATTGCTGAATTTGTCCTCAAGGTATATTTATTTATGCGACCTTTCTTTTGCATTAGCTTGAAAGCAAATTTAGGGGGTTTCATCTTTCCCTGTTAAATAGTTTCTTTCTTAGAGGGCAACAGAGCTCTTGCCTAACTCCTCTACCAGGTAAATGTACCAAAAGATAAGGTAGATTGAGAAACAAGTACCAATTATTTCTTCATATTTTATTTATTCTAGAATTGCTTTACTTTTCTCCATCACTAATCTTTTTTTCCTCTGATTCTTACTAAATGATCTTTTATTTGATAGTGCATGTGGATTTATTTTCTTTGGATTACAAATAGCTGTTCCCACTTCAGGGTATCCACCTCCCTCCTCTTCAGAAAACAAAAACAAAAACAATTTTTTTCCCCAAAGTTGCCACTTTTCTTCTTGCTCTGGGTTCTTCTGCTTTTCAGTACGCTGACACAGATCAGATTTCTTCTCTACCACTCCAAATCTCCTTCTCTCCCTCTCTCCTTTCTCTCCATTGTAAAAACAAAACAAAATGAAACAAAATATACCAAAATTATTTCTGAAACTTAAATGGAATGCCTGAAGAAGTGTGTAATTCTCCCTTGCTGGAAATCTTTAGGCAGAGAGGATACATGACCACTTATCGGATATGCTATAGCAAGAATTCTTTTTTTTTTTTTTTTACCATGGGTTGGACTAGATGGCTGCTAAAGTCCCTTTGGTCTCTAGAATTCTGTAATTCTGCTCAGAAGTTTCGTTTGACACATAGGAGGTCTGTCTTTAATTGTTACCTATTCTCTGTATTGGCAGAAAGTCAAAAGCTGTGACTGGAAGAACATTTTGTCATTAGCTAAATGATATCACATCTTATTACATAACCATGCTTAAAAATAAAGTTCTAACCATTGATTGACCATGGAGCACTAATCATAATGGAGAAATTGAAGGAGGTGTAAATCACAGGAAATGGTACATCTAACAAATAATCTATTGGGAAAGAATAGCAATTTGTCTAACAGTACAGCTTAAGTGAAGCACAGTATTATTAATTCAGGACAGGAAATCTTTATTTCATCTTAATCAGCATCATCAAATTCTTCTTGTTTTTCTCAAAGTTGTTCCCTGATCCTACCTAGATGTCTTGATCTTTTATTGTCCCCATTTATTTTCCCCAGATTTCCAGATGTTAATGTATTTATGACTGCTCTTTTATTTTTTGCTAAAGTGCGTTCATAGGATTCCTATGGTATGTTTTTGGGGAAGAAGGAGCTCTTTATTTGTGAATATTCTAATTCAGTCAATTCCAAACAAGATTTTAAATTAAATGGCATTTAATATTTTCAGGGTTTTTGTAATACATAATTGAGAAAAGTCAACATTCACTGCACCATTTAGTCAAAGTATAGATATATATGATAAACATAATAAACACCTAAACTTACAGCCACTCAGTTATTAAAAACAAAATTTAGGTATTTTATAGCCATATAGGCTCTTTATCACATTTAACACTTTGGAAGAGTATATTAACCATTATAGGTCCCCCAAATGCCTTTCAGTTCACTGTAACAGTAAAAGCATTTTTTTATTTACATTATGTATATATATATATATGTGTGTGTGTGTGTGACACACACACACACACACACACACATGCCTTCTTGTCCCAGTAATATTGTCTGTAAAAAAATATTTTGGTAAAATGATCATTTTTTCTAATTGACATTCATTCTAATTATATCCAGAACAAGAAGAATAAGGAAAGAGATAGACCCAGTGTTGCTAGTGGGCAAATGTTATGATGCTAATGGATGATGGAAAGCATTGTTGTTCAACTCCTATTTTTATTCCATCTTTTCCCTCAAGAAAGACTTTTAAATTGAAAAGTATGGAACAAACCTAGTTTAAGAGAGAATTGAAGCAGTTAGAGTTGGTACTGGATGACCAAAGTTAAAACACATTTCTTTCTGCTAAGGAATAGCAAATAATATAGGGTATCTCCAAAGTTTTGAACTACTAAACTTTCCAGTTATTTGAAGTTTAAGACTCCACTAACACTTTTGGGCACCCTGCATAAGTGGAAAGTTACTCTGGTGCCAGTTGCAACCACTATGTATTTTTTTAATAGGAAGATTCGGAGATGTTGTTTGTTGTTCAGTCATTCATTCATTCATGTCAGACTCTTTATGACCCCACAGACCATAGCAATCTTTATATTTTTATAAATATATTTTATATTTTATATTCCACTATCTCCCAAAGTCTGTCCAAAATCATGTTCATTGCTTCTATGACACCATCTACCCATGTCATCCCCTTTTCCTTTTGTCTTCAATCTTTCCCAACATCAGAGTCTTTCCCAATGAGTCCTATTTTCTCATTATGTGGCCAAAGTATTTAAACTTCAGTTTTAGTATTTGACCTTCCAGTAAATAGTCTGAATTGACTTTTTTTAGTACTGACTGATTTGATCTCCTTGTTGTTCAAGGGACTCTCAAAAGTCTTTTCCAGCACCACAATTTGAAAGCATTGCTTCTGCAGTGCTAAGCTAGCTGTCCCTGTAGTCCAACTCTAACAACCATACATTGCTACTGGGAAAACAAACAAACAAACAATGTAGCTTTGATTATACTGACCTTTGTCAATAAGGTGATGTCTCTGCTCTTTATTATACCATCCAGATTTGCCATAGCTTTCCTTCCAAGGAGCAAGCGTCCTTTAATTTCATGGGGGCTGTCATAATCTGCAATGATTTTTGAGCCCAAGAATATAAAATCTGACACTGCTTCCATTTCTTTTCCCTCTATTTGCCAGGAAATGATGTGACCACTTGCAAAAATCTTAGCTGTTTGATGTTAATCTTTAAGTCAGTTTTTATACTCTTCCCTTTCACCCTTATCAAAAGACTTCTTAATTCTACTTCACTTTTTGCCATCGGAAGGTTTTGTCTGCATATCTGATAGTGTTGCTGTTTCTCCTGGCAACCTTAATTCTGGCTATTGATTCATCCAGCCTGGCATTTTGCATGATGTACTATGCATAGGTTCCTCAGGAGATAAGTAGGATTACCTGGCACTTTGATCTCTTCGAGGACTTGCAACATTTTGTTGTGATCCACACAGTCAAAACCTTAGTTTAGTTGATGAAACAAGTAGATGGTTTTTTTTGTTTGTTTGTTTTTTGTTTTTTTCTGGAATTCCCTTGCTTTCTCCATCATGTAGATTTTATATTGGCAATTTGGTCACTAGTTCTTCTGCCTGTTTTAAAATCAACCTGCCCTTTTGGTGGTTCTCAGTTCACATGTTACTGAAACCTAGCTTGCAGAATCTGAAGCATAACCTTGCTAATGTGAGAAATGACCAGAATTGTTTAGTAATTTGAGCATTCTTTGGTCCTGCCCTTCTTTAGGATTGGGATATAAATTGATCTTTTTCTGATCCAGTGGCCACTATTGTATTTTCCAAATTTTCTGGCATATTAAGTACAGCACTATAACAGCATCATCTTTTGGGATTTTAATTGGCTTAGCTGGAATTCTTTCACCTCCACTAACCTTAATGTTAGCAATGCTTCCTTAGGCCCCCTTGACTTTATTCTTTAGGATGTCTGGCTCTAGATCAGTAACCACAGTATCATGGTTATCAGTGATGTTAAAATCTTTCTTGTACAGTTCTTCTGCATGTTCTTGCCACTTTTTCTTATTTTTTTCTAATTTGGTTAAATCCCCATCATTTTTGCCTGTTATCATGTTCATTTTTTGCATAAAATGTTCTCTTGATATCTCTAATTTTCTTGAAGAGATCTTCTGTCTTTCCCATTCCATTATTTTCTTCAATTTCTTTGCATTGCTCATTCAAGAATACTTTCTTATTTCTCCTTGCTACTCTTGGAATTTTTCATTCAGTTGTGTACATCTTTCTGTTTCTCCTTTTTCTTTCCCTTTCCTTCTTTGCTCAGCTATTTGTAAAGTCTCAGCAGATAGTCATTTTGTTTTCTTGCTCTTCTTTTTCTTTGGGATGTGTTTTGTTTCTGTCTCTTGTATGACCAGTGAGTTATCTTGACAAAATTCTATCAGTCATTTCCCTACTTCATTTTGAAGATGGGGATTGTTTATTATGAAATAATTAATGCTTCAAAACAAAATGTGCTGGCTAAAAAAATGGGAAAGATGGAGAGATAATAAGAAAGCATCCAGCTACTTTAAATGAATTCACATCTTTACACCAGTGCTTCTTAAACTATGGGTGATGACCCCATATGGGGTTGTGAAAAATTTGGTGACAGTAAAAAATTTCTGAGTGTGCCACAATCAAAAATTAATTAAAAATCAAATGCATAATGAATTTGAGGTGTTTCTGGTAGTGCTTTCCTGTGTTGCATCACACAGCTTCACTGAAGCCTTGATTCTGAATGCAGTGTGTGCACTTTGCACTACATATGCCATCATGCCACGCAATGCCAATGAATGCTGCCAAAATGCTGAAAGGAGTGGCGAGTGGAAAAAGTTTAATGAACCCTGCTTTAGACCAAGATCTGTTAGATATGAGGATCATAAAAAAGATCTGTAGATATAATTTTCATACAGAATTAGAAAAGGTATAAAAAACTGGATGCATCCAAATTTTGTGTCAGTTTTCAAAAAAAGGACAGAAGCAGAGCCCCCCAATTTTCGACTCGTGAAATTGACATCAATTCTCAGAAAAATTATAGAGAAAATCATTAAAAAATTTTTTCTAAATACCTAAAAAGATGGTGTTGATTGATAATAATCATCATTGGGTTTTTAAGAACAAATCATACTAAAGTAAATTCATTTCCTTTTATGATACAGCAAGAGAATGCCAACACACACACACACACACACACACACACACACTCACACACACACTTGCATTTGCACATGTGCATGTGTTTCTGTGTGTGAATTAAACAAAAATCTCTCATGATATCCTTGTTCAAATTGACAAATTGAGGTCTGCAAGTTGTATGATAGTACATTTAGGTGAATTGTACTTAGTTTAAGTAATATATCCAAAATGTCTTGATTAATGGATCACTATCAGCTTGATGATTCATAAATGATGCTATAGGCTTATGTCCTTTCCAGCAAATTTATTAATAGCTCAGATGAACACATAATAAGTATACTCTTTTCAGATTTGCAAATGATATTGAGCTGGAAAGACTAACTAATGAATTGGGTGGTAGGCAGGACCAATATTCAAAATTATCTCAAGATGGAACTATGGGCCAAAATTTAAGAAGTAAATTTAACAGATAAATGTAAAGACCTGCACTTAGTTGTAAAAAAAAAATAGCAGTATTACTAGTGAATTGCATAGGAAAGCAAATGTTAAATGAGTTCATTTGATAAAGATCTGTGAGTTTTAGCTGACTGCAAGATCAGTATGACTCAACCCTGTGACATAACTGCTAAACATTCTAATGCTTGGTCAAATACACTGTGTTGGATGCAGTGACCTCAGAGGTCTCTCCTAATTCTAAATCCATATTCCTAAGAAGCATAATATTATAGGAAAAGATCTAGAGGGGGACCAGAATATCTTGTTTTAGTTCCAATTATCAGCAAAAAGTGCACATATATACTCCACAAGTTGTAGAAAGGAAGATTTTTTTTCCCAAAAATATAGCTGTCTGTAAATGAGATGTTCAACAAATCAAGTGGAATCTGGGTGATATTCTGTCATGGGTTTTGTACAGAGGATTCCTGCTTTGGACAAGATAATGTCATAGAAGAAAATTCTTCCAAGAGAAAAAAATAAGAATTTTCTTCTTTTTCTTTAATTTTTGAAGGGAAAGGATTGACATAGTGGCAACCTAGCATATAAATAAACAAAAGTGATAGATTTTCTGGTAAGCATAGCTCTCAATTAGCTTGTCCCTTTTATTCTTCATGACTTTACATATGTCTTTCTTTTTCATTGGTTATTTACAATGTCTAATAAAGCTAGGATGACATAGTCAATCTATAATTAGTTGCATTTGTTCAACACAGGTGTCTTGCTTTAGGTTTTATTATAATTGACACACAATGAAAGGTTTTGCTTTTCTTTTAATTGGGATGAGTAAGAGGGAGAAAAAAATGCTTGTGGAAAAAATGCTCAGTGCTCAAATAAGGTAGTTGTGTTTCCCGAGTTCCAAACAGACAGTTTGTCTTCAAAGGCAAGCTTAGCAAAGGGTTGGGTTGGGGCTTACCTGGTTTTTTTTTTCAAGTCTAGGGAGAATAAGGCAAGGAGGATGTTGGTAGCAGCTTTTATATTCTCCATAGAGAGGCCACTGTCCTCCAGATGCCAACTCATATGAAAGTTCTGGGACTGCACCCCAGATCATCTAGCTGAAGGCACCAGTTATTGGTGCCAGTCATGTCGAGTTTAATCATATATGGAGTCTGATTCCAATTCTGACCTCCCACACTGGGTATAGTGCCTTCTTAATTGGCATTTTTTGAATGTTGAGTGCAATGATACCCCTTGTTCAAAAAGACAAGATTAGAAAAAAGAGTTGGCAAAGTAGCATTGTATGTCAAAATAATGTTTGTGAAATCTTTAAGCCAGAGACAAGAAAGAGAAGATTAACTTACACTTACCAGAGACAAGAAAGAAAAGATCAACTTACATTTACAAAGCTCTTTACATTTTATAATGTACTTCATACGATACAAGTGTTCTTTTTAGTTTTATTTTTCAATTAACAAGCCTTTGTTTCTTCCTCTCACTCACCCCAATTAAAAGAAAAACAAAACCCTTATAACAAATATGCAGAGTGAAAGAAAAAAAAAACACAGAAATTCTCAAATTGTCCATGTTCAAAAATATGTCTCATTCCGCAAATTAAATCCATCACTGTCATGAAGTGGGTAGGATAGATCATCATCAGACCTCCAATCCAGTGGTGTCAAACTCAAATGGAAACTATGGTAACAAACCTATACTTAGGGATCCCTATAGATGCATATTGACTTAGAAAACCATGTATTAACAGTATGTGTGTCCTATTATATATATATATATATATATTTTTATTTATGTTCTATACTTTCCGTCTTGATCTGCTCATGCAAGAATGTTATGGCCACATGCAACACCCATGTTTGACACCTCAGTTCTAGACTCATTGGTGATCATTGCATTGATCAGACATCTTAAGTCTTTCAGAGTTGTTTTGGCTTTTTAGTATTGTTACTGCACATACAGTATTATTCTCCTGGTTCTACTTCCTTTACTCTGCATCAATTCATATAAGGTTTCCCATTATTTTGATTGGTTCCATTCATCCATTAGGGAAACATCTGAACAAATGATGACATAAAAACATGATGCAGACATTCTTACAGGTGTGATCCTACAAGTATTTCCTCAGTCAATCCTGAAAATACTTCATGTGTAATTTTACTTGATCAAAGACTTTTCCAAATTCTGTTATTGATTAAGACACATTATTATCTCTTTAAGTTATCACTTACTTTAAGTGGGATGATCAGATTTGACCAATTTCCTCAGTTGAACCCCACCCTTAAGTGAATACAGTCAAGTAAACAGGTTTTCCAGGCTGGAACAAAGAGGGGATATGTTGGAAAAGATAAAAACTTGAAAGATTGGCATAGGGAACTACCTCCACTAAGGTAGATTATGACCAATTGTTGATTTAGTGGATAAATAATAGGGAGTGAGAAATAAAAGAAATTTGCTGGAAAGAAATGTGATTTATGTGATTTGCCCAGGTTTGTACAGGGTCAGAGGTAAGATTTGAATCCAGGTCTTCCCAACACTAATCCCAACACTATGCCATATTTTCTTATATTGCATATATCAATATCTATATCTTTATGTCTTTCTGTCTTATCTATCTATCTATCTATCTATCTATCTATCTATCTATCTATCTAT